>NC_133150.1:54651079-54984412 GCF_048418815.1 Hemitrygon akajei | reverse complement strand
GGTCATGGACTCACCTCCAGATATCTCTACATTCACTCTATCAAGGCCTTTCAACATTTGATAGATTTCAATGAGATCCCCCCTCACTCTTGTGAATTCCATTGAGTAGAGGCTCAGAGCCATCAGATCCTCCCCATATAACGCTACTCAATCCCAAAATCATTTTCATGAAACTCCTTTGAACCCTCTCCAATGTCAGCACATTATTTCTTAGATAAGGGACCCAAAATTGTTCACAATACTCCAAGTGAGGCCTCACCAGTACTTTATAAAGCCTTAACATTATATCCTTGCTTTTATATTCTGGATTTCTCAAAATAAATGCTAACATTGTAATAATAACAGGTCTGTTATTATTACAGCTATACACATCCCACCACAGGCCGATACCAACCTGCCTCACAATAAACTTTGCCAAACCATCAATATTCATGAAACCACACGCCCAGAGGCTCCTTTCATTATCGTTGGACACTTTAAACCAAGCATCGCTGACTAAAGCTTACCCAAAGTTCTGCCAAAACATCTGGTGAGCACTCTGGGAGGAAGCATACTCAAACACTGCTACTCTTCCTTCCATAATGCCTTTAAAGCACTTCTCCGCACTCCATTTGGAAAGTCTGACCATTCCTCCATCTTGGTCCTACCCACCTACAGGCAAAAATTGAAGCAGGTAGCAGCCATAGTGAAAACTATCCACTGCTGGTCCAACCAATCAGACTCACTGTTACAAAACTGCTTTGATAGCATCACCTGGGAGGTATTTTGAGTTGAGTACATCACCAAATACACAGAGGTGTTCACAAGCTTTATTCAGAAGTGCACTGAAGACATTGTTCCCTAAAAATCGATCTGGGTCTACCCAAACCAGAAGCCTTAGATAAATAATAAACAAGCAAAAATCTGCAGATGCTGGAAATCCAAACAATGCACACAAAATGCTGGAGGAACTCAGCAGGCCTGACAGCATCTATGTAAAAAAAAGTACAGACAATGTTTTGGCCTGAAACCCTTCGGCAGGGTTTTCCACAGGTGCTGCCTGGCCTGCTGAGTTTCTCCAGCATTTTGTGTGTGTTGTCTTCGATAAATAGTTCAGTGCATGTTGCTCTCAGCACAAGGGATAAAGCCTTCACCTCTGGAGATCAACAGGAGCTCAAGAGATGCCACTATGATTTATGCAGAGCCATCAAGGTAAAAAAATGGCAACACAGGGACAAAATGCAGTCACAACTCTGCGGCAATGATACAAACGGCATATGGCAAGAACTGCACACCATCGCAGACTTCAAGAGGAAACGCAGAGGTCCAGCCAACATTTCCACCTCGCTTCCGGACAAGCTAACTGTTTTTTACATTGACTTGAAGTTGCTAGGACTGAACCTCCGAGGAGAATTATCGACGAGACCTGCACCCTGGTCATCTCCGCGGCCGAGGTACGTAAACATCCCAACAGCCGCCAGGCAGCGGGGCTGAACGGCATCCCAGGGCACCTACTCAAAGAGTGTGCTGAACAGCTGGCTGGTGTGTTTACAGATATTTTTAATCTCTCCCTTTCCCAAATCATCTATCATTGTCTCTGTACCTAAGAAAACCAAGGTAGCATGCCTGAATGATTTGTGGTCTATCACACTCACCTCAATTATAAGCAAATACTTTGAGAAGATGGTTAAAGACTACATATGCAGCATGCTACCACCCACATTAGATCTCCTACAATTCATCTATCGATAGAACTGTCTACCGATGACACCATAGCCACAGCACTACACACCATCCTCACTCACCTGGAGAAGAGAGATGCATATGTTAGAGTGCTGTTCCTGGACTACCGTTCATTATTCAACACCATAATTACCTCCAGATTTGACAGGAAGCTCAGAGACCTCAGCCTGCACCCCACCTTATGCAACTGGTTCCTAGACATCCTTTTGGATCACCGACAGATGGTAAGGATAGGCTCCCACACCTTTGCCCCTCTGATCCTCAACACGGGTGCCCTCCAGTGTTGTGTTATGTGTCCCCCTTCTCTACACCCCTTACACCCATGACTGTACTGTCACACACAGATCCAATATTCAATTCAAATTCACAGATGACATGACTTTGATTGGCCTTATTTCTAGCAGTGATGAGACACCCGACAGAGGAAAGATTGACACCCCGACACAGTGGTGCCAAGATAACAACCTCCCCTTAATGTCTAAAAAAACAAAAGAGCTGATTGTGGATTTACAAAAGGTATGGAGATAGGCTTGCCCCAATCAACATCAATGGGTCTACAGTTGAGTGAGTGAATAGTTTCAAGTTCCTGGATATACACATCACCAATGATCTCACCTGGACTGCACACACTGGCTTTGTGGCAAAAAAAAAAAGCACAACGGCGTCTCTTGCACCTCAGGTGACTAAAGAAGTTTGGCATGGTCCCTCAAATCCTCAAGACCTTTTACAGGGGCATCATTGAGAGCATCCTAACTGGCTGTATCACTGCCTGGTATGGGAACTGCACCAATCTTGATCGCTGGGCACTGCAGAGAGTGGTACAGACAGCCCTGCGCATCTGTGGATGTGAACTTCCCTCCACTGAGGATATTTACAGCAGCAGGTGCAGTAAGAAGGCCTGGAAGATCATTGGGGACACCAGTCACCCCAACCATAAACTGTTTCAGCTGCTTCCATCTGGCAAATGGTACCACAGCATTAAAGCCAGGACCAACAGGCTATGGGACAGTTTCTTTCTATAAGTCATTAGACTTATAAATTCACATGTCTGTACATTGCAATGGAGTCATAACACAAAGATTTTTACTCTCTCATGTTGTGGGATGGATATAAGATTTAAATAGATTCCAATTCTAAATTCTAATTCCAATTCTTTACTTCCTCAGCACTGCCTGCCTCTCCATCTATGTTCATATCATCCACAGACTTCGTCACAAAGCCATCAATTTCATTCTCTTAGTCATTGACATATAACATAAAAATAAGTGGTCCCAGCACAGACCCCTGTGGAACCCCAATAATCACCAGCAACCAACCAGAAAAGGCCTCCTCTATTCCCACTCTTTGGCTCCTGCCAATCAGTCACTGCTTTATCCATGCTAGTATCTTTCCTGTAATACCATGGGCTCATAGCTCGTTAAGCAGAATCATGTGTTGCACCTGATCAAAGGCCTCTGAAAATCCATACACAGTTCTCCTGTCTATCCTGCTTGTCATTTCTTCAAAGAATTCCAACAGGCAACTTTGTCAGGCAAGATTTTCCCTTAAGGAAACCATGAAGACTATGGCCTATTTCATAATGTACCTCCAAGTTCCCCAAAATCACATCCTTAACAATCAACTCCAACATCTTCTCAACTACTGAGATAAAACCAGTGTAGCATTCACGCTTTGTACTGTAGGGCACTAGGGAGTATAATGGAACACAGGGACCTAGGAGTACAAGTTAGCAAAGTGATGAAAAGAACAGGGCATTGACTATAGAAGCTGGGACATTATATTGCAATTATGTAAGGTGAGGCCAACTTGGAAGTACAATGTACAATATTGGTCATCCTTTAATAGAAACACATTGTTAACTTGGAAAGCATGCAGAAAATATTTATGAGGATGCTGCCAGGACTTGAGGGGCTGAGTTATTGGGAGAAGTTGGCCAGACAGTTAATTAATTATTCCTTGGAATGTAGGAGAATTAGGGCTGTCCTTACAGAAATGATTAAGATTATGAAAAGCATAAATAAATTGATGATAACAGTGCCTTCCTCAGTGTAAAGGAGTCAAAAACTAGGGGGCATAGATTTAAATAAGAGGGGAAAGATTTAAAAGTGAACTGAGGTGCGATTTTTTTCTCACAGAGTGTTGTGAGTCTATGGAACAAGCTGCCAGAGGAAGTGGTTGAGGCAGCTACAATATCATCATTTAAGAAGCACTTGCATAGCTCCATAAATGGGCGGGTGCCATGTTTGGCATGGACTGGTTGGGCTAAAGGGCTTGTAAAAAACATTAGTGATGTCAGTTGTTTTTCACACAGTGTGGTGGGTGTATGGAACAAGATACCAAATCAATTAATAAAGGTGTGTACAATGACTACACTTAAAAGACATATGTACAGGTACATAGATAAAAAAGGTTTCATGGGCCAAACACAGGCAAATGATACAGGCACAGGAAGACACCTTGGTTGGCATAGATGTGTTGAGCTGAATCTGTGTTGTATAGTTCTACTGTGTGATTCTAAAAACAATAGTCAAGCTTGTGAGAGACAGTTCTCCATGCAAAAGCCACGCTGACTATCCAAATCAGGGCCTGCTCTAGATCCTTTCTATCAGAATCCCCTCCAATAGCTTTCTGACCACTTACAGGCTCACTGGCTTGTAGTTCCTGGCTTGTCCTTGCATTCCTTCTTCAACAAAGTTGAGCATTAGCCATCCTGCAAACTTCCAGACATCACGTGCAGATAAAAAATATATCTGGATGGCCCCTACAATTTCTTCCCAAGCTTTTCACAGTATCATAAGAACATAAGCCGTACAAAATAGGAGCAGGAGTCGGCCATCTGGCTTGTCGAGTCTGCTCCATCATTCAATAAGATCATGACTGATCTGATCATGGACTCATCTCTATCTACCTGCCTTTTCCCTATAACCCTTAGTTCCTCTGCAAACATCTATCCAACCTTGTCTTAAATATATTTACTGAGGAAGCCTCCGCTGCTTCATTGGGCAGAGAATTCCACAGATTCACCACTCTTTAGGAAAAGCAGTTCCTCCTCATCTCCATCCTAATTCTACTCCCCCAAATCTTGAGGCTATGTCCCCTAGTTCTAGTCTCACCCACCAGTGGAAACAACTTTCCTGCCTCTATCTTATCTACCCCTTTCATAATTTTATGTTTCTATAAGATCGCCTCTCATCCTTCTGAATTCCAGCGAGTACAGTTCTAGGCGACTCAATCGCTCCTCATAGTCTAACCCCCCTCACCTCTGGAATTAACCTGATGAACTTTCTCTGCATTGCCTCCCAAGCCAGTATATCCTTCCTCAAGTAAGGAGCCCAGAACTACACACAGTACTGCAGATGCAACCTCACTTCTGGGGGATAACTTGTCAGGTCCTGGGCATTCTCCATTTTACTGCATCTTGAGACCTTCAGCAGCTCCTCTTTTGCAATGTGGATATGTTCTAAGACATCATTGTTCTCTCTCCTGAATTCCCTAGCTTCTAAGATCATCTCCACACTAAATGCAGACAAAAAGTACTCATTTCAGACCTCATAGACCTTTTGGTTTCACACATAGATGACCATCTCTAGAATTCCTGATGCACCTGGACACATCCTCTGCCTCAGACTCTCTTTAAATCCACATATTACTGAACCTGAATGTCCCTCTCTTCTCTAATGCTCTCACCTACCTCACACTGAACCTACAGCACTCCATTCACTCAGAAACTACCTGAGACAGAATGACATTTAAGATACGGAGACCACACACGTGCATGAACACAGACCCTCTCTCTCTCACACACACACACACACAAACACATACAAGAGGATATCAACACCTACTACACACCACCACCATACCGAGTACATGGCTTTCATCACCCGAGTTGCTGTGGAGATGCTGGAATCATCCTCCTCCAATTCCTTGCTGCCCAGTGGTGCCTCTTTGTTCACCGACTCCACTTTAATGTCAGGTTTCCCAAGAGTCACATCCTTCCGACCTAGACAAGAATATACCAAATATTTAGGAGACAAAGACAGCATAGTATGGCAGTTCTCTCTAAACTGTCCCATCATCCACTCCCAGAGCACAGGTTAGACAAAGAGTGAAGCTCCCTCTGTATTATCCCATAACACACTCCCAAGGTCAGATACAGAGTGACGCTCCCCCTGCACTGTCTCATCACACACTCACAGGCATGGATTCAACAGAGTGAATTTCCCTCTACACTGTCCCATCACACACTCACAAGGTACAGGTTAGATACAGAGTGAATTTCCCTCTACACTGTCCCATCACACACTCCCAGGCATGGTTTCAACAGATTGCATCTCTCTCTGTCCTTTCATACACTCCCAGGGTCAGTCACAGAATCCAAACACAGTTGGCAGCTCTCTACCTCAGGATCTGCGGAGACTCCTGTGCGCCAAGCGCCTTAGATGGCACGTGATGGCAACGTACTTTCTCTGGAGGGGCTACTGTCTTCATACAGAGATGTGGCTATCTCCAGTGAGCATCAGCTGTGCTACTCTGTGGATGCTGCCCAGCTTCTATCAGGACTTACTAAAAGTCTGGAACATGGTAACATCTGGCTGACACCAAACTTAGCTGGCAAATGTTGGTGTCCGAGATGAGGGAGCGGCCCACATTTGCTCAGCTGGAGTTACTCATTGAACCCAGGTGGTGGAATCTTATCTGGAAGTCTGTCCAACTTTTTCAATTGCTAACTGAGCATATACATACTTCCTGAACATTGCCAGACAGTCAGCCAAGTCAGCTGTCTCTCATCAACAAATACAGTCCCTTTCAGAAATGAAGGAAGGAGGCATCTGTGTGGGCTACTGCTCCACACCATCCATTTCCTAGCTCTTGGTCACCATTTTAACACACCATACAGTCCCCAGTAGAAGTTTTTTATGAGGATGTCCTTCCCTTCCCATCAAACTCTACCAAGTCATTCATTCAAAAGAGAGAATCACCCCCTACACTGTCCCATCTCACACTCTCAGGGCATGGGTTAGACAAAGTGAAGCTCCCTCAATACTGACCCATCACACATGCCCAGGGTTAGACAGAATATGGAGATGTTCTGACTGAGCTGGGAGAAACCATTGGATAAAGTTATCCTGAGGCATCAGAGAAGGCACAGCATGACTCCTGAACATCTTAATGAGCAGCTGTTCCATTGTGGGAGCTTCTTCTGTAGTTTTTCCACCTGTTTGGGCTATATTTGTTGGCTGCTGTTAACTGTGCAGTTTTTCACCACAGCAGCTGACAATTTGTCAGAAGCTGTTTTTACACTTAAGGGAGTGAGAAATTCATCATTCATTTTCCAACTAACATTGGAACGAATCCCCTCCCTCTGTCTCATCACGTATCTCAGTCAGTGTGAGTGGAAAGGTGTTTCCTAGACGTCTCAATTCTTTGAGGCCTGAGGTTTTCACAGGCCCAGCAGAGCCTTTCCTGGCACTGGAATTCGCTGGCATTTTACCAAGAGGACTCATTTACTCATTTTACCACTGAGTGTGGGGTGTTCTCCTATTATCCCAACTTAGAAGATTCCATTACATCTTCCCCTCAATGCCTAAACAGTAAAGGCTAGTTTTAGTGTGATTAGTGATGTTTTTCAATTCTTTTTATGTGACCCCACAACCCTGAGGTGGCCGTATCAATGGGATCTGCTAATGCAGCAGCATTTTGGTGAGCTGCGAGAACTTCCAAACTTTCTAGTTAGGAACACTTCTTGCTTTTTATGTGATGTTATCAATTGACATAGCTGCTTACACTGTAGCTGCATATATACTATAGTTTTGTTTGGTTTTGGACTGTATTGCCTTACCATGCCAGATTGATCACCAGGGAGTAGTGGACCTGAGGTACAATGTAAAGGCTCCTGCCTCTAAAACCTCAGACAGTGCCCTGTTCAGTTAGTGTCGCTTAATGCAGGTAACAATGCATTTTGCCTTCTGACTCTAGAAAAGTGCTCAGAGGCCATGGAAGACTTGGTTGGTGTCAGCGGCATGCTGGCCTCTGAGAAGAAGTATGGAAAGGTTGAGGACCGATGAGTTGGTGTATCGGGATCTTGGCAGAGGAAATTTTCCTACAGTTGGAGTTGGTGACTACTCCCACACAGTGGATCATCCTCAGACTCAAGCTCTTCATCTCAAATGAAGATATCCTTCCCCATCTTGCCCACTTGGGTCAAGTAAGATCTGGGATCACTGCCCCATGAGTCATAAGTTCAAGCACCGCACCCTCCGCAACATTATCTCTTTCTGGCACCAGGCGTTCATGCAATTGGCCCAGGAGAAGGATGCTCAGGATTGATTTACCTTGTGGCACTAAGGGGCAAGCTACAAGGTATACTGGAGTTCTGAGTGTCTGTAGCACCATACGTGCAGGGAAGTGGGGCATTTTTGGAGGGACTGCCCCAAATCTCAGATCAAGGTCTCCACCTCTGGCACCACTGCCCCCTCTCCCCCACTGCCTACCCCTCCCCCCAAGGTTCAGGGTGATGGTGGGGGGGGGGGGGGATCCTGAGGCTGCGCTTAGCATGGGAGGAAGGAGAGATGGGGAAGAGCCAATTTTGACAGAAAGGCAAACAAGAGGAAGCATCAGGGATAACGGACCCTTGGGAATATGCAGCTCATCCACCCCTGTGCCTTTTATCGGGGAATCCACTTGCCTTGAAGGTTAACAGGGTCTGAGGGGAGTGTCAGGTGGACAAGGTGATGGAAACTGAGGCTGCCAGTGTTCTGGTGGTCCCTACATCGACATCCTCCTCTGGCCTGAAGACAAGGAGGTGTCCTTCTCCTGATGGGAAAGAAAGTGCAAGGGTGCAACAGAGGGAGTGGGACCCACTGTGGAGGTTAACCCCCAGCCTGAATGCCCAGTTGTGGCTTCATGCCCTGATAATCCCCCTGTGGTGGTGAGGAAGACCTGTTGAGTGGGAAGACGTTGCCACTGCTTAAGGTGACTTTGTCCTAGTATGACTACTGAGACAGTCCTGGAACCTTCAACCCAGGACTTTGTGGCTAGTGCCTTCTTAGAGATGGGAGCAACAGAAAAGGGTAGTGAGACAGAGACCAGCCCTCCCTCTCACAGGATCTGGCTCTGGATGGACCCCTGAAACTTGAACCTTCTGGCTGCTTCTCAGCCAAGCCCCTGAGCTGAAGGATATTCCCATCGAGCCACCCATATCAAACCATTGTTCCTCAGATATTTTGAGGGACAGCTCCTCTGCAGCTGTTCCTTGAGGACTGAGGTGGAGGTGAAGTCAGCTGGTGGAGATGAGGTACCAGCAGCACAGTGGGGCATGGGTTGGCTGGTACATGGGGAAAATGACTGGGACTCCATACATAGTGAGGGGGTGGAAGGGGATTTTGTTCAACAATCTCTCAGTCCTCAAGCATGGAAGTGATGCAGTGGGTCTCCTGCAGGAAACCCATACCATCCTGGAAGACTAATCCACCTGGCTCCTGGAATGGCAGGGAGGGGTCTATGTGAGTCTCCTCAGCTCCACCTCCAGTGGGATGGCAATTCTGTTGGCCCCTAGCTTCTAGTGAGAAATAGTAAGAGTCTGGAACATGGTTACCTCAGGCCAGGAACCCTGTTTGTTGGCTGAAGGAATGGCCCAATCCTACCCAACGGATGTTGGTGCAGCTCAGGTGTGTGGAGCGACTGGGTTCACCTCCACTCCCCTAGAGCTGCTTGTTGGGCCCATACAACTTGAGTCATCTCTTATCAACACCCACAGTCCTTTTCAGGGATGCAGGTAGGAAGTACCTTTTTGGGCTGCTGCTCCATACCTCCACATCCTAGCCTTTGTTGTTCATCCCGACACAGCATGGTGGTCTATCTTTCTACCTGGGAATGGGGGAGCCCCCAGTGGAAGACTTTTTATGAGGAAATTCTTCCCATGCACCTTGGGGACCTGAGATGGAGGCTGCTGCATAGAGCAGTGCTCTGTAATAAGTTTCTTACTTTGTACATGGATCTCCCAGCCACATGTTGCCTCTGCAGGCTGGAGGAGACCATGTACCTCATGTACAGGGAGTGTACGAGACTGAAACTCCTTTTCACATATCTTCGAGGGCTTCTCCTCATGTTCTGGTTATGTCTTAGCCCCACCCTATTTGTACATGGTCATCCAGTAAGAAGGGGAGCAAGGAGAGATGAGGATATCCTTGTGAACTTGCTCCTAGGGCTTGCTAAAACAGCTGTCTGCGGGTCCTTGAATCAGGTGACAGAGAGTTATACTGGGCAGACTGCCTGGCAAAGTGCATGCCCAGGTAACCATTGAAAGGAAACACATGCCAACATGGGTACCAAGGAGGTGTTCTGAGACCATTGGGCTCCACGAGGGATTAGTGCGATTCTTGTTAGAGATGGAAACATTTCAGTTTAATTTAGTTCATCAAGTAGCTGTGTTTGTAGTATCATTGAATGCATTGTATTTATAATAAAGATATTTTGTAAAATAAAAGAAGGGTCAGATAGAGACTGAAGCTCCTTCTACGCCCTCCATCATACACTCTGAGGGTAACATACAGAGTGAGTCTCCTACATACATCATCCATCACGCATTCCCAGGGCATGTGTTGGATAGAGTGAAGCTCTACCTGGACTGTGCCATCATGTACTCCAATGACATGGGTCAGACACAGACTGAAACACCCTTTACATTGTTCATCACACACTTCCAGGACATGGGTTAGATACAGAGTAAAGCTACCTCTACACTATCCCATCACACACTTCCATGGCATGGCTGAGACACAAAGTGAAGACCCCTGCATTGCCTCATCACAAACCTCCAGGGCACAGTTTAGAAATAGAGTGAAGCTCCCTCTACACTGCCCATCACACACTCCCGGCGACTTGGTTTGACAGAAAGAAACTCCATCTGCACTGTCCCATCACACAATGCCAGGGTCAGACACAGAGTGAAGCTCCTTCTACACAGTCCCATTGCAATCTCTCAGGATCAGGCACAGAGTGAAGCTCCCTCTACACCATCTGGAATACACTCCCAGGGCATAGGTCAGACCATAAGAACAAGATATAGGAACAGAATTAGGCCATTTGGTCCACTGTGTCTGCTCCACCATTTCATTATGGCTGAAGCATTTCCCTCTCAGCCCCAATCTCCTACATTCTCCGCATATCCCTTCATGCTTTGACTGATCAAGAACCTATCAACTTCTTCCTTAAATATCCTGAATGACTTGGTCTCCACAGTCACCTGCAGCAACAAATTCCACAGACTTTGTTAAAGGAATTCCTCCTCATCTACATTCTAAATGGACACACCTCTATTCTGAGGCCGTGTCCTCTGGACTTAGACTTCCCCATCATTGGAAACATCCTCTCCAAATCTACTCTATCGAGGCCTTTCAACATTTGATGGTTGTAAATGAGATTCCCCTGTCATTCTTCTGCATTCCAGTGAGTAAAGACCTAGAGCCATCAAACACTTTATATCCCCCTTTATTTCATAAGGCTTTCTATCCTGGAATCAATTTGGTGAATCTCCTTTGAACAACCTCCAGTTTCAGCACATCCTTTCTTACAAAAGGGGCCCAAAACTGGTCACAATATTCAAAGTGAGGCCTCCGCAGTGCCTTATAGTGCCTTAACATTATACTCTTGCTTTTATATTCTAATCCTCTCAAAATCAATGGGGACAGAAGTGTGTGAAGATGCCATTATTAGGGAGAACGTTCTTGGAAAACTGAAAGACCTTTCAGTTTTAAGTCACCTGGACCAGATAGTGTACACCCCAGGGTTCTGAAAGAGGTGGCTGAAGAGATTGTGGAAGCATTAGTAATGATCTTTCAAGAATCGATTAATTCTGGCATGGTTCTGGAGGAGTGGAAAATTGCAGATGTCACTCCTTTCTTCAAGAAGGGAAAGAGGCAGAAGAAAAGAAATTATAGGCCAGGTAGTCTGACCTCAGTGGTTGGGAAGGCACTGGAGTCGATTATTAAGGATGTGGTTTTAGGGTACTTGGAGGCCCATGATAAAAAAGGCTGCAGTCAAAATTGTTGCTTTGAGCTAAAATCTTGCCTGACAAATCTGTTGAAATTCTTGGAAGAAAGAACAAGCATGACAGACAAAAGAGAAATGGTGGATGTTGTGTACTTGGATTTTCAAAAGGCCTTTGACAAGGTGCCGCAATTGTGGGAGCGTCATAAGTTAAGAGTGCATGGTATTACAGGAAAGATTCTAGCATTGATAGAGCATTGGCTGATTGGCAGGGGGCAAAGAACAGGAATAAAGGGAGCCTTTTTTGATTGGTTGCTAGTGACCAATGGTGTTCCACAGGGGTCTGTGTTGGCACCACTTCATTTTATGTTATATGTCAATGATTTGGATGAATTCAAAGGTTCAAAGGTACATTTAATGTCAGAGAATTGTATACAATATACATCCTGAAATTCTTTTTCTTCGCAACCATCCATGAAAACAGAGGGGTGCCCCGAGCTCCTTCGCCACTGTCCAATCACGCACCCCAGGGCATGGGTTAGTCATAGATGAAGCTCCCTCTGTACTGTCCAATCATGCACTTCCAGGATTAGATACAGAGTGAGCTCACTCTACACTGTCCCTTCACATACTCCCAGGGCAAAGGTTAGACACAGAGTGAAGCTTTCTCTATGCTGTATCATCACACATTCCCAGGGCACCAGTGTGGTAAACTATGTATACCTGTCTGGACACGTCCCTCAGCTGACTGCTCCTGGGGCTCCTCCCACAGACCCCTGTATAAAGGCGATTGGAGGCACTGCTCCTCCCTCAGTCTTCGACATGGTCGTGCTCCCTTTTTGCTGTTGATAAAAGCCTATCTTTCACTTCCAGTCTCCTAGAGTTATTGATGGTGCATCAACCAGTTAGACACAGATTGAAGCCACTCCCAGGGTGAGACATAGAGTGAAGCTCTCTCTGCCTTATCCATTATACACTCCCAAGGCATGTGTCAGACACAGACTGAAATTCTACCTTCATTGTCCCATCACACACTCCCAGGGCATGTGTTAGATACAAGGTGAAGCTCCCTCTACACCATCCATTACATGCTTCCAGAACACGGGTCCAGAGAGAATTTACCCCTAAACTGTCTCATCACATACTCTCTGGGCACAGTTTAGAAACAGAGTGGAGTTTCCTCTACACTACCCTTCACACACTCACAGAGCATTGGTTAGACAGAGTGAAGCCCCATCTGACCTGTCCCATCACAGAATCCCATGGTCAGATTCAGTCTGAAGATCCCTCCTCACACTACCTGGGCATGGGTCAGAGAGAGTAAAGCTCCATCTATACTTTTCCATCACATATCCCCAGAGCACAGATCAGAGACAGAGTGATGCTCCTTCCCGACCATCCAGCACTCACTACCAGGGCACAGATCGGACTCAGAGTGCATCTCCCTCTACACTGACCCATCACATGCGCCCAGGGCATGGGTCAGACACAGAGTGAAACTCCCTCTACAATGTCCCATCACAAACTAGCAGGGCACGGGTCAGACACAGAGTGAAGCTCCGTCTTCACTGTTACATCACACACTCCCAGTGCATGGATGCAGTACAGAGTGAAGGTCCATTTACATGGTCCTGTCACACACTCCCAAATCAGATACATCATGAAGGTTTCTCTACACCTTCCATCACACTCTCCAGAGCATAGGTCAGACACAGTAGATAGATAGATAGATAGATAGATAGATAGATAGATAGATAGATAGATAGATACTTTATTCATCCCCATGGGGAAATTCAACATTTTTTCCAATGTCCCATACACTTGTTGTAGCAAAACTAATTACATACAATACTTAACTCAGTAAAAATATGATATGCATCTAAAGCTGCCACTACACTGTCCCATCAGATACACACAGGGCATGGGTTAGAAACTGAGTGAAGAGACTCCGCCTACTGTCTAATGGAGTGACACACAGATCTGTGTGGCAGCAATTAATTCTTCCTTTTCCCCAGTTTAAACTTTGAATATTTAACTTTTATTTGTTGGATCTTAGAGGGGAATAGTTGTTACTATGTCACAATCTTTAAGAAGTGGAAAGCAGCTTCCTGAATCCAGCAATGGAAAGGAGAAAAAATCGGAGGAAACACCAGCTTGGGCAGAGCGTCTGGGAAATTCGCTGATGGGTCTGGATAAGAAGATAGACAACAACACGGTAAAACTTGATGCTACTTCTTCTGAGATGAAGTCGTTGCGAGAGTTTTCAGTTTGAGCAGGAAAACATTATTTCCCTGAATTCTGAACTTAAAGAGGCCAAGCGGCAAATCATGGAGATTTCAGCTCACTTGGAGAAGTCTCAACATAAAATTATCGATTTGGAAGCAAGATCTCATCGGAATAATATTCGAATTGTTGGATTGAAGGAAGGATCTGAGACTGGAGATTTATTAGACTATTTTGTTAACTTGTTTCAATCTGTTTCTGGATATTTTACCTCAACTTCCCGCCATCGAAAGAGCACATAGAATTTTCACTGCAACATCTCACTGAGATAAACCAAGGTCAGTTTTGGTCTCCTTCCTTCATTTTAAAGTTAAAGACCAAATCATAAATCATGCAAGGAAACAAAGAGTTTTTAAATTTAAAGGTTCCGAGATTTGTTTTTATGATGATTATCCACAGGAAGTCATGGACCTACGGTCTAAATTTGTTCCAACTGTGAAGATAGCCTAGGATAAGGGATTATTCCCATCACTTTGATATCCAGCCCAATTAAAATTATTTTCCAAAGATTCAACTCCACGTGTTTTTCTGGACCCCAAAGAGGCATTAGACTATGTTAACTCTATTCTGGTTGTAGCCAAGGTTTGAATGGTTTTAGGTCTGCTGAATAATCATTCTTTCGGAAAGAAGATAAGCTTTGAATATTTCTGATTTGCTTAAGATGTCTTTTGATCGATCAACCATTTAAAGAAGATGTGAACTTTGTGAATGATGATTGACTTTTCAGAAATCTGTTTGGTCTATTGAGCAAATTAAGACAATGGACAGATTGTTTGATTATTTGTTTTCATCCTCCTTTTTTCCATTAACTAAGTGATAGTTTTCATAGTTCATAAGGTCTTTTTTTATATATATAGTTGGAAGTGCTTAGTCAATAGATAGTTTTTTTTTAAAAAAACAGTTTTTCATTGGGCGTGTCAGTTAAATGGAAAATGGTGCTGATTTTTCTTCACTAGAGATTACATAGGTATTTTTATCTTTGTTTAATTTTATTGTTTTGGTGTCCTTGGAGATTGTTTCTGCATTCCCCAGCTATTTTTAAGGGTTAAGTATAAACATTTCTTTCTCTGAACTTTTATGCTGGATATGGGGAGAAAGATGTTGTACAGATCAACTGAACAGTGCTGGCCCTTTGGCCCACGATGTTCTGCTTACCTTTCAATCTACTTCATGATTAATCTGTCCTGTAGATAATTCTGTTTGTCTTTTACTATGAGCCTATTTAGGGGTTTCTTGAATGTCCTTGTTGTGTCTGCCTCTATAACTACCCATGGCAGATCTTTCCATGGACCCACTGGTTTAGGAAAAAAACATCTCTGAGATCCCTATACTTTCTTTTGATCACTGTAAAATTTTGCCCTCTTGTATTAACCATTTCAGCTGGGAATCTGTTCCATGTTTTAATGATTACCCAGCCTCACCAGTGTCCATTGTTCCAGCACAATCACACTCTGTAAAGTAATGGAAGGCATTAAAACCAACTGATATTTAAATTGCATATATATCAGTTAGAAGCAAGGCCTGTAAGTGGGCAGAACCAGTTAACATGACTTGATATGGTGATGTGTTGCTTTGTAGTGTTTAGCTTTTTATATTTAGCAAAATATTTTTCTTTCCTTTGAAGGGCTTTTCTATTTTAGGGCCATGTGTTATCTTTTTTTTGTAACTTGGGGGAGGAATTCAAGGGAGATATTAGAGGAAGGTTTTTCACTCAGAGAGTGGTTGGTGCGTGGAATGCACTGCCTGAGTCAGTGGTGGAGGCAAATACACTAGTGAAGTTTAAGAGACTACTAGACAGATATATGGAGGAATTTAAGGTGGGGGGTTATATGGGAGGCTGGGTTTGAAGGTCGGCACAACATTGTGGGTCGAAGGGCCTGTAATGTGCTGTACTATTCTATGTTCTATGAATTGAGGAAAGCTTTTTAAAACCACTATTATAAAATGGGCAGCTTGCGGAGTCTCTCTCTTTTTTTACTCTATGGGGAGGCATTTCGGCTTTTTTTGCCAAATTTTGGGCTTTTTAGGGTGGTGGGAGGATTGGGGTTAGTTTCGATTTATAGGTTTAATTTGTAAGATTAATTTTAGTTTTCTTTTTTCTATTTTTTCCCATTATGAAGTTTTGGAGCATACATATTTTGCCTATGGTTATACTTATCATCACCAGTTTTGATTAGCCTGCGCTGGTATGCATGTATTTAATGTTAAATAAAATAATTTTTTATGGCAATTAAACAGATAAATGTTATAAGTTGGAATGTACGTGGTTGGAATCATCCTATTAAGTGAAAGAAGACTTTTTAAATTATTAATCGATTCCAATCTGATATAATTTTTGCTCAAGAAATACATATCGAAACAGGCGATCAAAATAGGTTTTTTTAAAATATGGGAGGGCCTTCAATTTCATGCTACTTGTCAAAATAAAACAACGGGAATATCTATTTTTATTAAATCTAATATTTTATTTATCCAAGAAGACATTGTGTCAGATATTAATGGTAGATTTTTAATTGTTAAAGTAACAATTTGTAATAGAAAAATTGTTCTGGTTAACCTATATGGACCTAATGCAGATGATCTTTTTTTAAAAAAAATGTATTTGCTTTATTGCCAGATTTAAATGAATATCTTGTTAATGGGTGGTGATTCCAACTGTTGTTTAAATCCTTTGATTGACCAGAGTTCAACCAATCAGCCGCTTCCGAGTTGTTCTGCATCACATTAACTCTTTTTTTAATTGATTTTGGCCTGGCTGAAATTTGGAAACATTTACATCCTAATGATAGAGATTATTCTTTTCTTCACATGTTCACAAAAAAAATTCGAGAATTGATTATAGTTGATACCCGATTTTTGTCCAAAGTCCAGAAATGTGAATATGATGCGATAGCTCTCTCGGATCATGTGCCTTTAAGTTTAGCTTTTGAATTGAATGATGTCACTATTGCAAATTTGCCTTGGCATTTTCCAGAAAATTTATTACAAAGTCCGGACTTCATAAAATTTACTGAGACTCAGATAAAAGATTTTTTTCTTTTTAATAATATGGGAGATGATTATTGATGATATGGGATACATTTAAAGCATATTTGTACAGTCAGATAATCTTCTATTCAGCTAAGCTTAAGAAACAGACAAAAACAGAGTTAGATAAGATTTCCAAACAAATTAAAGACTTGGATAATATTTATGCAATCTCTCCTAACATTGATTTATTTAAACAAAGAGTTGAACTCCAATCACAATATAATTTATTATTAACTTATCCTATTGAAAGAAATTTGCTTAAACTGAAAAGTCAATTTTATGTGTTTGGAGATAAAAATAATAAGCTATTAGTATCTCAATTAAAAGCAGCTAGGGGACTTCCGGTAAGATGGCGATTGTTTAGTCGCTTCAAACTTTTGCTCCGTTATACTTCCTATTTTTGCACTATGTGTCTCCCTTTTTAAACCTTAGTTTGTTATTTTATTTGCTTTCTTTTATCTGCCTGTGAATACGTTTATCTTATAATGACTACAAAAAGTACTAAACTCGGGGAAAAAAGAAACTTCCACGGCTGTCGGCTGAGATTCTCTCTATCCTGGAACAGCATCGACAAGATACTCTAATGGATATCAAGACTGAATTTAGAGCTTCTACCAGTCAACTGGAGTCAAAATTGGATCAGATTAATGCCAGAGTGGATGACCATGCTGAACATCTATCTCGCATCGACCTAACCTCTGAAGATTTAGAACGCCGTGTTCAACATCTAGAAACTCTCTGCTCCAACCTAACGGAAAAAAAACATTAAACTTACTTCCAAAATGGCAGATCTCGAAAATCGGAGCAGACGCTCCGAATTCTCGGTTTGCCGGAGGCCACCGAAAAGGGCTCTTCTGTTGAATTTTTCTCTTCTTTTCTCTGTGAGATTTTTGGGAAAGAATTTCTTCCGACTCCACCTGAGCTAGAAAGGGCTTACGGGATTTATGTTCCTCGTGCCATTTTGGGTTCTCAACCACGGCCAATTATTTTATGTTTTAATCAATATCAGGTGAAAAACCATTTGATTATGGAGGCACGCCGTAGAGGTACTTTGACTTTTCAAAATACAACTATTCGTTTTGTGGAAGATTATGCCCCCAGGTTCTGAAGATGCGTGCTGAGTTCAAAGGCGTAATGAAAGTGCTTTTTGATCGTGGATTCAAACCTTCTCTTCGTAACCCAGCTGATCTTCGAATTACGCTTACTACTGGAGAATATAAGTGCTTTAAATCAGTGAAGGAGGCTGAGTTGTTTGTTGGAAATCTTCCAGCCATCTTGGCTTCTTCGGACCTGGTTTGATTTTCTAAAATGGCTGATAAGTAGTTCTTGAATTAAAGTTCTTTTTTGTGAACTTAGACTCTACTTGAATAATTCAGACATTAACTGTTGAGATTCTAAGGGTTCTAGTTAGTCTCTCCCTGGACTTGGTACGATTTTCTTAAATAGATGATTTAAATTTAATGTTTCCCTGCGGACTTTTAGATTTTACTTGTGTAATTTATTCTACTTCTGAATAACTTTAACTATCGAGAACTACAATTGATCTTAATTTGTTTTGGAGGCTTGGAGTTTCTTATTGAAGGCCTCCCTGTTGATTTATGGTATAAGATTTGCTTTTTTTTTAAACGGCTGATATGTATTCTCTTTAAATTTATAATTTCCCCTTTTCACCCCTTTTTATTTTTTTCTTTCAATTTTTCATAGTTTCTTGCGGGTGGTTAGTTTTTTTTAATTTTTTTTGTATTAAGTTTCATACCTTTTCTGTCGAAGTTGTTCCTATTTGTCATTTTGCTCTCTAGTGCATAAATTAGCTACTATTTGCTATATTATCTATACGGAGCCTATGTCAATGATACCGAACTGGAAGTTATTTTTGGGGGTAACATTTTTTTTGTAGAGCTAGCTACTTTTTTGGGTAGCTATCTAGTTTTGGGTTGCAAGGGTGGGGTGGGTTCTCTAGTTCCAACACTATTTACTGTTTTTTCTGTTTTCTCTTGTTATTCAGGACATGTTTCTGCCCTGATTTTACTGATTTATGTTTATATTTTTGCTCCCAGACTGTTATTGCAATGTTTGATTTTATATATGCCTACTACCTTTTATGTACTAACAATTGATAATGGTTAATACACTTAAATTTGTGAGCTGGAATGTAAAGGGATTGAATCATCCTGTTAAAAGAAGGAAGATCTTCTCCCATATTAAGCAACTCAAAGCTGACATTGCTTTCCTTCAAGAAACTCATTTTCATAGTTTTGATAATTCTCGGCTTTTGTCAAAGTGGCTGGGTCAGCATTTTCATTCATCCTTCTCGGCCAAAGCTAGGGGGGTTTCTATCCTTATTAATTCAAATATTCCTTTTGAACTCCATAATAAAATATCTGACACAAATGGCCGTTTTATTATCGTTTCTGGTAAATTATATAATACTAAAGTTGTACTAGCAAACCTGTGTGCTCCCAATTTTGACGATGTTAATTTTTTTGAATGTTTTTTCTCCTCACTACCAGATTTAAATTCATATTCTCTTATACTGGGTGGCGACTTTAATTGCTGGTTAGATCCCAATTTGGATCAATCGTCCCCTGTTACTAGATCACCTACTAAATCTGCTTTAGCTATTCACTCTTTTCTTTCTAATTCTGGTATCTCTGATATATGGCATTTCCTTCATCCTACTGAGAGAGATTATTCCTTTTTTTCACATGTTCACCATACCTTTACTAGAATTGACTATTTTTTAATTGATAATCTACTTATTTCATTTGTCCATTCATGTGACTATCAGAGTATACTGATTTCTGATCATACTCCAATTCCTTTGTCTCTAAATTTTCCTGGTCTCCCTCAGAGGATTAAGCATTGGCGTTTTAACCCGACTTTATTATCGGACAATGATTTTCTAAAATTTATTAAGGATCAGATAACTTTTTATTTAAACACTAATACATCATCTGAAATGTCATCCCAGATTGTCTGGGATGCCATGAAAGCATATTTGAGGGGTCAAATAATCTCATATACAGCAAATCTTAATAGAAAGTCCCATATAGATCGATTAGACCTAATTAATCAGATTAAAGAATTAGATCAATTGTATGCTCAAACTAATAACCCTGAATTATATAAGAAGCATGTAGACTTCAAACTAAATTTGACCTTCTTTCTACTCAACCTGTTGAACGTCAACTTCTTGAAAGTAAGAGTCGCTTTTATATTCACGGTGACAAATCTGGTAAATTTCTAGTTAATCAGTTGAGGCGTTCTAAAGCTGAACAACATATCACAAAGATCCGGAAGGAGAATGGGGATATTACATCAGATCACTCAGAAATCAATGACGTATTTAAAAATTTTTACTCTTGGCTTTATTCCTCTGAATCTCTGAATGAGAATATTTCTGTGGATCTTTTCTTAAATACTCTGAATATTCCTTCACTTTCATCTGATTTTAAAGCAAAACTTAATGAGCCTATATCATCAGAAGAAATATCTTTTGCAATTTCTGCACTGTCTTCAGGCAAATCTCCTGGACCTGATGGGTTCCCCGTAAAATTTTATAAATCATTCTCTTCACTCCTTTCTCCTCAGTTACTCTCAGTACTATCTGACTCATTTAACTATGGTAAATTGCCACCCTCATTTAATGAGGCATGTATTATTCTTTTATTTAAAAAGGGTAAAGACCCAACAGAGTGTTCCTTGTACAGGCCGATCTCTTTGCTTAATGTTGATGTTAAAATCTTGGCCAAAGTTTTGGCTCATAGATTAGAAACTGTTATACCCTCTATTATTTCTGATGATCAAACTGGTTTTATTAAAAACCGTCTTCCTTTTTTTAACATACGGCGTTTATTTAATATTTTATATTCACCTTCAACTGGGATTCCTGAATGCGTTATTTCTCTCGATGCGGAGAAAGCATTTGATCGTATAGAATGGAATTACCTCTTTGCGGTTTTAGAAAAATTTGACTTTGGTCAAAATTTTATCTCTTGGATCAAATTGCTGTATCTATGTCCTACTGCCTCTGTTTTGACTAATTCTCAGCAATCCCAGTTATTTAACCTCAAACGTGGCACCCGGCAAGGATGCCCTTTAAGTCCCTTTCTTTTTGATTTGGCTGTAGAACCTCTGGCGATAGCATTCCGAAGCTGTCCTGAATTGACCGGGATTTGGATGGGGGTTGTTGAGCATAAAGTTTCTCTTTATGCTGATGATCTATTACTTTTTCTTTCAAATCCGTCCACATCCTTACTTCCAATGTTTTCACTTCTTGATCAATTTAGCCAGTTTTCTGGCTATAAACTGAATTTACATAAGAGTGAACTTTTCCCAATTAATAAAGAAGCACAAGTATTAGCATTTCGTAACCTCCCCTTTAAAGTAGTTCATAATCAATTTACTTACCTTGGTATTACAGTTACAAGGAAGTTTAAAGATCTTTTTCGTGAAAATTTTGCCAATCTTTTATACACTACAAAACAGAGTCTGTCACAATGGTCACCTCTATCTATGACCTTGGTAGGTCGTATTAATGTTGTTAAAATGTATGTTCTCCCTAAATTTTTATATTTATTTCAATCTATCCCAATTTTTATTTCTAAAACCTTTTTGATTCCTTAGACTCTATTATTTTGTCCTATCTGTGGAAGAATAAGCATTCTAGAATTAATAAAGTTTATCTTCAAAAATCTAAAAAAGAGGGTGGCATGGCCTTACCTAATTTTCATTTATACTACTGGGCAGCTAACATTTGTTGCACTATCTTTTGGTCTTTTTTTCATAGCCAATCTGAGTGCCCTAATTGGGTAGCAATGGAGCTGAATTCCACTAAAGATCTATCTATTTCTGCACTTCTTGGTTCCGCACTCCCTAGTAGTTTGTCTAGACTAATTGTTAATCCTCTTGTTAGACATACTTTTCCAATATGGGCCCAGTTTAGGAAATTTTATGGTTTTTATGGTTTTTCCCTTTCTAGTCCTATCTTACATAATCATCTTTTTCTACCTACTATGTATGATTCAACATTCTATGATTGGTATAGGAAGGGCATTAGACATTTTGAAGATCTTTTTATCGATAATCGCTTCGCATCCTTTCAACAGCTCTCTGCTAAGTTCAATCTGCCTAATGCCCATTTCTTTAGATATCTCCAAATCAGACACTTTATCAATCCTTTAATTCCTAACTTCACTGAAATGCCCGAGAAAAATGCTATGGATTTATTTCTTTCTATTAATCCACTGAGTAAAGGCTTAATATCATTTATCTGTGATAAATTAGTATCCTTACGGCGTGCCCCTGTGGATAAAATTAGAATGGCTTGGGAGCATGACTTAAATATCCCTTTATCTGATGAGATTTGGGACTCGATTCTCAAATCGGTTAATTCAACCTCTCTTTGTGCTCACCACTGCCTTTTACAGTTTAAGATTGTTCATAGAGCCCATATGTCCAAATCTAAATTATCTTGATTTTACCCTAATATTAGTCCTCTTTGTGATAAAAGCAAAAGTGGCGAGACTTCTCTTGTTCATATGTACTGGACCTGTCCTAGCTTAGAGAAATTTTGGAAAGATGTTTTTATAACTTTATCCTGTATTCTAAATCACCACTTAGAACCTAACCCTTTAATTGCTCTGTTTGGTTTCTTGGGTGAGACAGGTATATGCTTGAGTTCGACTAAATGTCGAATATTATCTTTTGCTTCTCTCCTGGCTAGACGTCTAATCCTCCTTAGATGGAGAGATGTTGCTCTGCCCACGCATGCTCAATGGCTTAATGATATCATGTCCTGTTTAGACCTTGAAAAAATCCATTATTCAATTCTTAATTCAGATATAAAGTTTCATAAGGTCTGGGGACCTTTTATTGAGTATTTTCATAATTTTCCTCTTAATTAAGTTTTTTTTCAGTCCTTTGCTTTCAGCTCTTTTTTTTGGTAGTAGGCATTATTATCTTCTGTTTTCAGGTGTATTTACAGTTTTGGGGGTTTGAATGTTCTGATTTATATTTTCTACATTTTGTTTTGGTTGGGCTGGAGTTTTTTTTGTTGTGGGGCTTGGGGAGGATACTAACTTTACATGACTTCAAGTTGGGTGCTTTCTCAATTATCTTATTTTGTATTATATTACTATTGTATGTTTATCTTGCACTGTACTAATTTTCTACTTTGTTTTGGGGTTTTTTTTATTTGTAGTGTTGTAGAAAATGCATTAAAAATCAATTAAAAATAAAAAAGCAGCTAGAGCTAAAAGAAAAATTTTAAAAATTCGTAAGGGAGATGGTAGTTTAGCATGTAATTATGAAGATATTAATAAAATTTTTCAAAACTTTTATATTGAACTTTATAAATCTCAGTTTTGTTGATTCTTCTAATATGAATGCCTTTTTACAAAAGATCAATTTTCCTTGAATTTCTGTTGAAGATCAACAAACTCTTGATGCTCCTATTACTGAAAGTGAAAGTCAGAAAGCTATTCTTTCAATGCAGTCTGGTAAAGCTCCTGGACTGGATGGTTATTCTGTAGGATTTTATGAAAAATTTGAAAAGTTGCTCACTTCATATATGTTGGAGATGCTTAAAGATTCTTTTTTGATAGGAGAATTACCTCCCACATTTTATGAATCTTCTATTTCTTTCATTCTTAAGAAAGATAAGGACTCTAATGACTATGCTTCATACAGACCGATTTCATTATTAAATGTGGATGCTAAAATTCTTTCAAAAATAATGGCTAATCAGCTGGAGAATGTTCTAGCTAAAATTATCTCTCAAGACCAAACAGGTTTTGTAAAGGGCCATTATTCCTTCTCTAATGTTCAGAGACTGTTAAATTTTATATATTCATCCTTTTCCAAGACTCTCCAATATGCTGCCTCTCATGATACTGAAAAGGCATTTGAAAGAGTTGAATGGAAATTCTTATTTAATGTTTTAGAGAAATTCGGCTTTGGTATTAATTTTAATAAGTGGATTAGAATGATATATAAAAGACCTATTGCTACTGTTATTATTAACAAATGCAGATCTCCTTTTTTTTGGCTTTCACAGGGTACGAGACAAGGATGTCCGTTAAGTCCTTTGTTATTTAATTTGGTCCTGGAACCCTTGGCTATTACACTTTGTGAAGCTAAAGATATTCATGGAATTTTCATAAATGGGACTGTTCATAAGATCTCCCTTTATGCTGATGATCTTTTAGTTTATATTTCGAATCCTGAAGAATCCATTCCTAGTTTATTGAAACTATTAAACAATTTTGGAAAGTTTTCGGGATATAAACTAAACCTTTATAAAAATGAATTATTTTCCCTAAATGATTCTGCTTCTATATATGATGATGTTCCTTTTAGAGTTACAGACTCATCTAAATATTTAGGTATTATTATCACTAAAAATCATAAAGACCTTTATAAAGCTAATTTGATTCCTTTTAGTGGATTTTATGAAGCAATTATTTTGTAGATGGAATCCACTTACACCTTCGTTAGTCGGCTGAATTAATGCAGTTAAAATGATGATTTTACCAAAATTTTTATATGTATTTCAAAATTCCCTTTTTTTTAAACTAAGAAGTTTTTTGATCAGGTTGACTCTATTATTTCATCTTTTGTTTGGAATAATAAAAGAACAAGAATTGGTAAATATAATTTACAAAAATTTTTTTTAAATGGATGGTTTGCTTTGCCTAATTTAAGAATGTATTATTGGGCTGTTAATATACGTTATATGTGTTTTTGGTTATATTGGGCTGATAGAAATGAATGACCACCTTGGGCTGATTTGAAATTGAATGCTGTGAAACAGTTTCACTTAATCTCATTATTAGGAGCTTCTCTACCTGCACAACTGGCCAAAATTACTAATTTAAATTTATATCCTGTGATTAAGCACTCGTTACGAATTTGGTTCCAGTTTCATAATTTTTTTAATCTCAAAAAGTTTAAACTTTTTAGTTTAATTTATCAAAATTATTTATTTAAACCTTCATTAAGTGATCCTACCTTTCTTCTTTGGAGGAATAAAGGAGTTTATTCCTTCACGGATCTGTTCCAAGATGGCCGATTGATGTATTTTGAGAAATTAGTAACTAAATACTCTCTCTCATATTCACGTTTCCTGCAATATCTTCAGGTCAGACACTTCTTACAAAAATACTTAAGTAATTTTCCATATATACAAGATTCTGACCTGTTAGATATTACTTTAAAAATGAATCCTTTAGTGATGGGTTTTATTGGAAAAATTTATAATTTCTTGTTACAACAGTGTAATTACCCTTCACTTAAGATTAAGCAAGATTGGGAGAAAGAGCTTAACATGACTCTGATAACAGAAGATTGGTTGCGGATTTTGTAGTTGGTTAACTCTTCTTCGATTTATGCCAATCACTCTTTAATTCAATTTAAAATTGTACATCGATACTACTTGACAAAGGAGAGATTGTCTAAAACGTTTCCTAATGTTGATAGTGTGACAGATGTAAAACCGAGACAGCCACATTGACACATATGTTTTGGTCGTGTTCTGTACTGAAACATTTTTGGAAGACTATTTTTTCTACAATTTCCAAAGTTTTAAAAATTAATTTACAACCTAATAAATTGACAGTTTTGTTTGGTATAATCCCTCAATATATTCATGGTATTTCTCCATCAGACTAACATGTAATTGCATTTGTTACATTATTGGCCAGAAGGGCTATTCTATTGAAATGGAAAGATGCTTCTACTCCTACTTTGATACAATGGTTTTCTCAGGTGATGTTATGTCTCAGTTTGGAGAAAATCATGTCGAACTTTTGATCCTCGATTTGATTTTGAGAAAAGGTGGGGCTCATTTGCCTGCTACTATCATCTGATTTGAGTTAATTAATATGGTTTCCTTCCGATTTTTCTTTAAGTGGATTTCAGTTGGCAGATTGATGTTTTATTTTATGGAAGCTAGTATAATGTAGTATAATGTATAGCTCCGGGGTTGTGCTCCCAATGGGTTTTTTTTGGGGGGGGGGGTTCAGTTAGTAGGGGTTCTTTTTTTTCCTTCATTTTCTTTCAAAAAAATAAAAAAGAAAGGGAAAAAAAAGAAACTGAGTGAAGCTCCCTCTACATTGATCATCACACAGTCCAGGGCATTGTTTAGACAGAGTGAATTTCCAATGGCACTGTCCCATCACACACTCCCAGGGTCAGGCACAGAGTAAAGCTCCCTCTACACCATCTATCACACACTCCCATGGCACAGCTCAGAGTGACTGAAGCTCCCTCTATAGTCCCTATCACACACCCCCAGGGTTTGGGTTAGTCACAGATGAAGCTCCTTCTGTATTCTCCTATCACACACTACCAGAATCAAACACAGAGAAACATCAAAAACATAAAAAACCAAAAGCACAATACAGGCCCTTTGGCCCACAATGCTGCGCCAAACATGTACTTACTTTAGAAATTACCTAGGGTTACCCATAGCCCTCTATTTTTCTATGCCCCATGTACATATCTAGGAGATTCTCAAAAGACCCTATCGTATCTACCTCCATCACAGTTGCCGGCAGCCCATTCCATGCACTCACCGCTCTCTGCGTAAAAAACTCACCCCTGACATCTCTTCTGTACCTACTTCCAGGCACCTTAAAACTGTGACCTCTAATGTTAGCCATTTCGGCCCTGGGAAAAAGCATCTGTCTAACCACATGATCAATGCTTCTCATTATCTTGCAACACGAGTGAATCTGCAGATGCTGGAAATAAATAAAAACGCACAATGCTGGCAGAACTCAGCTGGCCAGACAGCATCTATGGGAGGAACTAGTGACGATGGTTCGGGCCGAAACCCTTCATCAGGAGGGTACTCCTGATAAAGGGTTTCCGCCTGAAACGTCGTCACTACCTCCTCCCATAGATGCTGTCTGGCCTGCTGAGTTCTGCCAGCATTGTGTGTTTTTACTTCTCATTATCTTATACACCTCTATCAGGTCACTTCTCATCCTCCATCACTGCAAGGAGAAAAGGCCCAGTTCACTCAACCTATTCTCATAAGGCATGCTCCCCAATGCAGGCAACATCTAAATCTCCTCTACACCCTTTCTATGGTTTCCACATCCCTCCTGCAGTGAGGCAACCAGAACTAATAACAGTACTCCAAGTGGGGTCTGATCAGGGTCCTATATAGCTGCAATATTACCTCTTGGCTCCTGAATTCAATCCCAAGATTGATGAAGGCCAATGCACTGTATGCTTTCTTAAATTGCAAAGCAGCCTTGAGTGTCCTATGGACTCAGACCCCAAGATCCCTCTGCTCCTCCACGCTGCCAAGAGCCTTATCATTAATACTATATTCTGCCATTGTATTTTGACCTACCAAAATGAACCACCTCACACTTATCTGGGTTGAACTCCATCTGCCACTTTTCAGCCCAGTTTTGCATCCTATCAATGTCCGGCTGTAACCTTTGACAACCCTCCACACTATCCAAAGCACCCCAACAAATTTACTAACCCATCAGCAAATTTACTAACCCATCCCTCCACGTTCTCATCTAGGTCTTTATAAAAATCACGAAGAGAAGAGGTCCCAGAACAATGGGAGAAGTCAGAGAGTGGTAGTGGAGGATTGCTTCTCTGAGTGGAGGCCTGTGACTAGTGGTGTGCCACAGGGATCAGTGCTGGGTCCATTGTTATTAGTCATCTATATCAATGATCTGGATGATAATGTGGTAAAGTGGATCAGCAAATTTGCTGATGATACGAAGATTGGAGGTGTAGTGGACAGTGAGAAAGGTTTTCAAAGCTTGCAGAGGGATTTGGACCAGCTGGAAAAATGGGCTGAAAAATGGCAGATGGAGTTTAATACAGACAAGTGTGTGGTATTGCACTTTGGAAGGAAAAACCAAGATAGAACATACAAGGTAAATGGTAGGACACTAAGGAGTGCAGTAGAACAGAGGGATCTGGGAATACAGATACAAAATTCCCTAAAAGTGGCGTCACAGGTAGATAGGGTAGTAAAGAGAGCTTTTGGAACATTGGCCTTTATAAATCAAAATACTGAGTATAAGAGTTGGAATGTTATGGTGAGGTTGTATAAGGCATTGGTGAGGCCGAATTTGGAGTATTGTGTGCAGTTTTGGTCACCAAATTACAGGAAGGATATTAATAAGGTTGAAAGAGTGCAGAGAAGGTTTACAAGGATGTTGCTGGGACTTGAGAAACTGAGTTACAGAGAAAGGTTGAATAGGTTAGGAGTTTATTCCCTGGAGTGTAGAAGAATGAGGGGAGATTTGATAGAGGTATATAAAATTATGATGGGTATAGATAGAGTGAATGCAAGCAGGCTTTTTCCACTGAGGTTAGGGTGAAGGGGGAAAAGTTTAAAGGGAACATTAGAGGATGCTTCTTCACACAGAGAGTGGTGGGAGAGTGGAATGAGCTGCCAGATGAAGTGGTAAATGCGGGCTCAGTTTTAACATTTAAGAAAAACTTGGACAGGTACATGGATGAGAGGTGTATGGAGGGATATGGTCCAGGTGCAGGTCAGTGGGACTAGGCAGAAAAATGGTCAGGCACAGCCAAGGACCAAAAGGCCTGCTTCTGTGCTCTAATGTTCTATGGTTCTAACAGATCCCTGAGGCACACTACTGGTCACCAATCTCCATGCAGATTATGACCCGTCAATAATCACTCTTTGCCTTCTGTGGGCAAGCCAATTCTGGTTACACAAAGCAAGGTTCCTTCGATCCTATGCCTCCTTACTTTATCAATAAACCTTTCATGGGGTGCCTTATCAAATGCCTTGCTGAAATCCAAATACACTACATCTACTGCTTTACCTTCATCAACGTGTATTGTCACATCCTCAAAAAATTCAATCAGGCCTGTAAGGCACGACCTGCCTTTGACAAAGCCATGCTGACTATTCCTAATCATATTATGCCTCCCCAAATGTTCATAAAACCTGACTCTCAGGATCTTCTCCGTAAATTTACCAACCATTGAAGTAAGACTCACTGGTCTGTAATTTCCTGGACTATCTCTACTCCCTTTCTTAAATAATGGAACAACATTAGGAACCCTCTAATCCTCCAGAACCTCTCCTGTCTCCATTGATGATGCAAAGATCATTGCTAGATTCCGCAATCTCCTCCCTCACCTCCCACAGTAGCCTGGGTATATAACCATATGACAATTACAGCACAGAAACAGGCCATCTCGGCCCTTCTAGTCTGTGCTGAACGTTTACTCTCACCTAGTCCCACCAACCTGCACTCAGCCCATAACCCTCCATTCCTTTCCTGTCCATATACCTATCCAATTTTGCTTTAAATGACAATATCGAACCTACCTCTACCACTTCTACTGGAAGTTCATTCCACACAGCTACCACTCTCTGAGTAAAGAAATTCCCCCTGTGTTACCCCTAAACATTTGCCCCCTAACTCTCAACTCATGTCCTCTTGTTTGAATCTCCCCTATTCTCAATGGAAAAAGCCTATCAACATCAACACTATCTATCCCCGTCATAATTTTAAATACCTCTATCAAGTCCCCCCTCAACCTTCTATGCTCCAAAGAATAAAGACCTAACTTGTTCAACCTTTCTCTGTAACTTAGATGCTGAAACCCAGGTAACATTCTCGTAAATCTACTCTGTACTCTCTCTATTTTGTTGGCATCTTTCCTATAATTCGGTGACCAGAACTGTACACAATACTCCAAATTTGGCCTTACCAATGCCTTGTACAATTTTAACATTACATTCCAACTCCTATAATCAATGCTCTGATTTCTAAAGGCCAGCATACCAAAAGCTTTCCTCACCTCCCTATCCACGTGAGATTCCACCTTAAGGGAAATATGCACCACCATTCCTAGATCACTCTGTTCTACTGCATTCTTCAATACCCTACCATTTACCATGTATGTCCTATTTTGATTATTCCTACCAAAATGTAGCACCTCACACCTATCAGCATTAAACTCCATCTGCCATCGCTCAGCCCACTCTTCTAACTGGCCTAAATCTCTCTGCAAGCTTTGAAAACCTACTTCATTATCCACAACGCCACCTACCTTAGTATCATCTGCATACTTACTAATCCAATTTACCACCCCATCATCCAGATCATTAATGTATATGACAAACAACACTGGACCCAGTACAGATCCCTGAGGCACACCACTAGTCACCGGCCTCCAACCTGACAAACAGTTATCCACCACTACTCTATGGCATCTCCTATCCAGCCACTGTTGAATCCATTTTACTACTTCAATATTAACACCTAAAAATTGAACCTTCCTAACTAACCTTCCGTGTGGAACCTTGTCAAAGGCCTTACTGAAGTCCATATAGACAACATCCACTGCTTTACCTTCATCAACTTTCCTAGTAACCTCTTCAAAAAATTCAATAAGATTTTCCAAACATGACCTTCCACACACAAATCCATGCTGACTGTTCCTAATCAGACCCTGTCTATCCAGATAGTTATATATACCATCTCTAAGAATACATTCCAATAATTTACCCACCACTGATGTCAAACTTACAGGCCTATAATTGCTAGGTTTACCGTTAGAACCCTTTTTATATAATGGAACAACATGAGCAATACGCCAATCCTCCGGCACCATCCCCGTTTCTAATGACATTTGAAATATTTCTGTCAGAGCCCCTGCTATTTCTACACTAACTTCCCTCAAGGTCCTAGGGAATATCCTGTCAGGACCCGGAGATTTGTCCACTTTTATATTCCTTAAAAGTGCCAGCACTTCCTCCTCTTTAATCGTCATAGTTTCCATAACTACCCTACTTGTTTCCCTTACCTCACACAATTCAATATCCTTCTCCTTAGTGAATACAGAAGAAAAGAAATTGTTCAAAATTTCCCCCATCTCTTTTGGCTCCACACAAAGCTGTCCACTCTGATTCTCTAAGGGACCAATTTTATCCCTCACTATCCTTTTGCTATTAATATAACTGTAGAAAAGCTTTGGATTTATTTTCACCTTACTTGCCAAAGCAACCTCATATCTTCTTTAAGCTTTTCTAATTTCTTTCTTAAGATTCTTTTTACATTCTTTATATTCCTCGAGCACCTCATTTACTCCATTCTGCCTATATTTATTGTAAATCTCTCTCTTTTTCCGAACCAAGTTTCCAAAATCCCTTGAAAACCATGGCTCTCTCAAACTTTTACCCTTTCCTTTCAACCTAACAGGAACATAAAGATTCTGTAACCTCAAAATTTCACCTTTAAATGACCTCCATTTCTCTATTACAACCTTCCCATAAAACAAATTGTCCCAATCCACTCCTTCTAAATCCTTTCGCATCTCCTCAAAGTTAGCCTTTATCGAATCAAAAATCTCAACCCTGGGTCCAGTCCTATCCTTCTCCATAATTATATTGAAACTAATGGCATTGTGATCACTGGAATGGAAGTGCTCCCCAACACATACCTCCGTCACCTGACCCATCTCATTCACTAACAGGAGATCCAACGCTACCCCTTCTCTAGTTGGTACCTCTATGTATTGCTATAAAAAAAACTATCCTGCACACATTTTACAAACTCCAAACCATCCAGCCCTTTTACAGTAGCTTGTCCAGTCCCGGTGACTTATTCAACTGGATGCTTTCCAAAAGCTCCAACACATGCTCTTTCTTAATGTCTATATACTCGAGCTTTTCGGTCCACTGCAAGTTATCTCTACAATTGCCTAGGCCTTTTTCCATAGTGAATACTGAAGCTAAGTATTCATTAAGTACCTCCACTATCCCCTGCGGTTCCATACACACTTTTCCACTGTCATGCCTGATGGGTCATTTTCCTCTTATCCTCTTGCTCTTCACATACTTTTAAAATGCCTTCTGGTTTTCCTTAATCCTGCTCACCAAGGCCTTCTGATGGCCTCTTCTGGCTCTCCTAATTTTATTCTTAAGTTCCTTCCTGCTAGCCTTATAGTTTTCTAGTTCTCTACCATTACCTAGTTTTTTGAACATTTCATAACCGTTTCTTTTCTTCTTGACTAGATTTTCAACAGCCTTTGTACACCATAGTTCTTGTACCCTACCATCCTTTCCTTGCTTCATTGGAACGTACCTATGCAGAACACCATGCAAATATCCCCTGAATATTTGCCACTTTTCTGCCATATATTTCCCTGAGAACATCTGTTCCCAATTTATGCTTGCAAGTTCCTGCCTGATTGCTTCATATTTCCCCCTACTCCAATTAAACGCTTTCCTAACTTGTCTGTTCCTATCCCTCTCCAAGCTATGGTAAAGGAGATAGAATTGTGATCACTACTTCCAAAATGCTCTCCCACTGAGAGACCTGACACCTGACCAGGTTCATTTTCCAATACTAGATCAAATACAGCCTCTTGTACGCTTATCTACATACTGTGTCAGGAAACCTTCCTGAACACACCTACAAACTCCACCCCATCTAAACACCTTGCTCTATGGAGATGCCAATCAAAATTGGGGAAATTAAAATCTCCCACCACAACAACCCTGTTATTATTGCATCTTTCCAGAATCTGTCTCCTTATCTGCTCCTCAATATCCCTGTTACTATTGAGTGGTTTAAAAAAAAACACCCAGTAGGGTTATTGACCCCTTGCTGTTCCTAACTTCCACCCACAGAGATTCAGTAGACGATCCCTCCATGACTTCTTCCTTTTTTGCAGCCATGACACTATCTCTGATCAGCAGTGCCATGCCCCCACCTCTTTTGTCTTCCTCCCTGTCCTTTCTGAAACATCTAAAGCCTGGCACTCTAAGTAGCCATTCTTGCCCCTGAGCTATCCAAATCTCTGTAATGGCCACAACATCATAGCTCCAAGTACTGATCCAAGCTCTTAGTTCATTAGCTTTGTTCATGATACTCCCATTAAAATAGACACATCTCACACCATCAGTCTGAGCATATCTCTTCTCTATCACCTGCCTACCCTCCCTCTCACACTGTCTACAAGTTTTTCTTGATTTGTGAGCCAACCGCCTCTTCCTCGATCTCTTCAGTTTGGTTCCCACCCCCCAGCAATTCTCATTTAAACTCTCCCCAACAGCCTTAGCAAACCTCCCTTCCAGTATATTGGACCCCTCGGACTCAAGTGCAACCTGTCCTTTTTGTACAGGTCACTCATGCCCCAAAAGAGGTCCCAATGATCCAGAAATCTGAATCACTGCTGCCTGCTCCAATCTCTCGGTCACACATTTATCCTCCACCTCACTCTATTCCTTTACTCACTGCTGCGTGGCACAGGCAATAATCCCAAGATTGCTACCTTTGTGGTCCTGCTTCTCAATTTCCCTCCTAACTCCATGTAGTCTGTTTTCAGGACCGCTTCCCTTTTCCTATCTATGTTGTTGGTACCAATATGTACCACAACCTTTAGCTGTTCACCTTCTCACCTTAGGATGTCGTGAACGCGTCAGAAGCATCCCGGACCCTGACTCTTGGGAGGCAAACTACCATCTGTGTTTCTTTCCTGTGTCCACAAAATCGCCTGTCTGAACCCCGAACTATAGAGTCCCCAATCACTGCTGCTATCCTCTTCCTTTCCCTACCCTTCTGATCCACAAGGCCAAATAATGGGCCAGAGGCATGGCCACTGTTTCTTCCCCCAGGTAGGTCAATCTCCCCCCAACAGTACTCAAACAAGAGTACTTATTAAGGGGGACAGCCACAGGGGTACTCTCTAGTATCTGACTCTTGCGCTTCCCTCTCCCAACTGTTACCAACCTATCTGTCTCCCGAGGTCCTGCTGTGACTACTTGCTTACAGCTCATCCCTGTCACCTCCTCACTTTCCCTGACCAGATTAAAGGTCTTTGAGCTGCATCTCCTGTTCCCTAACCCTGTCCCTAAGGAGCTGCAGCTTGATGCACCTGGCATTGATGTGGCCGTCCAGGAGGCTGGGGGTCTTCCAGACATCCCACAACAGACACACAGTCCAGAACACCAGACTCACAGACATATTTCCTATTCCTATCCTTCACAAGTAATTTACCTCACCTCGACCCGTTATTGCCGAAGCCCAGTTGAGCCAAAGCTCTCCTACTCTGTCTCCCTCTACTCTAGTGCCCACTCTATAAAGCTGTCTTCTTTTTAAACTCTTCCCACCAGTCTAACTCGCTGACATCCATGCACCTGCGCAGTCATTCCTCGATCACCTTCTACACTATCCTATCACATACTCTCAGAGCACAGGTCAGCCAAAGAGTGAAGCTCCCTTTACTCTGTCCCACCACACACTCCAAGGGCACAGGTTAGACACACAGTGAAGTCCCCTCTGTACTGTCCCATCACACGCTCTCAGGGCATGGGTTAGATACAGAGTGAAGCTCCCTCTACACTATCCTGTCACTCACTGCAAGTTCAGATGCCGTGTAAAGCTCACTCTACACTTCCCAGTCGCACACTCCCAGAGCATTGGTTAGACACAAAGTTAAGCTCACTCTACACTGACTCCCACACTGACCTCTGTCTGTGATATCCTGCTGTCAATAAAATGGCCAGTGAAAGGTACAAGAACTACACCTAGTTTCCAGGACACGATCATGGTACAGAGCTTGGCACTAGTACTGCCATCCCTCTCCACCCATTGGCAATTTCTGGTGTGGCTGGCATTGTCCCAGCTGCCCAGACTAGTGAATATTGTCCATACTGTGATATACAGCAAGTGGCATGTTACAGCAAGAAACATGTGCATTCCATCCTTCTTCTTTCTGCAGGAAGCTAAATAAATTTGGTGTGTTCCATCAAGCCTTACCAGTTTTGATTGATGCACCATAAAAAGCATTCCGTCTGAATATACAACAGGTGGGTATTGCAGCTACTCTGCATGTGACTGCAAGAAACAGCAGAGAATTATAGACACAGCTCAGCACATCAAAGGAAACAGCCTCCCCTCTAGGGACGCTGTGCATACTCCTTGCTGCTTTAATAAAACAGTCAGCATAATCAACGAGACCACCCACACCAGACATTCCCTCTTCTCCCTTCTGCCATTAGGCAGAAGATACTAAAGCCTGGAAACATATACCATAAGCTCTAGAACATTGCGATTCCATTGTTATCAAACTCTTGAATGGATGTCTTGCACCATAAGATGTACTCTTGACCTCACAGTCTACCTCATCTTGTCTTGCACTTTATCATATATCATTTTATGCTTTTCAAGCTCAGTGCTCTGTGTAATGATCTGATCAGTACGAACATGAGGCATGACAAGCTTTTCACTGTATCTCAGCACATGTGACAACAAAAAACCAGTACCATATCCAATGAGCTTGGGCTGTGCATGGGGATGAGGATACCGGAAGGAACTGCCCTCACTGCAGCACCACTATCTCCACCTCCCCAGATGTCCTGGGATTGCATCACTGCCCCCTTCCCTGCCCTGTGCCCAACTTGGGAAAGAGGACTGAGCAATCAGAATGATTCATTCATTCCACTGGGGCAGAGGCTAACCATTTTTTAAAGACCACCCAATAGTAACAGGGACATCAAGGAGCAATAGGGAGACAGATTCTGGAAAGGTGTAATAATAACAGTGTTGTTGTGGTGGGAGATTTTAATTTCTCAAATATTGTAGGGATGATTTACAGTGGACTGAAAAGCTTGAGCATATAGATATTAAGAAAGAGGATGTGCTGGAGCTTTTGTATTAATGGTAAGACTCTTGGCAGTGTGGAGGATCAGAGGGATCTTGGGGTCCAAGTCCATAGCACACTCAAAGCTGCTGCGCAGGTTGACTCTGTGGCTAAGAAAGAATTCGATACATTGGACTTCATCAATCTTGGGATTGCGTTTAACAGCCGAATGGTAATGTTGCAGCTATATAGGACCCCACTTGGAGTACTGTGCTCAGTTCTGGTCGCCTCACTACAGGAAGGATATGGAAACCATAGAAAGGGTGCAGAGGAGATTTACAAGGATGTTGCCTGGATTGGGGAGCATGCCTAATGAGAATAGGTTGAGTAAACTTGGCCTTTTTTCCTTGAAACGACGGAGGTTGAGAGGTGACCTGATAGAGGTGTATAAGATGATGAGAGGCATTAATCGTGTGGATAGTCAAAGGCGTTTTCCCTGGTCTGAAATGGCTAGCATGAGAGGGCACAGCTTGGAAGTAGGTACAGAGGAGATATCAAGGGTAAATTTTTTTACGCAGAGTGTGGTGAGTGCGTGGAATGGGCTGCCGGTGACGGTGGTGGAAGCGGATACGATAGGGTCTTTTAAGAGACTCCTCAGAAAAATAGACTGCTATGGGTAACCCTAAGTAATTTCTCAGATAAGGACATGTTCGGCACAGCTTTGTGGGCCACAGGACCACAGGGCCTGTATTGTGTTGTAGGTTTTCTATGTTTCTAACTGGCTGCCTCTGTGGTTGGTCGCTTCGGTCCTGCCTGCTGTCTTTGTCATCAGGATCCAGAGGGAGTTGGATTTCTGCTCCAGTCCTGAGTCCCCTGATCAATGAGGGCGGTCAGTGGCTTATGTGTGTCTGTACCCAGTTGGTGGCTCTCAACCTCAGGATCCTGCAAAGATCCCTACATACTGAGTTTCCTCCAAGATGGCATGCTGGCAAAAGATTTTTTTCCGCCATGGTCATTGGTTTCAGGAAGACATGAGGATCCTAGTGGTGAGCATCAGTCATGCTGCTCCACGGTAGAGGCCCATCTCATATGTCAGGGTAGACATGATCCACTCCGGTCACAATGTGCTTCTGCCATTTGAGAGTGGCACTGTATGTGAGAGCAGCTGGTCTCAGTCTTGAGGTAGTGGATGTTGAGGTGCCTGTCCCAACTGTCCTAATTCCAGGGTTTTGTTCATGCCCATGTGCCTTGGAGAAGGAGCCTGCAGCATCTATGTTACAACTGGGGATGTCTAGGCCTGTGGGAGCCATAAAGGCCTGAGTGTGCCCTGCATAGGGTGATTTGGTTGTAGTTTAAAGCTGTTGACTGTGAATAGTGTGAATTATGGAATACTATAACATTAATGGTATGACTATAATCACTGAATAAATTGCCGTTGGAAAAGGGAAAAAAGGGATGGGAAAGAGAATGAAGCTCCCCCTACAATCCCTTCACACATAGAGTGCAGGATGGAGAGAGGAGGAGACCAGTAACACTCACTCCGCTTTCGTCTCCTGTAGAAGATGATGGCGAGGCTGCTTAGGAGGAGGGTGAGCAGAATCCCAAGCCCGGCTGTGATGCCAATGATGATTCCGATGGGAAGTACATCTGAAAAGCAGAGAGAGGAGGTGGAAAGTCAGCGACCACATACTGGACACCGAAGTCCCCGCAATCCTCAGGTGTCCCAATCAGAGTGGGGGCCTATCATTCAGGGACCAGAGAGCAGGCTGTTTCTGGCCCAGGAAGGCAGTGGGTCAGGCCTTCCACCTGCTGGGCATATGGCAGGGTGTGGAGTGGGGATAAGGCATGGGGTCAGGAGGTGGGGTGGGTACAGGGATGTGGCAGGATGGGGAGTGAATGGCAATGGACTAATGCTAGATGGGAATAAACCACCATCAACACAAACCCACTGGGTCACTCAATCTGTATAAAACCCACTAAGCCCCCCTCCTCTTCTTCCCGCTCCCTTCCTCAAACCCAAGTCCCATAGACAATGAGAACAGCTAGTGGGAATGGATGCAGCACAATATGTGTGCGGACTTGATCAGTGGATGGCATAGGGAGGTCAAAGGAAAGCATCCAGAGGTGGGACAGGAGCACGGAGAGTGCTCAGAGGATCAGTCCCACATCTCACATGCAGTGGATGGGGGTGGGTGATCATGAGGGACAAGGCAAGAGGGAGAGGAGAAAGAGTGGAGGGGAGGGATGACAAGGAGATAGAAAGAGAGAAGGTAGAGGTGAGGTGGGACAGTGTACAGTGGTGTTGGGAGGAGAAAGAGAGGGGAGAAGAAGGGATAGGAGGAGGCAGAGGATGTAAGGTTTGGCACAGAGGCTGTACCCCTCACCTTGCTTGTGCAGTTGGATGAGGGCTGTACTTGGTCCGAAGCTATTCCAGGCTGTGCAGTTGTAGTCTGTCTCAAAGTCGGACTGGGCAACATTACTGATGAGTAATGTGGACCGTACTGCTGAACCTGTGCCCACCGTCTCCACTGAATACCGCTCATATGCTCCTGATTCCAGTACCATTTCCTTCCATGTCCATGCCTGTGGACCAACACACATCAACACACATTTCCCAAGACAGTTTGACACCATGAGTTAACCCATCCAGACCATGCAGCCAATCCTCTATTGGGTGGTTAATTCCATCTCACTAGCTTTCTCTTTAAATGCTTCTATTGTATCTGCCTGCACCACCAGCCCTAGCAGTGCATTCCAGGCACTAACCAGCACCAAACCTTTTATCTGTCAAATGCATGCACTCTTGTATTAGACATTTCAATCCCAGGAAAATTTTACCAGCTGTCTTCTTATGCCCCTCATAACCTTATAAACAGCTTCTATTGCTCCAGAGAAAACAATCCAAATTTACCCATTCAATCCTAATAGTACATGCCCTCTAATCTAGCCACACACTGGTAAAGCTCTTCTGCACCCCCTGCAAAGCCTTCATAATCTTCCTTTAACAGGGTGACCAGAATTGAATGCAATATTCCAGATGCAACTTATCTAGAGCTTTATAAAGCTGTTACATAAGTTTCTGTGCCTTGAAGTCAATTCATTAACAATTAAAGGCAAGCATACCATATGCCTGCTTACCACTCTTAAATGTGTGCAGATAATTTAGGAAGCTGTGGACTGGACTCCAAGATCCCTCTGTACATAAACACATTTAGGGTCCTGCCATTAACATATCATGTCACTTTATGTTTGATATCCCAAAGTGCAACACTTCACATATGCCTGGGTTAAACTCCATCTGCCATTTTTCCATCCATAACAGATGATAAGACCTTAAGATATAGGAGCAGAATTGGGCCATTTGTCCCCTTATGTCTGTCCAACCATTTCATCATGGCTGATCCCATTTTCCTCTCAGCCCTAATCTCCTGCCTTGTACCCGTATTCCTTCAAGAATCTATCAACATCTGCCTTAAATATACATAAAGATCGCCTCTGTAGCTCCTGTGGCAAAGAATTCCACAGATTCACAATGATCTGGCTAAAGAAATTCCTCCTTATTTCCACTCTAAAAGAACACCCACCTATTCTGAAACAATGTCCTCTAGTCTTAGATGCTTGCACCATAGGAAACATTCCCTCCACATCCACTCTATCAAGGCCTTTTACCATTCAACAGATTTCAATGAGGTCACCCCTCATTATTCTCATTTCCTGTGAATGCAGGCCCAAAGCATCAGACACTCTGCCAATGCCATTAGGCTTTACAATTCTACCGCCAGGACTTAAGAACTTTATAAAAGCTATTATTAATGCTTTTTGAGATAGTGATTTAGATGCATATCATATTTTTTACTGAGTTAAGTATTGTATGTAATTAGTTTTGCTACAACAAGTGTATGGGACATTGGAAAAAAGTTGAATTTCCCCATGGGGATGAATAAAGTATCTATCTATCTATCTATCTATCTCTTCAAATGCCAAACCATTCAATCCTGGTATCATTTTCATGAACCTCCTTTGAACCCTCTCCAGTTTCAGCCCATCCTTTCTAAGATAACAGACCCAAACCTACTCACAATACTCCAAGTGAGGCCTCACCAGTGCTTTATAAAGTTTCAACATTGCATCCTTGCTTTTATATTCTAGTCCCCTCAAAATGAATGTTAATATTGCATTTGCCTTCCTCACCACCGACTCAACCTGCAAACTAGGAAATCCTGAAAAAGGACTCCAAAGTCCCTTTGCACTTCAGTTTTTTGCATTTTTTTCTCCATTTAGAAAATAATCAACCCTTTCATTTCTTCTACCAAAGTACATGATCATACACTTCCTGATATTGTATTCCATCTACAATTTCTTTGTCTATTCTCCTAATATGTCTAGGTCCTTCTGTAGCCTCTTTATTTCTTCAAAACTACCTTTCCCTCCACCTATCTTCATAAACTTTGCAAAAAAGCCATCAATTCCATCATGCAAATCATTGACATATAACATTAAAAAAAATCACAGACCCCATGAAACACCTCTAGTCATTGCCAGCTAACCGCAAAAGGCTCCCTTTATTCCCACTCTTTGCCTCCTGCCAATCAGCCACTACTTTATCCATGCTAGAATCTTTCCTGTAATACCATCAGCTCGTAGCTTGTATCAATATTTGCATCTATATCCCACTATATCCTTTGGCAGTTTTAATGCTGTTCACAACTCCGCAAATTTCTGAATCATCTGTGAACTTACTGACCCACCCTTCTACATTTTCATCCAGGTCATTTAGATGCGTATATCACAGACAGTAGAGGCCCCAGAACAGGTGTGCTGGAGCAGTCTGTACAAGAACTGCCTCAACCTATCACGGAAAGGCCCAGTGGGCATCCCCACAAGATGGCTCATGTTATATGAGACCCTCTCCGGCTGACCAGGTGATGGCACAGCTGGGACCCCCCCCCCCCCCCACCATGACCTCCAGTCTCCTCGACACCCACAAGTCCCTTCACTGCCACAGCATCATCCCCCACAGGTGCAGGAGTACCCATGACTGGGCAAGATTAAACCCCATATCCGCAGAACTTATCAATAAAGCCAGGGCAGTTCCCGCAAGGCGGTGCGGCTGATGCTAGGCGCAGAAAGCCTCAAGTCCTCCTGCAGGTAATGTCCCCGGAGAAGAAAGTCTATGAGCAGCGCATGCCATCTCAAAGAGTAGTTGGTATACAGGTATCTCTGCATGGTCCCGAGGCGAGAGCTGCCAGCTAGGCATGTATGCACACCAATAATTGATTGCCCTCTGCAATCAGAACACTCTGGACCACAGCAGAGACCCAATGCCTCTTACTGTTCCCAAATCAATTCTGAATCCAAATGGCCAGGTCACCAAAGATTCTATCCATTTTAATCATTTGCATGAACTTCCCATGAGGAATATGTCAAACATGTTACTAAAATCCATGTAGACAACATCCACAGTGCTATCTTCATCAATCACTTTCCTCACCTCCTTGAAAGTAAGACATGATCTGCCCCACACAAAGCCTTGCTAACTGCCCCTAATTGATAATGATTTTACAAATGCTCATAAATCCTATCTTTAAGATTTCCCTCTAATAGCTTTCCTATCATAAATATGACTCATTTATCTGCAGTTTCCAGAATTATCCCTACTTCCCTTCTTAAAAAATGGAACAACATTAGCTACTCACAAATCGTCTGAGACCTCAGGTGGCTAGAAAGGACACAAAAATATGGGTCATAGGCCCAACAATCTCATCTCTTCCCTCTCCCAATAACCTGTAGTACATCACTTTCAGCTTTTCCACCTTAATGTTCTTTAAGAGACACAACAGAATATCCTTCTTTATTTCTAAATGCCCTAACATATTAGTATGGTCCACACTGATTTTCCTGTTGTCCGCCTTTCATCTCTTTGGGAAGTACTACCACAAAGTACTCATTTACTGATTCTTACTGTGGACAAAACAGTCAATTCCCTGGGGAGTCCACCATTCCCAGAAATCCCCACTGTACCCATCATGCATTTTTGTCTTTGACACCACCACAGATTAACTGTAGACTTGCCCAAAAACAGCTGTTCCTAATTAACTCGCCCAAGAGGGTGCTGACAAATACTGCTGTAGATTGTCATGTTCCATTTTAATGCTGCCTATCAAGACCCATCTTATCCTTATCTATCACCATCTTAAAATTTAAGAAGTTGTCCCTCAACAGTTGTCCCACTGAAAAGTCAGTCACCCAGCAAGTTTCATTAGTAAACATTAGGTTTAAGATGACCCTTGCTCACATTGGACAAAGATAATTTCTGGGTCCACCTGCCAAATTCTGTCCTGTACAAACTTCTTGCACGAAATAAATCCTAGTCAATATTGGGATGATTGAAGTCACTCAACACAACAAGCCTGAAGTTTTTACACCATATTTGGTACAACATTGTAGACCGAAGGGCCTGTACTGTGCTGTACTATTCTATGTTCTATCTTCTATGTTCTATTCTCTAATCTATCTCTTCCAATGTCTCATTGCCTTTGGAGGATCTGTAATGTAAATCCAGAGTGATGGCATCTTTTTTATTTTTGAGTTCTACAATACAGAATCAGTATATTAACCCTCCATTATTTCTTCTTTGAGTGCAGCTGTGATATTATAGAAACAGAAAACCTACAGCACAATACAAGCTTGTCGGCCCACAAAGCTGTTCAATGACATAGGTAGGAAAAGGGAAGAGGTCCTGAAAGGAGAATATAGGGAGTTAGGAAGGCAGTTGAGAAGAAGGACCACAAAGGTAGTAATCTCAGGATTACTGCCTGTGCCACGCGACAGTGAGAGTAGGAATGGAATGAATTGGAGGATAAATGCGTGGCTGGGGGATTGGAGCAGGGAGCAGTGATTCAAGTTTCTGGATCATTGGGACCTCTTTTGGGGCAGGTGTGACCTGTACAAAAAGGATGGGTTACACTTGAATCCTAGGGGGACCAATATCCTGGCGGGGAGATTTGCTAAGGCTACTGGGGAGCCTTTAAACTAGAATGGTTGGGGGGTGGGAATCAATTTGAAGAAACTAGGGGAGAGGAGGTTAGTTCACAAATAGAGAAAGCTAGTAGACAGTGTGTGAGGGAGGATAGGCAGGTGATAGAGAAGGGGAGCGCTCAGACCAAAGATATAGGGGAGAAGGAAGAAAAAGATAATAAAATTGATCATATCATCAGGGATAAACAGAGAGGAAGAGGTGGAGAGTTTCTAAATGCATTTATTTTAATGCTAGGAGCATTGTAAGAAAGGTGGATGAGCTTAGAGCATGGATTGATACCTGGAAATATGATGTTGTAGCTATTAGTGAAACATGGTTGCAAGAGGGGTGTGATTGGCAACTAAATATTCCTGGATTTTGTTGCTTCGGGTGTGATAGAAGCAGAGGGGCAAGAGGAAGAGGTGTTGCATTGCTTGTCCGAGAAAATATTACAGCGGTGCTCTGGCAGAATAGATTAGAGGGCTCATCGAGGGAGACTATTTGGGTGGAATTGAGGAATGGAAAAAGTGTAGAAACACTTATAGAGGTGTATTATAGACCACCTAATGGTGTACGAGAATTGGAGGAGCAAATTTGTAAGGAGATAGCAGATATTTGTAATAAGCACAAGGTTGTGATTGTGGGAGATTTTGATTTTACACACATAGACTGGGAAGCCCATTCTGTAAAAGGGCTGGATGATTTGGAGTTTGTAAAATGTGTGCAGGATAGTTTTTTTCAGCAATACATAGCGGTACCGACTAGAGAAGGGACAGTGTTGGATCTCCTGTTAGGGAATGAGATAGGTCAAATGATGGACGTATGTGTTGGGGTCCAGTGATCACAATACCATTAGTTTCAATATAATTATGGAGAAGGATAGGACTGGACCCAGGGTTGAGATTTTTGATTAGAGAAAGGCTAACTTTGAGGAGATGTGAAAGGACTTAGAAGGAGTGGATTGGGACAATCTGTTTTATGAGAAGGATGTAATAGAGAAATGGAGATCATCTAAAGGTGAAATTTTGAGGGTACAGAATCTTTATGTTCCTGTTAGGTTGAAAGAAAAGGTTAAAAGTTTGAGAGTGCCATGGTTTTCAAGGGATATTGGAAACTTGGTTAGGAAAAAGAGAGATATCTACAATAAGTATAGGCAGAATGGAGTAAATGAGGTGCTCAAGGAATATAAAGAATGTAAGAAGAATCTTAAGAAAAAAATAAGAAAAGCTAAAAGAAGATATGAGGTTGCTTTGGCAAGTATGGTGAAAATAAATCCAAAGGGCTTCTACAGTTATATTAATAGCTAAAGATAGTGAGAGATAAAAATTGGTCCCTTAGAGAATCAGAGTGGACAGCTATGTGTGGAGCCGAAAGAGATGGGGGAGATTTTGAACAATTTCTTTTCTTCGGTATTCACTAAGGAGAAGGATATTGAATTGTGTAAGGTAAGGGAAACAAGTTATATGTCCTTATCTTGGAAATTACCTAAGGTTACCCTTAGCCCTCTATTTTTCTGAGCTCCGTGTACCTGTCCAGGAGTCTCTTAAAAGGCCCTATCGTATCCACCTCCACCAACGTCACTGGCAGCCCAATACACGCACTCACCACTCTCTGTGTAAAGAACTTACTCCTCTGTACCTTCTTCTAAGCACCTTAAAACTGTGCCCTCTCATACCAGCTATTTCAGCCCTGGGAAAAAGCCTCAGACTATCCACATGATCAATTCTTCTCATCATCTTATACACCTCTATCAGGTCATCTCTTATCCTCCGTGACTCCAAGGAAAAAAGGCAGAGTTCACTCAGCCTATTCTCATAAGGCATGCTCCCCAATCCAAGCAATATCCTTGTAAATCTTCTCTGCACCCTTTCTATGGTTTCTACATCCTTTCTGTAGTGAGTCGACCAGAACTGAGCACAGTACTCCAAGTGGGGTCTGACCAGGAGCCTATATAGCTGCAACATTACCTCTCAGCTGCTAAAATTAATTCCATGATTGACGAATGCCAATGCACCGTTTGCTTTCTTAACCACAGAGTCAACCTGCGCAGCAGCTTTGAGTGTCCTATGGACTCGGACCCCAAGATCCCTCTGATCCTCCGCGCTGCCAAGAGTCTTACCATTAATACTATATTTGTCCTTCATATTTGACCTACCAAAATGAACCACCTCACACTTATCTGGGTTGAACTCCATCTGCCACTTCTCAGCCCAGTTTTGCATTCTATCAATGTCCTGCTGTAACCTCCGACAGCCCTTCACACTATCCACAATCATTGTGTCATCAGCAAATTTACTAACCCATCCCTCCAATTCTTTATCCAGGTCATTTATAAAAATCACAAAGAGCAGGGGTCCCAGAACAGATCCCTGAGGCACACCACTGGTGACCATGCAGAATATAACCCATCTACAACCACACTTTGCCTTCTGTGGGCAAACCAGTTCTGGATCCATAAAGCAATGTCCCCTTGGATCCCATGCCTCCTTACTTTCTCAATAAGTATTGCATGGGGTACCTTGTCAAATGCCTTGCTGAAATCCATATACACTACATCTACTGCTCTACCTTCATCAATGCGTTAGTTACATCTTCAAAAAATTCAGTCAGGTTCCTACGGTATGACCTGCCTTTCACAAAGCCATGCTGACTATTCCTAATCATATTACACCTCTCTAAATGATCATAAATCCTGCCTCTCAGGATCTTCTCTTTCAACTTACCAACAACTCAAGTACGACTCCTGGCCTATCTCTACTCCCTTTCTTCAATAATGGAACATCATCTACAACCCTCCAATTTTCCGGAACCTCTCCTGTCCCTATTGATGATGCAAAGATCATCACCAGAGGCTCAGTAATCTCCTCCCTTGCCTCCCACAGTAGCCTGGGGTACATCTCATCTGGTCCGGCTGACTAATCCAACTTGATGCTTTCCAAAAGTTTCAGCACATCCTCTGTCTTAATATCTACATGTTCAAACATTTCAGTCCACTGTAAGTCATCCTTACAATCATTAAGATCCTTTTCTGTAGTGAATACTGAAGCAAAGTACTCATTAAGTACGTCTGCTATCTCCTCCGGTTCGAAACACACTTTTCCACTGTCACACTTGATTGCTCTTATTCTCTCACATCTTATCCTCTTGCTCTTCACACACTTGCAGAATGCCTTAGGGTTTTCCTAAATCCTGTCCGCCAAGACCTTCTCATGGCCCCTTCTGGCTTTCCTAATTTCTTTCTTAAGCTCCTTCATGCTAGCCTTATAATCTTCGAGATCTCTATCATTACCTAGCTCTTTGAACCTTTCATAAGCTCTTCTTTTCTTCTTGACTAGATTTACAAGAGCCTTTGTACACCATGGTTCCTGTACCTTACCATCCTTTCCCTGTCTCATTGGAAAGTACCTATGCAGAACTCCATGCAAATATCCCTGAACATTTGCCACATTTCTTCCATGCATTTCCCTGAGAACATCTGTTCCCAATTTATGCTTCCAAGTTCCTGCCTGATAGCCTCATATTTCCCCTTACTCCAATTAGTTATTTTCCTAACTTGTCTGTCCCTATACCTCTTCAATGCTATGGTAAAGTGATTGTGATCACTATCTCCAAAATGCTCTCCTACTGAGAGATCTGACACTTGACCAGGTTCATTTCCCAATACCAGATCAAGTATAGACTCTCCTCTTGTAGGCTTATCTACATATCGCGTCAAGAAACCTTCCTGAACACACCTAACAAACTCCACCCCATCTAAACCCCCTCGCTCTCGGGATATGCCAATCAATATTTGGGAAATTAAGATCTCTTAGCAAGGCAACCCTGTTATTATTACACCTTTCCAGAGTCTGTCTCCCTATCTGCTCTTCAATATCCCTGTTACAATTGGGTGGTCTATAAAAAACACCCAGTAGAGTTATTGACCTCTTCCTGTTCCTAACTTCCACCCACAGTGACTCCGTATACAATCCCTATCTTCCCCCTTTTTCTGCACTATCTCTGATCAACAGTGCCATGCCTCCACCTCTTTTGCCTTCCTCTTCTGTCCTTTCTGAAACATCTAAAGCCTGGCACTTGAAATAAGTATTCCTGTCCCTGAGCCATCCAAGTCTCTGCAATGGCCACAACATCATAGCTCCAAGTACTGATCCACGCTCTAAGCTCATCTGCTTTGTTCATAATACTCCTTGCATTATAATAGACACATCTCAAACCACTGGTCTGTACACGTCCCTTCTCTATCACCTGTGGAACCTCCCTCTCACACTGTCTCCAGGCTTTCTCTATTTGTGAGTCAACTGCCTCTTCCTCTGTCTCTTCAGTTTGGTTCCCACCTCCCCTCCCCCCCCCCCCCCCCCCCCCCAGCAATCGAAGTCTAAGCTCTCCCCAATAGCCTTAGCAAACCTCCCCACCAGGATATTGGTCCCCCGGGATTGTCTCTGTTTACTAGCTTTACCCAATTCTTTTGCCTCCCTATCTTTCTTTTCTAAAATATTGAAATTCTGGAATATTAAGCATCCAATCATAAGACCATAAAACTTTAAGATATACAAGCAGAATTAGGCTATTTGGCCATTAAGTCTGTCATTTAATCATGGCTGATCCATTTTTCCTCCCAGCCCCAATCTCTTGCCTTCTCCCCGTATCCTGTCATGTCCTGACTAATCAAGAATCTATCTATCTCTGCCTTAAATATACCAATGATTTGGCCTACATAACTGCCTGTGGCAATAAATTCCACAGATCCACCACTCTCTGTATAAAAGAATTTCTCCTTATCTCTGTACTAAAAGGATGCCCCTCTATTCTAAGGCTGAGTCCCCAACCACAGGAAACATCTTCTCGGTATCCACTCTATCGAGGCCTTTCAACATTCGATGGGTATCCATGAGGTTACCCTTCATTCTTCTGAATTCCAATGAGTAGAGGAACAGAGGCATCTAACATTCCTCATTTGATAAGGTTTCAATCCTGGAATCATTTTCGCAAACCTCCTTTGAACCTTTTCCAATGTAAGAACATCCTTTCTAAGAAGCTCAAAACTGCTCAAAATGCTCCAAGTGAGATTTCACCAGTTATTTATAAAGCCTCAACATTAAATCCTTGCTTTAAAACTCCACTCATTTTGAAATGAATGCCAACATCTCATTAGCTTTCTTCACCACCAACTCAATCTGCAAATTAACATTAAGGGAATATTGCATGAAGACTCCCAGGACCCTTTGTATCTCAGATTTTTTGAATTTTCTCTCCATAGAAACATAGAAAACCTACAGCACAATATAGGCCCTTCGTCCCACAAAGCTGTGCCAAACATGTCCTTACTTTAGAAATTACCGACGGTTACCCATAGCACTCTTTTTCTAGAGCTCCATGTACCTGTTCGGGAATCTCTTAAAAGACTCTATTGTGTCCACCTCCACCACTGTCATCGGCAGCCCATTCCATGCATTCACCATTCTCTGCGTAAAAACTTACACCTGGCATCTCCTCTGCACCTACTTCCAAGCACCTTAAAACTGTGCCCTCTCATGCTAGCCATTGCAGCCCTGGGAAAAAGCCTCTGACTAGCCACACGATCAATACCTCTCAACATCTTATACACCTCTATCAGGACACCCCTCATCCTCCATCGCTCCAAGGAAAAAGGCTGAATTCACTCAAACTGTTCTCATAAGGCATGCTCCCTAATCCAGGCAACATCCTTGTATGTCTCCTCTGCACCCTTTCTATGGATTCCACATCCTTCCTATAGTGAGGCGACTAGAACTGAAAACAGTACTCCAAGTGGGGTCTGATCAGGGTCCTATATAGCTGCAACATTACCTCTTGGCTCCTAAATTCAATCCCACGATTGATGAATGCCAATGCACCGTATGCCTTCTTAACCACAGAGTCACCCTGCACAGCAGCTTTGAGTGTCCTATGGACTCAGACACCAAAATCCCTCATATCCTCCACACTGCCAAAAGTTTTACCATTAATGCTATATCTGCCATCATATTTGACCTACCAAAATGAACCACCTCACACTTATCTGGGTTGAACTCCATCTGCCACTTCTCAGCCCATTTTTGCATCCTATCAGTGGCCCTCCATGCTATCCACAACACCACCAACTTTTGTGTCATCAGCAAATTTACTAACTCATCCTTGCACTCCTTCACCCAGGTCACTTATAAAAATCACGAAGAGTAGGGGTCCCAGAACAGATCCCTGAGGCACACCACTGGTCACCAACCTCCATGCAGAATATGACCTGTCTACAACCACTCTTTACTTTCTGTGGGCAAGCCAGTTCTGGATCCACAAAGCAATGTCCCCTTGGATCCCATGCCTCCTTACTTTCTCAATAAGTCTTGCATGGAGTACCTTGTCAAATGCCTTGCTGAAATCCATATACACTACATCTACTGTCCTACATTCATCAATGTGTACAGTCAGACACGTCCTCAAAAAATTCAATCAGGCACGACCTGCCTTTCACAAAGCCATGCTGACTATTCCTAATCATATTATGCCTCTCCAAATGTTCAAAAATCCATTTAGAAAATAGTCTACACTTTTTTCTTCCACAAAAGTGCATGACTATACACTTCCCGATTCTACATTTCTTCTATCAATTCTTTGCCCATTCTCCTAATCTGTCTAAGTCCTTCTGCAATCTCTCTATTGCCTCAAAACTACCAGCCCCTCTACCTATCTTTGTACAAATCACAAGCTTTGCAACAAAGCCATCAATTCCATCGTCCAAATTATTGACATATAGCATAAAAAGCAGCTGTCTCAACACAGTCCCCTGTGGAACACCTCTAGTCATAGGCAGCCAACCAGAAAAGGCTCCCTTTATTCCCACTCTTTGCATCTAGCCAATCAGCAAATGCTAGTATCTTTCCAGTAATACATGGGCTCTTAACTTGTTAAGCAGCTTCCTGCGTGGGCACCTTCTCAAATGCCTTCTGAAAATCCAAATTCACAACATCTACTGAGTCTCCCTTTTCAATCGTGTTTGTTATTTTTTGAAAGAACTCCAACAGCTTTGTCAGGCAAGGAAACCATGCTGATGATGGCCTATTTTATAATGTGCCTGCAAGTATCCTGAAACCACATCCTTAACAATTGACTCCAACATCTTCCCAGTTACTAAGGATTGTCAAACTGGCCTAAAATTTCTTTTCTTTGCATCTCTCCTTTCTTGAAGAATATAGTGACGTTTGCAAATTTCTATTCCTCGGGAACCATGCTAGAATCAATTGATTATTACTAATACCTCCACAATCTCGTCAGCCACCTCTTACAGAACTATGGAGTGTATACCATCTAGTCCAGGTGACTTATTTACCTGCAGACCTTTCAATTTCCCTAGTAATGATAACTTCAGACTTCTGCTCCCTAATACTCTTAAACTTCTGGTTTACTGCTAGTGTCTTCCACAGTGAAATACCTATTCAGTTTTTTCTGCCATTTCCTTGCCCCCATTACTACCTCTCCAGCATCATTTTCCAGTCATACAATATCTACTCTTGCCTCTCTTTTAGACTTTACATATCTGCAAAAACTTTTGGTATCCTCTTTAATATTATTTGCTCCCTTGCCTTCATGTTCCATCTTTTCCTTCTTTATGACTGTTTTAGTTGCCTTCTGTTGGTTTTTAAAAGCTTCCCAATCCTCTAACTTCACACCAATTTTTAATAAAACCATAAGACCATAAAGTATAGTAGCAAAATTAGGTCATTTGGTGCTTTGAGCCTGCTCTGCCATTTCAACATGCCTGATCCAATGCTCCTCAGCCTCAATCTCCTATATCTTCTCCCTATATCCCTTATGCCCTGACCAATCAAGAATATATCAACATCTGCCTTAAATATACATAAATACTTGGCCTCCACAGCTGCCACAGATTTACGTACACAACGCTGAAAGAACTCAGCAGGTCAGGCAGCATCCGTGAGAAAAGAGTAGCCAACGTTTCGGGCCGAGACCCTTCTTCAGGAACCACAGACTTTGATCCACAGCATCTGCAGTTGTATTTTTGTGCTACAGATTCACCATGCTCTGGTGAAAGAAATTCCTCCTTATCACTGTTCTCATAGAACACCCCTCTATTCTGATGCAGTGGCCTTGGTCTAAGACTCTCCTACCATAGGAAACATTCTCTCCACATCCACTCTATCAAGGCCTTTCACCATTTGATTGATTTGAAATCACCCCACATTCTTCTGAATTCCAGTGAATACAGGCCCAGAACGTCAGACCCTCTTTGTATCTCAAGCCATTCAATCCTGAAATCATTTTCACGAACCTCTTTTGAACCCTTTCAAGTTTCAGCACATCTTTTCTAAGATAAGGGGACCAAACTTGCTCCAATATTCCAAGCCTCACCAGTGCTTTATGAAGTTTCAACATTACATCTTTGCTTTTATATTCTAGATCTCTTGAAATAAATGCTAACATTGCATTTGCCTTCCTCACCACAGACTCAACCTGCAAATTAACTGTTCGGGAATCTTGCACAAGGACTTCCACATCCTTTTACACCTCTGTGTATTTTTCTCCTTTTAGAAAATAGTCAACCTTTTCATTTCTTTTAACAAAGTGCATGACTATACACATCCTGATGCTATATTCCATCTGCAATTTCTTTGCCCATTCTCCTAATATGTCTAGATCCTTCTGTGGCCTCTCTACTTCATCAAAACTACCTGCCCCTCCACCTATGTTCATAAACTTTGCAACAAAGCCATCAATTCCATCATCCAAATCATTGACACGTGTCATGAAAAGAAGTGGTCCCAACACAGATCCCTGTGGAAAACCACTAATCACTAACAGCCAGCCAGGAAAGACTCCCTTTATTCCCACTTTTGCCTCCTGTCAATCAGTCAAACTGCTTTATCCATGCTAGAATCTTTCCAGCAATGCCATAGGCTTGTAGCTTGTTAAGCAGTCTCATGCATGGTACCTTGTCAAAGGCCTTCTGAAAATCCAAGTACACAACATCAACTGATTCTCCATTGTCTATTCTGCTTGTTACTTCTTCAAAAAAATTCCACCAGATTTGTCAGGCAAGATTTTCCCTTAAGGAAATCATGCTGGCCATAGCCTATTTTAGCATGTGCCTCCAAGTACCCTGAGACCTCATCCTTAATCATTGACTCCAACATCTTCCAAGCCACTGAAGTCAGACTAACTGGCTTATAGTTTCCCTTCTTGAAGAGTGGAGTGACATTTGCAATTTTCCAGTCTTCCAGAACCATGCCAGAATCCAGTGATTCTTGAAAGATCATTACTAATATCTCCACAATCTCTTCAGCCACCTCTTTCAGAACCCTGGAGTGTACACCATCTCATCCAGGTGACTTACCTACCTTCAAATCTTTCAGTTTCCTAAGAACCTTCTGTCTAATTTTGGTAATTTCACACACTTCATGTCTCTCTGACATTTGTAACTTCCACCATACTGCTAATGTCTTCCACAGTAAAGACTGATGCAAAATACTTCTTCAGTTCATCTACTATTTTATTGTCCCCCATTACTACCTCTTCAGCATCGTTTTTCTACGATTTTCACTCTCACCTCTCTTTTACACTTTATGTATCTGAAGAAACTTTTGATATCCTCTTTAATATTATTGTCTAGTTTACTTTTGTATTCCATCTTTGCCTTCTTAATGACTTTTTTAGTTGCCTTTTGTTGGTTTTTAAAAGCTTCTCATTTCTCTAACTTCCCACTAATTTTTGCTGTGTTATATGCCCTCTCTTTGGTTTTTATGTTGGTTTTGATTTCTCTTGTTAGTCATGGTTGTGTCATATTTCCTTTAGAATTCCTTCTTCCTCTTTGGGATGTCTATATCCTGTGCCTTCCTAATTGCTTCCAGTAATTCCACCAATTGCTGCTCTGCCGTCATCCCTTCCAGTGTTAGACCATAAGCCCATAACACATAGGAACAAAATTCAGCCATTCACCCCATCGAGTCTGCTCCGCCATTCATTCAAGGCTGATCCTGGGTTCCCACTCAACCCCATACACCTGCTTTCTCGCAATATCCTTTGATGCCCTGAACAATCAGGAAACTATCAATTCCACTTTAAATATACCCACAGACTTGGCCTCCACTACAGTCTGTGGCAGAGCATTCCACAGATTTACTACTCTCTGGCTGAAAAAAAATTTCGTCATTACCTCTGTTCTAAAGGGTCACCCCTCAATTTTGAGGATGTCCTTTAGTTCTGGTTACCCCTACCATAGGAAATATCCTCTCCCCATCCACCTTATCTAGTCCTTTCAATATTTGGTAGGTTTCAATGAGATTCCCACGCATTCTTCCAAATTCCAGTGAGTACAGGCCCAAACCTGCCAAATGCTTTTCATATTTTCAGAGGTTCAAAGGTCAAGTTTAATGTCAGAGAAATGTATACAATATACATCCTGAAATGCCTTTTCTTTGCAAAACATCCACGAAAACAGAGAAGTGCCCCAAAGAATGAACGATAGATAAACATGAGAACCCCAAAGTTAATCTCTTCATTCCCAGAATCTTCCTCATGAACCCCCTCAGGACTCTCTCCAGTGACAACACATGCTTTCTGAGATATGGGACCCAAAACTGTTGACAATACTCCAAGTGTGGCCTGACTAGTGTCTTATAAAGGTTCAGCATTATCTTTTTGCTTTTATATTCTATTCCCCTTGAAATAAATGCCAACATTATATTTGACTTCTTTACCAAAGACTCAACCCATAAATTAACCTTCTGGCAGTCTTGCATGAGGACTCCTAAGTCCCTTTGCCCCTCTAATGTTTGAATTTTCTCTTCATTTAGATAATAATCTGAACTATTGTTCCCTTTACCAAAATGCATTATCATGTATTTCCCAACACTCTATTCCATCTGCCATTTTTTTGTCCATTTTTCCAATTTGTCTAAGTTGTGCTGCAAACACATTGCTTCCTCAGCACTACCTACCCCTCCACCTATCTGTGTATCATCTGCAAACTTTGCCTCAAAGCCATCAATTCCATTATCTAAATCACTGACAAACAATGTGAAAAGTAGTGCTCCCAATACTGACCCATGAAGAACACCGCTAGTCACTGGCAACCAACCAGAAAAGGCCCCCTTTATTCCCACTCACTGCCTCCTGCCTGTCAGCCATTCCTCTATCTGTGCTTATATCTTTCCTGTATTGCCATAGGATTTTATCGTGTTGTGTGACACCTTTTCAAATGCCTTCTGACAACCTCTGCCTCTCCTTTGTCCACCCTGCTTGTTACTGCCTTGAAGAACTCTAACAGATTTATCATGCAAGTATTCCCTTTGCAGAAACTATGCTGACTTGGACTTATTTTATCATTAGTCTCTAAGTACCCTGAAACCTCAACCTTAATAATATACTCTAACACTTTCCCAACTACTGAGGTTAGGCTAACTGACCTATAATTTCCCTTCTTTTGCCTTCCTCCCTTCTTAAAGAGTGGGGTGACTTTTGCAATCTTCCAGTCCTCCAGCACCACGTGTTCTTTTCCAATCAGTTCTGGCTAACTCCTCTCTAATCTCTCTGTGATTCCCTTTATTCCACTGCAATACTGATACATCTGACTTCCCAAATTTCAGGGTAAATTCAATGTTATGATCACTTCCCCTAAGTGTTCTTTTATCTTAACCTCTCAATTCAATTCTGGTTCATTGCACAACACCCAATCCAGAACAGCTGATCCTCTAGTGGGTTCAACCACGAAATGCTCTATAAAGCCACCTCATAGGCTCTCCTGAAATTATTCCTTCTGTAATCCAGCACCAACCTGATTTTCCCAATCTACCTGCATATTGAAATTCCCCCATGTCTATTGTAACATTACCCTTTTTACAGTGCATTTTCTATCTCCCATTGTAATTTGTAGGCCACATCCTTGCTACTGTTTGGAGGTTGGGGGGTGGTTCTGTATACAACACCCATCAGGGTCTTTTTACCCTTGCAGTTCCTTAGCTCAACCCACAATGATTCAACATCTTCCGACCCTATCTCTCCTCTTTCTAATGACTTGATTTCATTTTTTACCAACAGAGCAATGCCGCTCCCTCTGCCTTCCTGCTTATCATTTTGATGCAATGTGTATCCTTGGACATTAAGTTCCCAGCTATAATCTTTCAGCCATGATTCTGTGATGCCTACAACATACCTGTCAATCTGTAACTGTGCTGCAAGTTCACCTATCTTATTCTGTATACTGTGTGCATTCAGATACACACCTTCAGTCCTGTATTCACCCTTTTCAATTTTGTCGAACCATGCTCAACTTTTTAATTCCTAATTTTGTCCAGTATCTTACCAATATTTGCCTCCACAACCTCTCCACTAACTGTTCTGGCACTCTAGGTTCCATACACATGCAAGTCTAGTTTAAACTTCACTGTGCAACATTAACAAAGCTTTCCTCTAGGATATTTGTCCCCTTCATTTTCAAGTGCAAACCGTCCCTTCTGTACAGGTCCCACCTTCCCTGGAAGAGAGACTAATGATCCAGAAATCTTAAGCCCTCCCTCCTACAACAACTCTTTAGCCACATATTAAACTGTATAATCTTCCTAGTTCTGGCCTCACCAGCATGTGGCACGGGTAGCAATCCTGAGATCACAACCCTTGAGGTCCTACCCCTTAACTTAGCACCTAACTCCTTGAAATTCCTATACAGAACCTAGTCACTCGTCCTACCCATGTCATTGGTACCTACATGGACCATGACTTCTGACTATTCACCCTCCCACTTAAGAATACTGAGGACTCAATCAAAAATATCCTGGAGCCTGGCACCTGGGAGGAAACATACCATCCAGCAATCTTGTTCTCGCCCACAGAACCTCCTGTTCTTTGCCCTAACTAATGAATCTTCTATCACCACAGCATGCATATTCTTCCCGCTTCCTTTCTGAGTCACAGAGATAGACTCAGTGCCAGAGACCAGACTACTGTGACCTTCCTCTGTAAGGTCATCCACCCCCAATCCCGACAGTATCCAGATTATTGAAAGCCCTAAAATGAATCAGTCCTGCTTCTCCATCAACTAAATCTCTGTAGAGTCCCAAGCATCTTAGTTCCATGTACTGATATAACCATATAACAATTACAGCACAGAAACAGGCCATCTCGGCCCATCTAGTCCGTGCCAAACGCTTACTCTCACCTAATCCCACTGACCCGCACTCAGCCCATAACCCTCCATTCCTTTCCTGACCATATAACTATCCAATTTTGCTTTAAATGACAATACCAAAACTGCCTCTACCATTTCTACTGGAAGCTCATTCACACTGCTACCACTCTCTGAGTAAAGAAATTCCCCATCATGTTACCCTTAAACGTTTGCCCCCTAAGTCTCAACTCATGTCCTCTTGTTTGAATCTCCCCTACTCTCAATGGAAAAAGCCTATCAACATCAACTCTATCTATCCCTGTCATAATTTTAAATACCTCTATCAAGTCCCCCCTCAACCTTCTACGCTCCAAAGAATAAAGATCTAACTTGTTCAATCTTTCCCTGTAACTTAGGTGCTGAAACTCAGGTAACATTCTAGTAAATCCTCTCTGTACTCTCTCTATTTTGTTGACATCTTTCCTATAATTCGATGACCAGAACTGTACACAATATTCCAAATTTGGCCTTACCAATGCCTTTTACAATTTTAATATTACATCCCAACTCCTATACTCAGTGCTCTGATTTATAAAGGCCAACATACCAAAAGCTTTCTTCACCACCCTATCCACATGAGATTCCACCTTCAGGGAACTATGCACCATTATTCCTAGATCACTCTGTTCTATTGCATTCTTCAATGCCCTACCATTTACCATGTATGTCCTATTTGGATTATTCCTACCAAAATGTAGCACCTCACACCTATCAGCATTAAACTCCATCTGCCATTGTTCAGCCCACTCTTCTAATTGGCCTAAATCTCTCTGCAAGCTTTGAAAACCTACTTCATTATCCACAACTCCACCTACCTTAGTATCATCTGCATACTTACTAATCCAATTTACCACCCCATTATCTAGATCATTAATGTATATGACAAACAACATTGGACCCAGTACAGATCCCTGAGGCACACCACTAGTCACCGGCCTCCAACCTGACAAACAGTTATCCACCACTACTCTCTGGCATCTCTCATCCAGCCACTGTTGAATCCATTTTACTACTTCAATATTAACACCTTAAAATTGAACCTTCCTAACTAACCTTCCGTGCGGAGCCTTATCAAAGGCTTTTCGGAAGTCCATATAACAACATCCACTGCTTTATCCTCATCAACTTTCCTCATAACCTCTTCAAAAAATTCAATGAGATTTGTCAAACATGACCTTCCACACACAAATCCATGTTGACTGTTCCTAATCAGACCCTGTCTATCCAAATAGTTATATATTCCAGCTCTAAGAATACTTTCTATTAATTTACCCACCACTGACATCAAACTGACAGGCTTATAATTGCTAGGTTTACTCTTAGAACCCTTTTTAAACAATGAAACCACATGAGCAATACACCAATCCTCCGGCACCATCCCCGTTTCTAATGACATTTTAAATATTTCTGTCAGAGCCCCTGCTATTTCTACACTAACCTCCCTCAAGGTCCTAGGGAATATCCTGTCAGGACCTGAAGATTTATCCAATTTTATATTCCTTAAAAATGCCAGTACTTCCTCCTCTTTAATCGTCATAGTTTCCATAACTTCCCTACTTGTTTCCTTTACCTTACACAATTCAATATTCTTCTCCTTAGTGAATGCAGAAGAAAAGAAATTGTTCAAAATCTTCCCCATCTCTTTCGGCTCACACATAGCTGTCCACACTGATTCTCTAAGGGACCAATTTTATCCCTCACTATCCTTTTGCTATTAATATAACTGTAGAAACCCTTTGGATTTATTTTCATCTTACTTGCCAAAGCAACTTCGTATCTTCTTTTAGCTTTTCTAATTTATTTCTTAAGATTCTTCTTTCATTCTTTATATTCCTCAAGCATCTCATTTACTCCATGCTGCCTATATTTATTGTAGATATCTCTCTTTTTCCTAACCAAGTTTCCAATATCCCTTGAAAACCATGGTGCTCTCAAACTTTTAACCTTTCCTTTCAACCTAACAGGAACATAAAGATTCTGTACCCTCAAAATTTCACCTTTAAATGATCTCCATTTCTCTATTACATCCTTCCCATTAAAAAACTGTCCCAATCCACTCCTTCTAAATCCTTTTGCATCGCCTCAAAGTTAGCCTTTCTCCAATCAAAAATCTCAACCCTGGGTCCAGTCCTGTCCTTCTCCATAATTATATTGAAACTAATGGCATTGTGTTCACTGGACCCAAAGTGCTCCCCAACACATACCTCCGTCACCTGACCTATTTCATTCCCTAACAGAAGATCCAACACTGCCCCTTCTCTAGTTGATACCTCTATGTATTGCTGCAAAAAATCATCCTGCACACATTTTACAAACTCCAAACTCCTTTTACAGAATGGGTTTCCCAGTCTATGTGTGGAAAATTAAAATCTCCCACAATCACAACCCTGTGCTTACTATAAATCTCTGCTATCTCCTTGTAAATTTGCTCCTCCAATACTCGCTCCCCATTAGGTGGTCTATAATACACCCCTATAAGTGTTACTACACCTTTCCCATTCCTCAATTCCATCCAAATAGCCTCCCTAGATGAGCCCTCTAATCTAGCCAGCCAGAGCACCACTGTAATATTTTCTCTGACAAGCAACGCAACATCTCCCCTTCTTGTCCCTCTGATTCTATCACACCTGAAGCAACGAAATCCAGGAATATTTAGTTGCTAATCACACCCCTCCTGCAACCATGTTTCACTAATCACTACAACATCATATTTCCAGGTATCAATCCATGCTCTACGCTCATCCACCTTTCTTACAATGCTCCTAGCATTAAAATAAATGCATTTAAGAAATTCTCCACCTTTTCCTCTCTGTTTTTCTCTAACAGTACAAAGAACTTTACTGTCTTCTTTTTCTTCCTTCTCCCATACATCTGTTCCTACACCCTGGTTCCCCTCACCCCTCATACCTAGTTTAAATCCACTGAAGCCTCTATAGCAAACCTACCTGCAAGAATATTTTCCCCCTCCAGTTCAGATGTAAACCGTCCCGCCAGAACAGATCCCACCTTCCCTGGAAAACTGCCCAATTATCTATAAATCTGATGCTCTCCGTCCTGCACCATGTCTTCAGCCACATGTTGATCTGCACTAGCTTACTATTTCTAAACCCACCTGCACGTGGCACTGGTAGCAATCCTGAGATTGTTATTCTGGAGGTCCTGTCCTTTAACTTGTCACCTAGCTCCCGAAACTCACCTTTCAGGACCTCCTCACTCTTCCTACCCATGTCATTGGTCCCTACATGGACCACAACATCCGGCTGCTCACCCTCCCTCTTGAGAATACTGAGAATTCGATCTGAGATATCGTGGACCCTGGCACCAGGGAGGCAACAGACCATCCGGTATTCTCGATCTCTTCCACAGAACCTCCTATCTGTCCCCCTAACTATTGAATCCCCTATCACTACTGCTCTCCTCTTTTCCCTCCTTCCCTTCTGAGCTGAGGGTCCAGTCTCAGTGCCAGAGATGCAACCACTGCAACTTGTCCCTGGTAGGTCATCCCCACCAACAGTATCCAAAACGGTATACATATCATTGATGGGAACGGCCACAGGGGTGCTCTGCTCTTCCTGTCTATTCCCCTTCCCTCTCCTGACAGTCACCCAACTACCTGTCTCCTGACTCCTAGAGGTGACTATCTCCCTGAAACTCCTGTCTATTTCTGCCTCTGCCTCACAAGTGATCCGAAGTTCATCCAGCTCCAGCTCCAGTTCCCTAACACAGTTTGTCAGGAGCCACAGCTGGATGCACCTTTCGCAGGTGTAGTCATCAGGGACAGCTGTGCTCGCCCTGACTTCCCACATACTGCAAACGGAGCACTCGACAGCTGCCTCCATTACCTACTAATCTAATTAGATTAATTAAAGGAGCTTACCCAGCCTTACCTCACCTGGAGTGAAGTTCGTACTCAGCCTCTGCTCGCTATTTAAATTCTCCCGCTGCCTCACAGGCCGACTTTCACACGCTTGTGCAGTTGTGCCCCGTTCAAACCTCGCCTCTGCCTGTTCTCGTCGAAGCCTAATTGAGCCAAAGCCGACCCACTCTGCCTCAGTCCACTCCGACGATGGCCGCTGTATATGGCGGTCTTTCTTTTTAAACCTTTGGTGCGCTACACTCTAAGTGATCTATGCTCTAAGTTCATCACCTTTACTGATAATACTCTAAGAACAGAAATAAACATATTTCAACACATCCATCCCATGTCTATTGTTTTGCTCCTGTCCATTCTTCCTTATAGACTTGCTGGTAATGATATCAACCTTGCTCTCATTCCCTCTACTTTCAGACCTGGTTTTCTGGTTCAGTGCCATCCCCCTAGTGCCAAACTAGTTTAAACCCTCCTGATTTGCACCAGCATAACTCATGTGACTTAGCAGTGTGACTTACGATGCGGTCTGGGAGAGGCGTGTTTGCGATATAACATTCCACTTGGCCGTAAGAACCTTCCACTGCGTACTGGACAGGGTCACTTGAGATAATTGGAGGACCTTTGGAGAGACAGAGAGAGGGAGGGAGGTTGGATAGAGACAAAACACAAAATTCAAGCTCTTTCTCCCCTTCCTCTTGGCTAATAAACCACCAGCATTTGCTGCACAACATCCACACACTCCTCACACAAAACCAAGAAAGAGAAGATGACAGGCCATTTTTCCTCCTTCTTACTGCACCATTCACTGACCACAAATGATCTGTTACCTCGGCCCCACTTTCTGCATTAATCCCCCCCCCCATCCCCCATCCCCCATCCCTCAATTCCCTCTATATCGAACAACCCAGCAATGTCTTTCTTGATTCTCATCAGCAATGGAGCTCTCAGGACTTCTGGGGGGGCAAATACGAAAGAGTATCTCCTCTGGTTACTCCCCATCTGTGGTAAACTATGTATACCTGTCTGGACATGCCCCTCTGCTGACTGCTCCTGTGGCTCCTCCCACAGACCCCTGTATAAAGGCAATTGGAGGCACTGCTCCTCCCTCAGTCTCTGAGATGCCATGCTCCCTTTTGCTGCTAATAAGAGCCTATCGTTCACCTCCCGTCTCTGAGAGTTATTGATGGTGCATCACCATCTCTATCTGGAAAGGCTAACACTTCACTTTGAGACTTTGAATCCTGGTTCTAGCCACATCAGCTAGGAGCAACACTCCCCACACCCACCCTGTAAACCTTGTTTGAACATTTCAGTGAGATCATGTCTTGTTCTTCTAAACTCTAGAGAGGACAGTTGAAGTCAGCTTCATCCCATAGGCAATCCTGCCATCCCTTTTTCATCCTGGGAATCAATCTAGGATTTACTGCACTCTGTCTGTTACTCATAGATTCTCCATTAAGAGGGGCCCAGGATAATTGGGCAAGGCCCCTCTACTCTCAGAGCCAAACCCTCTCACAATAAAAGTCATCAGACTGTTTCCTCCCTGATGCTGCTGTTCCTTCAAGGTAACATCCAGTGTTCCAGGACACTTACCTGTCTCTTAACACCATCACCATTTTGTTTCACACTGCCTGGAATATATTAAAATGGTTGAGCTTGCACACATTCTACAGATCCTTGCACCTTTACTGTCCCAATACTCTTGGATTATTCCCAACAGTTAAAACCTGCATGTGTCAGGTCAGAATACTGAAACAAACTAATTAGGAGGGCAAAGAGGGGCCTTGAAATATCACAGGCAGATTAAAGGAAGGAAAATCCCAAGGCATGATAAAAGTAAGCAGCAAGATGGTAATGGTGGAGTCAGGAAATGTGAGAGAAGTCTTCTGATGGGGTATTCACCAATGAGAAGGGCATTGTAGTCAGCGATTTCATCTGGGACAGTGAAATTCCAGTGTATATTAACATTAAAAAGGAAAATGTATTCAATGTCTTAGTGGTAAAGATGAATAACTCTTCAGAGCCTGATGAGATGTGTCCCAGGCTGACATGATGCACTTTGGGTAGTCATTCCATAATAAATAGTAGGACTCTGAGGAGCATTGATATATAGAGAGATCTTGAGGTGCAAGTTGATAGCTTCCTGGAAATAACAACACAGTGGCTGGTAAAGGAATGTCAAAATGGTCAAGATGGAACCAGTGAATAATTCCTCAGGTAATATCTTCCAGATCATCAATCACTTCAGCTTTTCCATGTATTCTACTTATTAGAAACATAGAAAACCTACAGCACAATACAGGCCCTTCAGCCCACAAAGCTGTGCCGAACATGTCCTTGCCTTAGAAATTACTGGCTTACCTATAGCCCTCTATTTTACTAAGCTCCATGTACCTATCTAAAAGTCTCAATAGACAATAGACAATAGACAGTAGGTGCAGGAGTAGGCCATTCGGCCCTTCTAGCCAGCACCGCCATTCCCTGTGATCATGGCTGATCATACACAATCAGTACCCCGTTCCTGCCCTCTCCCCATATCCCTTGACTCCGCTATCTATAAGAGCTCTATCTAACTCTCTCTTGAATGCATCCAGAGACTTGGCCTCCACTGCCTTCTGGGGCAGAGCATTCCACATATCCACCACTCTCTGGGTGAAAAAGTTTTTCCGCATCTCTGTTCTAAATGGCCTACCCCTTATTCTTAAACTGTGGCCTCTAGTTCTGGACTCACCCATCAGCGGGAACATGCATCCTGCCTCCAGCGTGTCCAATCCCTTAATAATCTTATATGTTTCAATCAGATCCCCTCTCATCCTTCTAAATTCCAGTGTATACAAGCCCAGTCACTCCAATCTTTCAACATATGACAGTCCCGCCATTCTGGGAATTAACCTTGTGAACCTACGCTGCACTCCCTCAATAGCAAGAATGTCCTTCCTCAAATTTGGAGACCAAAACTGCACACAATACTCCAGGTGGGGTCTCACCAGGGCCCTGTACAGCTGCAGAAGGACCTCTTTACTCCTATACTCAATTCCTCTTGTTATAAAAGCCAGCATGCCATTAGCTTTCTTCACTGCCTGCTGTACCTGCATGCTTGCTTTCATTGACTGATGTACAAGAACACCTAGATCTTGTTGTACTTCCCCTTTTCCTAACTTGACTCCATTTAGACAGTAATCTGCCTTCCTGTTCTTGCCACCAAAGTGGATAACCTCACATTTATCCACATTAAACTGCATCTGCCATACATTTGCCCACTCACCCAACCTGTCCAAGTCACCCTGCATTTTCATAACATCCTCCTGACATTTCACACTGCCACCCAGCTTTGTGTCATCAGCAAATTTGCTAATGTTACTTTTAATCCCTTCATCTAAATCATTAATGTATATTATGAACAGCTGCGGTCCCAGCACCAAACCTTGCGGTACCCAACTGGTCACAGCCTGCCATTCCGAAAGGGACCCGTTAATCACTACTCTTTGTTTCCTGTCAGCCAGCCAATTTTCAATCCATGTCAGTACTCTGCCCCCAATACCATGTGCCCTAATTTTGCCCACTAATTTCCTATGTGGGACTTCATCAAAAGCTTTCTGGAAGTCCAGGTACACTACATCCACTGGCTCTCCCTTGTCCATTTTCATAGTTACATCCTCAAAAAGCTCCAGAAGATTAGTCAAGCATGATTTTCCCTTCATAAATCCATGCTGACTTGGACTGATCCTTCTACTGCTATCCAAATGTGTCGTAATTTCCTCTTTTATAATTGACTCCAGTATCTTTCCCACCACTGACATCAGGCTAACCGGTCTATAATTCCCTGTTTTCTCTCTCCCTCCTTTCTTGAAAAGTGGGACAACATTTGCCACCCTCCAATCCGCAGGAACTGTTCCTGAATCAATAGAACATTGGAAAATGATTACCAATGTATCCACGATTTCTAGAGCCACCTCTTTAAGTACCCTGGGATGCAGACCATCAGGTCCCGGGGACTTATCAGCCTTCAGACTCAACAGTCTATCCAACACCGTTTCTTGCCTAATATAAATTTCCTTCAGTTCATCCTTTACCCTAGTTCCTTTGGCCACTATTACATCTGGGAGATTGTTTGTGTCTTCCCTAGTGAAGACAGATCCAAAGTACCTGTTCAACTCATCTGCCATTTCCTTGTTCCCCATAATAAATTCACCCGTTTCTGACTTCAATGGCCCAATTTTGGTCTTAACTATTTTTTTGCTGTTCACATACCTAAAGAAGCTTTTACTATCCTCCTTTATATTCTTGGCTAGTTTACCTTCGTACCTCATTTTTTCTTGGCATATTGCCTTTCTTGTTCTCTTCTGTTGCTCTTTAAAAGCTTCCCAGTCCTCCGGTATCCGGCTCATCTTTGCTATGTTATACTTATTCTCTTTTATTTTTATACTGCCCTATACTTCCCTCGTCAGCCACGGCCGCCCCTTACTCCCCTTAGGATCTTTCTTCCTCTTTGGAATGAACCGATCCTGCACCTTCTGCATTATTCCCAGAAGTACCTACCATTTTTGTTCCATTGTCTTCCCTGCCAGGGTATTGTTCCATTGAACTTTGGCCAGCTCCTCCCTCATAGCTCCATAGTTCCCTTTGTTCAACTGTAATACTGACACATCCGATTTTCCCTTCTCCTTCTCAAATTGTAGGTTAAAACATATCATATTATGGTCACTACCTCCTAATGGTTCCTTTACCTCGAGGTCCCTGATCAAATCCAGTTCATTGCACAACACTAAATCTAGAATTGCCTTCTCCCTGGTAGGCTCCAGTACAAGCTGTTCTAAGAATCCATCTCGGAGGCACTCCACAAACTCCCTTTCTTGGGGTCCAGTACCATTCTGATTCTCCCAGTCTACCTGCATGTTGAAATCCCCCATGACAACTGTATCATTACCTTTGCGACATGCCAATTTTTACTCTTCATTCAACTTACACCCTACATCCAGACTGCTATTTGGGGGCCTGTAGATAACTCCCATTAGGGCCTTTCTACCCTTAGAATTTCTCAGTTCTATCCATACTGACTCTACATCCCCAGATTCTATGTCCCCCCTCGCAAGGGACTGAATATCATTCCTCACCAACAGAGCCACCCCACCCCCTCTGCCAGTCTCTTAAAAGACCCTATCGTATCCACCTCTATCACTATTGCTGGCAGCCCATTCCACGCATTCACCACACTCCGAGTAAAAAACTTACCCCTGACATCTCCTCAGTACCTACTCCCCAGCACCTTAAACCTGTGTCCTCTTGTGGCAATCATTTCAGCTCTGGGAAAAAGCCTCCAACTATCCACATGATCAATGCCTCTCATCGTCTTATACACCTCTATCAGGTCACCTTTCATCCTCCGTCGCTCCAAGGAGAAAAGGCCAAGTTCACTCAACCTATTCTCATAAGGCAAGCTCCCCAATCCAGACAACATCCTTGTAAATCTCCTCTGCACCCTTTCTATGGCTTCCACATCCTTCCTGTAGTGAGGTGACCAGAACTGAGCACAGTACTCCAAGTGGGGTCTGACCAGGGTCTTATATAGCTGCAGCATTACCTCTTGGCTCCTAAATTCAATTCCATGATTGATGAAGGCCAATGCACCGTATGCCTTCTTAACCACAGAGTCAACCTGTGCAGCTGCTTTGAGAGTCCAATGGACTCGGACCCCAAGATCCCTCACAGTGCCAAGAGTCTTACCATTAATACTATCTTCTGCCATCATATTTGATGGCCAAAATGAACCACTTCACACTTATCTGGGTTGAACTCCATCTGCCACTTCTCAGCTCAGTTTTGCATCCTATCAATGTCCCACTGTAACCTCTGACAACCCTCCACACTATCCACAACACCTCCAACTTTTGTGTCATCAGCAAACTTACTAACCCATCCCTCCACTTCCTCATCCAGGTCACTTATAAAAATCACAATAGACAATAGACAATAGGTGTAGGAGTAGGCTTTTTGGCCCTTCGAGCCAGCACCGCCGTTCACTGTGATCATGGCTGATCATCCACAATCAATACCCTGTTACCGCCTTCTTCCCATCTCCCTTAACTCTGCTATCTTTAAGAGCTCTATCTAACTATCACTTGAAAGCATCCAGAGAATTGGCCTTCACTGCCTTCTGAGGCAGAGCATTCCACATATCCACCACTCTCTGCATGAAAAAGTTTTTCCTCAACTCTGTTCTAAATGGTCTACCCCTTATTCTTAAATTGTGGCCTCTGGTTCTGGACTCCCCCAACATTGGGAACATGTTTCCTGCCTCTAGCGTGTCCAATCCCTTAATAATCTTATAATCACAAAGAGTAAGGGTCCCAGAACAGATCCCTGATGCACCCCACTAGTGACTGAACTCCATGCAGAATATGACCCGTCTACAACCACTCTTTGCCTTCTGTGGGCAAGCCAGTTCTGGATCCACAAAGCAATGTCCCCTTGGATCACATGCCTCATTACTTTCTCAATAAGCCTTGCATGGGGTACCTTAACAAATGCCTTGCTGAAACCATATACACTACATCTACTGCTTTGTCTTCATCAACGTGTTTAGTTACATCCTCAGAAAATTCAATCAGGCTCATAAGGTACAACCTGCCTTTCACAAAGCCACGCTGAGTATTCCTAATCAAATTATGTCTCTCCAACTGTTCATAAATCCTGCCTCTCAGGATCTTTTCCATTAACTTACCAACCACTATGGTAAGTCTCACTGGTCTATAATTTCCTGGGTTATCTCTATTCCTTTTCTTGAATAAAGGAACAACATCCGCAACCCTCCAATCCTCCAGAACCTCTCCCACCCACATTGATGATGAAAAGATAATCGCCAGAGGCTCATCAATCTCCTCCCTCACCTCCCACAGTAGCCTGGGGTACATCTCATCCAGCCCCGGCAACTTATCTAACTTGATGCTTTCCAAAAGCTCCAGCACATCCTCTTTCTTAGTATCTACATGCTCAAGCTTTTCAGTCTGCTGAAAATCATCACTACAATCAGCAAGATCCTTTTCTATAGTGAATATTGAAGTAAAGTATTCATTAAGTACTTCTGCTATTTCCTCTGATTCCATACACACTTTCTCACTGCTACACTTGATAGGTCCTATTCTTTTACGTCTTATCCTCTTGCTCTTCACATACTTGTAGAATGCCTTGTGGTTTTCCTTAATCCTGCCTGCTAAGGCTATCTTATGGCCCCTTCTGGCTCTCCTAATTTCCTTTCACTGAGGCTTTCTATAAGAAGGGTCAGAGCCGTCTCTACTTCCTGAGGAGACTGAGGTCCTTTAACATCTGCCAGACAATGCTGAGGATGTTCTACGAGCCTGTGGTGGCCAGTGCTATCATGTTTGCTGTTGTGTGCTGGGGCAGCAGGCTGAGGGTAGCAGACACCAACAGAATCAACAAACTCATTCGTAAGGCCAGTGATGTTGTGGGGGTGGAACTGGACTCTCTGATGGTGGTGTCTGAAAAGAGGATGCTGTCCAAGTTGCATGCCATCTTGGACAATGTTTCCCATCCACTCCATAATGTACTGGTTAGGCACAGGAGTACATTCAGCCAGAGACTCATTCCACCGAGATGCAACACAGAGCGTCATAGGAAGTCATTCCTGCCTGTGGCCATCAAACTTTACAACTCCTCCCTCGGAGTGTCAGACACCCTGAGCAATAGGCTGGTCCTGGACTTATTTCCACTTGGCATGATTAACTTATTATTATTTAATTATTTATAGTTTTATATTGCTATATTTCTACACTATTCTTGGTTGGTGCGACTGTAACGAAATCCAATTTCCCTGGGGATCAATAAAGTATGTTTGTCTGTCTGTCTGTCTGTTCTTAAGCTCCTTCCTATTAACCTTATAATCTTCTTGATCTCTAACATTACCTAGCTCTTTGAACCTTTTGTAAGCTTTTCTTTTCTTCTTGACTAGATTTATTACAGCCTTTGTACATCACGGTTCCTGTACCCTACCATAACTTCCCTGTCTCATTGGAATGTACCCATGAAGAACTCCACACAAATATCCCCTGAATATTTGCCACATTTCTTCCGTACTTTTCCCTGAGAACATCTGTTTCCAACTTAAGCTTCCAATTTCCTGCCTGATAGCCTCATAATTCCCCTTACACCAACTAAATGCTTTTCTAACTTGTCTGTTCCTATTTCTCTCCAATGTTACTGTAAAGGAGACAGATTTATGATCACAATCTCCAAAATGCTCTCCCACTGAGAGATCTGACACCTGACCAGGTTAATTTCCCAATACCAAATCAAGTACAGCCTCTCCTCTTGTAGACTTATCTACATATTGCGTCAAGAAACTTTCCTGAGCATACCTAACAAACTCTACCTCATTTAAACCCCTTGCTCTATTGCAAATCGATATTTGGGAAAATAAAATCTCCCATCATAATGAAGGAAAGCCTGACTGAGGAATTATCTCGCTCCGCTTGGGAAATAGTGCGAGAATCGAGAAGGCAGGAGATGGGAGGAGGCCGAGAGAAATATATCAGGAAGAGACTGGGAGTTTCCTAAAGACAGTCCTCACCCCCTTCAGAAGAGCCATAAGGTTTGGCTAACTTTAAAAATGTTGAGAAGCTAAACGGAAGCAAAAGTACACGGTGATATACCTATCTCAAGAAATACTTATTATAATGTGGATTTTATATTACTTAGTTGTTATTCTTTATTCGCTCACTTACTCCTTTTTCCCCACCAAAATGAGAATATATATATGTAATGTATGTGTGTGTGTGTGTATATATATATATAGGAGTACACAGGGAAATCTTTTCTGTGTAATGGATTTGTTCACTGACTTTTATGAATACTGCAATGGGGGTCCTCAACTCACAAGTAGGAGGGGTTATCCCCCACAGCTAGACATTTCCTCTAGCTCAATGCAGGGTCATCTACTAGAGACCTCAGCCTTGGAATCACACGGTCGTTGCCATTTTTGTTATTATTTGCGTTTCTTGGTTCTTATTTGTTCAGGGAATAGATTGATTAAGTTTTATTCTAATTTCAATGATACATTGACAGATAAATACAGATGGCTAAGGACAAGGTAAAATTCATTTCTTTTAATGTCAATGGGCTATTAAATCCAATCAAACATAAGAGAATTTTATCCAATTTGGAACAATTAGATTCATACTGGGAAAAATGGTTTAACTACATAATGCCTCATAGGCCTGATTTTATTCTCACAAATCAATGAATCTGTTGTAAAAAAAAAGATCACTCTCTACTTGTACAAGGTTCTTTTGCTTGTTTTTTCTTTCCACTCTTTTCTATAAGTGTGTACCTCAGATAAATACTTTGTGGAGATTTGTGATATATATGATTATATGATATATAGGTACAATGTGTGAAATACATCTTATGGAAATGTTTGATGATGAACTTCAATAAAAAATAAATAACAAAAATAAAAATAAAATAAAATTTCCTATCATGACAACTCTGTTAATATTACACCTTTCCAGGATCTGTTTCCCTATTCTGTTCTTCGATATACCTGTTACTATTGACCCAGTAAAGTTATTGACCCCTTCCTGTTCCTAACCTCCGTCCACAGAGACTCTAGGGCCTGGGTCTTATAAGTAAGCCAGTGCTCTGCTGTCCTCGAGAAAACTTCAAGAAAGAAAAGCAAGCCTGAGCTACCATGAGGAGAAGTTCAGAGAGGAGACAAGGTGCCATGATCGACTACATATCATGCCAATTAAAGCACTGAGGTAGATTGAAACATCCAAGCAAATGCGAAGGAGAGCGAGCAGTTCCCAGAGTCACTTTCCTCAGAGAGGCTGCTGGTTTGAGACACAATCACTGGAGAGGTCACTGGTTTGTCACTGCTGTCATTGAGACCACTGGTTCAAGTCACTTTCCATGGTGAGGCTCCTGGCTCGAGTTGCTGCCTTTGGAGGGGTCACTCGGTCCCAATCTTTTTGCAGATGTTATCAAAATTCTAAGATTTGTGGATTGGACAGTAGTTCAAATTCTTCTCCTTCAGTCCAGTTTTTTCATGTTCTAACCCATTTTTTTCCCGATTGGCAGGCTGGGCTTTAGGTGATCTGTTAGATTTTGTGCAAAAGAGTGATTGGGTGTTTATGGGGTTTGTGAAATTGATTGGCTTCAATTGATTGGGGATTGATGGCTTCTTTCATCTACTTATATGGTTTTCTGTATTCTATGGCTATCTGAGAAGAAACAAATTTCAGAGGTATTCTGCATATATACTTTGTTAATAAAAGAAACCTTTGAACTTTGAATGTTGTATACCTTCAAGATGTGAGGATAAAAGTCAAACTTCAGCTGGATAAAACTCTGGTTAGACCAAATCTGGAGTTTTGCATTAATTTCTGGTTGCCCCGTTATAGGAACAATATGGAGGCTCTGGAGAGAGTGCAGAAGATGCTTACCAGATGCTGCCTCATTTGGGGAGTATTAATGATAAGATAAACTTGGACAAACAGTCTGTTTTCTCTGGAGCGCTGGAGGCTGAGGGGTGACCTGATAGAAGTTGAGAAAATTATGAGTGGTGAGTCAACATTTTTCCCAGGATGGAAATGTCAAATACTAAAGGGAGAGGTTTGTGAGAGGTGGAATGATTACGAACTAAGTTTTTTTTAATGCCATGAGCAGTATGTGCCTGGAATATGCTGCCAGGAGAGGTGACAGAGGGAGATATGATAGCAACATTTGAGACACACATGAAAAGGTAGGGAATGAAAGGGTACAGACCATGTGCAGGCAGATTTGATTAAATAGATTGGCAGCATGGTGGGTGTAGACATAGTGGGCTGAAGGGCCCATTCCTGTGTTGTTCTGTGTTCTACAATATTAAGTCATTGTTAAACAGCATAGAATCAGGCCCAACTTATTCATCCCAACCAAGATTGTTATCCCATGTTGGTCCCTTCTACCTGCCATTTTCATCCAAACTTTTTGCATCAGGACATCTGCCCAAAAGTTTTTTCACTGGCCTCTGGTTGCCCCTCAGTATCATTTTACATTTTACATTTTTCACTTCTCATGGGAGTGGACCTCTGTCCACTTATTTTAGATTTCCCTAGCCTGAGAAAACAAGACTGTCATGATTTTTTACACCTCTATAAGGTCCCCCCTGAGCCTTCTGTGTCTATGAAGAACAGTTCCAGACTATTCAGCATCTCTATATAACTCAGGCCCTCCAATTCCAATGACACTTTTGTGGATCTTCCTGCATTGTCTCCAGCTTAATCAAATCCGTCTGATAGCCTGCCAGAATTGCACACAATAGTCTCATAAAGGAATTTTATTGTATATAAAATAGTGGGTAGGTCTGTAGTCTAGTGTAGTTTTTTTTCTGTGTTGTTTCTATGCAGTTTAGTGTGGTTTTTGTACTGTTTCATGTATTACCATGGTCCTGAAAAATGTTGTTTCATTTTTACTGTGTACTGTAGCACCAGTTATAGTCGAAATGACAATAAAAAGTGACTTGACTTGATATAGAATAGCAGAGCAGAGTTCAAGCTCTTTGGTCTATGATATTGTGCCAAGCTATATAAATCTAATCCAGGAACAATCTAAACCTGCTCTCCAACACACCCCATAACCTATATTTATCTTACGTCATACATTACTGTTCCAATCAAATAATCTTTTAAAGGTCCCTATTTGATCAGACTTTACCACCACCCCCAGCAGTGTGTTCCAGGCATCTACAACTTTCAGTACGTACAGTCAGCCCTCCTTATCCGTGAAGGATTGGCTCTGGGACCCCTCGCGGATACCAAAATTCGCGGATGCTCAAGTCCCTTATTCAACCTGTCTCAATGCGGTGGATCTTAGGACCCAGAGGAACCCCAGACCTTATTTAACCTGTCCCAGTGCGGTGGACATTAGGACACAGTGGCAGAGATCTGAATCCGCAGTGTTTCTGTTCACGAAAATAATCAAGATCACGATTGAAAATAAAGTGGAAATAATAAAGCGATCAGAAAGAGGTGAAACGCCATCGCTCATTGGAAAAGCATTAGGTTACAGTCGGTCAACGATCGGAACAATTTTAATGGATAAGTTGAGAAAGGCTGTGCCCTGATGAAAGCTACAATTATTACTAAGCAACGCAGTGGTTTAATTATTGGGTTTTTGATCCTCACATCAACCGGGCACAGTGGAGAGCGCACTCGATAGTGGTCTGTCACTGGATTGAACTCGGGAAGAAGTTCCCGAGCCTGGCACTGAAACATACGTTCTTAAGTGTTTTATATTCATAGAAAGGTAAAATATATACCATATACTAAGACAAACATTTGACTAACTGACGCTAAATAATTCTGGCTGTACCTGTTCGGACTTACTGAGTAAGAGAACTTATGATTTTTTTCGATCCCGATGCACGATAACCCACGCACATCCTCCCATACACTTTAAATCATCTCTAGATTACTTATAATACCTAATACAATGTAAATGCTATGTAAAGTAGTTGTTATACTGCATTGTTTAGGGAATAATGACAAGAAAAAAAAGTCTGTACATGCTCGAACAACAAGTGTTGGAAGAGCACCTCTGGGTTTTCGTGATTCGCGGTTGGTTGAATTTGCGCATGCGGAATTCGCGGATAAGGAGGGTCGACTGTATACAGTTTTGGATATCGCTGCGGGAGGTGACGTCCCAGGAGAATGCTATGGAGACTGGATTATTGGCACTGAGTATGGGTCTGTGGTGCAGAAGGGAAAGAAGGCAGAAGAGGGGAGTGGTAGTGATAGGGGACTCAATAGTCTGAGGAACTGACAGAGGGTTCTATAGACATGAATGGGATACCTGAATTGTACGTTGCCTCCCAGGTGCCAGGGTCAGGGATTGCATCCACAGCATTTTAGAGGAGGAGGGAGAGCAGCCAGATGGCTTGGTATATATTTTTAGGATGCAAAAATCAGATGCTCTTGAGAATTATGAGGTAACCAGGAAGGAGCTTAAGAAGGGACTTGGAAAAGAGGACATGAGAAGACTTTGATGAGTCGAAGTAAGGAAATCCCCAAGGTATTGAACACATGCATGAAGAAGAGGAGGATTACCACTCATGGATAACAGCAGGATCATACCTGGAGTCAGAGGAGGTAGGGGAGGACCTCAATAAATGATTTGCTTTACTGTTCACCAGTGATTAATGTAAATTCAATATGGAATAGGCTGATGTACTGGAGCATATTAATATTTAGAAAGAAGCGGTGTGGTAACTTTTGAAAAATATTAAAATAGCTAAGTCCCTGGGGGTGGATGGGATATACCCCAGGTTACTATAAGAAGCAAGAGAAGAGCTTGCTGGGGCATTGACAATGATCTTTGCATCCTTCCTGGCCACAGGAATGGTAGAGAGGATTATAGAATGGCAAATGTTATTTCATCACTCAAGAAAGTGAATAGGGATAATCCCGGGAAGTATAGAAGTATAGAAATACAGCGAGTCTTATGTCAGCAATGGACAAACTAATTGAAACAATTATCATCAAAATGATACTGTGGCGACCCACTTCCCAGCGCACTCGAACCGGCTCACAAAGCGGCACGCGCCGGCATTGAGGCAGGGCCCAAAGAGGGCGTCAAGCCTGCTTCACCAGCAAGGGGGAAAATCCCACGCGTGGGACAGGACTGTGAATACGGGCCCCCTACAGCATTCCAGCCCAGGGAGGGCGGGATCAGTAAGGCTTTAAAGCATGGCTGTGAAGTTTGAATAAATCTCTTCTGTAACTGCAGCTCACCGATTCCGTGTCATTATTGCAGCGCTGTGCGTAGCACACCGCTACAATTGGTGACCCCGACAGTCCAAACGATATTTGGACCGGAGATGAACGACACCGCATCTGTTCATGCAGTTTTGTTAAAACTGCCAAGCTTCTGGACACTGCGACCTCACCTATGGTTCCAGCAAGCAGAAGCTCAATTCCACATTCGGCAGATAACCTCGGATGCCACACGTTACTACTACGTGGTGAGCTCCCTCGACCAGGAGATAGCCGCCCAGGTTGAGGAGTTCAAACAATCGCCCCCAGCGGACGGCAAATACACGGAATTCAAAGCCCTGCTCCTAAGGACTTTCGAACTCTCACGGCACGAGCGAGCTGCCCGCTTACTGCACCTGGATGGTTTGGGGGACAGGCCACCATCGGCTTTGATGAACAAGATGCTGTCCCTGGCCGGAGGTCACAAGCCCTGCCTCATGTTTGAGCAGGCGTTCCTGGAGCAGCTGCCTGAGGACATACACCTGCTGCTGTCCGACGCGGATTTCAGCGACCCCCGGAAGGTGGCGGCCCGGGCGGACGTGCTGTGGAAAGCCAAGAAGGAGAGTGGGGCGCCCATCGCACAGATCACCAGGCCACGCTCCTAGCAACAAACCAGACCAGGCCCGGCCGCAGAGCCCGCTAACCCCAGAGGCAGGGGTGAGGAGACCAACGAACAATGGTGCTTCGACCACCAGCAGTGGGGCGCAGAAGCCCGCCGTTGTCGCCCGCCCTGCCAGTTCCCGGGAAATGCCAGGGCCAGCCGCCGCTGATGGCTAAGGCGGCTGGCCATCGGGATAGCCTCCTGTATGTCTGGGACAAGCAGTCGGGACGCCGTTTTTTGGTCGACACCGGAACCGAGATCAGCGTCTTACCTCCGACGAGTTACGACACCCGCAACAGAGAACCGGGTCCCACCCTGAGGGCTGCGAACGGCAGCACAGTAAGGACCTATGGCACTCGTACGGTGCGGCTACAGTTCGGCTCCAGCCGGTTCACGTGGGACTTCACACTGGCTGCCGTAGCCCAACCACTCCTGGGTGCAGATTTTTTGCGAGCTCACAGCCTATTAGTCGACCTGCCAAGGAAGAGACTGGTCCATGCCGAGACCTTTCAAACGTTCTCCCTGGGTGAAGCCCAGTTGCCGGCCCCACACCTAGACTCCATCACTGTCCAACGACTTCACCAGAGTCCTGGCGGATTTCCCATCGGTTCTGGCACAGCAGTTCACGGCAGCCATGCCCAGACATGGCGTACAGCACCACATCCCGACACAAGGACCACCCCTCCACGCCCGTGCTCGAAGGCTTCTCCCAGACAAGCTCCGACTGGCGAAGGAAGAGTTCAAGAGGATGGAGGAATTGGGGATCATACGGCGGTCCGACAGCCCATGGGCCTCCCCCCTGCACATAGTGCCCAAAGCAACAGGGGGCTGGAGACCATGCGGCGACTAACGCAGGCTGAATGAGGCTACAACACCGGACCGCTACCCTGTGCCGCACATTCAGGACTTTGCAGCAAACCTGCACGGCGCATGGATCTTCTCCAAGGTAGACCTCGTCCGGGGATACCATCAAATCCCGATGCATCCAGATGACGTCCCCAAAACGGCACTCATCACCCCTTTCGGCCTTTTCGAGTTCCTCCGCATGCCGTTCGGCCTAAAGAATGCCGCACAGACGTTTCAGCGGTTAATGGACACGGTGGGACGCGACTTGGACTGTGCTCTCATCTATTTGGATGACATCCTCATAGCCAGCAGCAGTCGTCAGGAGCATCTGTCCAACCTCCGTCAACTCTACGCCCGACTGAATGAATACGGCCTGACAATCAACCCAGCCAAATGCCAGTTCGGGCTTGACACCATCGACTTCCTGGGCCACAGGATTACTAAAGACGGGGCAACCCCTCTGCCCGCCAAGGTAGACGCGGTCCGCCATTTCCCCCGACCCAACACAATCAAAGGCCTTTAGGAATTCGTGGGTATGGTGAATTTCTACCACCGCTTCCTCCCTTCAGCTGCCCGAATCATGCCCTGATGTCGGGTAAGGGCAAGGACATTACCTGGGACAAGGAGTCCGCCGCCGCTTTCATTAAAACCAAAGGAGCCTTGGCAAATGCCGTGATGCTAGTGCACCCCAGAACGGACAGCCCTACCGCCCTCACAGTGGACGCATCCAACACGGTGGAGTGCTGAAACAACTCATCGAAGATCGCTGGCAACCCCTGGCATTTTTCAGCAAACACCTACAACCACCCGAGCTCAAATACAGTGCTTTCAACCAGGAACTGTTGGCGCTATACCTGGCAATCTGGCATTTCAGGTACTTCTTAGAAGGTAGGCCCTTCACCGCGTTCACAGACCACAAACTGCTTACCTTTGCGTTCATGAAAGCATCCGACCCCTGGTCGTCCCGCCAGCAGCGACATCGGTCCTACATCTCCGAATACACGACAGATGTCCGGCATGTCTCGGGAAAGGACAATGTCGTGGCGGACGCCCTCTCCCGCCCTAACATCCAAGCCCTGTCCCAGGGGGTAGACTATGAAGCACTGGCGGAGGCGCAGCAGGCAGACGATGAGATCCCTAGTTACAGAACCGCAGTCTCCGGTTTGCAGCTCCAGGACCTCCCCGTAGGCCCAGGTGAGAGGACCCTACTCTGTGACATCACCACCAGCCAACCCCGCCCCGTTGTTCCGGCAGCCTGGTGGCGGCGCATTTTCAACTCCATTCACAACTTAGCGCACCCCTCCATCAGGACTACTGTCCGGATGGTGGCCAACAGGTTCGTTTGGCACGGACTCCGCAAGCAGGTCAGTGAATCGGCCAGAACGTGCATGCACTGCCAAACAGCCAAGGTGCAGCGGCACACCAAAGCTCTGCCGCAGCAGTTCCACCCCACCCACCGGCGTTTCGACCACATTCATGTGGATATCGTGGGCCCCCTGCCAGTGTCGCGAGGAGCGCGGCACCTCCTGACTATCGTGGACCGGTTCACAAGATGGCCAGAGGCGGTCCCGCTCACCGACACCACCTCCGAATCTTGCGCCTGGGCACTGATTGCCACCTGGGTATCTCGCTTTGGTGTACCGACCCACATTACCTCCGACAGAAGCGCCCAGTTCACCTCCAGCCTGTGGTCAGCTATGGCCAGCCTTCTGGGGACACAGCTGCACCACACAACTGCCTACCACCCACAGTCGAATGGACTGGTGGAGCGTTTCCACCGTCACCTGAAGTCGGCTCTCATGGCCCGCCTCAAAGAGCCTAACTGGGTGGACAAGCTCCCCTGGGTCCTGCTCGGAATCCGCACGGCACCCAAAGAGGATCTGCACACCTTGTCGGCCGAGTTGGTGTACGGCGCACCCCTGGTCATCCCAGGAGAGTTCATACCAGCCCCAAGGGGGCAAGAGGAAGAACCCGCAGCAGTCCTGGGCAGACTACGTGAGAGGCTTGGTAACCTAGCCCCCCATACCCACTTCACAGCATGGGCAGAACCTGACCTGCGTACCCAAAGACCTGCAAAACTGTAAGTTTGTTTTTGTACGACGGGGCGGACATCAGGCACTGCTACAGCGGCCCTACGAGGGGCCGTTTACGGTGATCAGAAACAACGGGTCCACATTCATGCTGCACATTGGGGGGAAAGAGGAGGTTTTCACGGTGGACCGACTCAAACCAGCCCATGTGGACTTGGCACAGCCGGTTGAGACTCCGGCACCACGGCACAGAGGCAGACCTCCTAAACAGAGTCCGACCCAGACTGTGGACATTTGGGGGTGTATCGCTGGTTCTGCGGTGGGGGGGGGTTATGTGGCGTCCCACTTCCCAGCGCACTCGAACCGGCTCACAAAGCGGCACGCGCCGGCATTGAGGCAGGGCCCAAAGAGGGCGTCAAGCCTGCTTCACCAGCGAGGGGGAAAGACCGCGCGCGGGACGGGACTGTGAATAAGCGCTCCCTACAGCATTCCCGCCTGGGGAGAGCAGGATCAGGAAGGCTTTAAAGCGAGGCCGCGAAGTTTGAATAAATCTCTTTTGTAACTGCAGCTCACAGACTCCGTGTCGTTATTGCAGCGCTGCGTGTAGCACACCGCTACAATACAAGCATTTAGGGAAGCATAATCTTATAAGTGATGTTCAGCATAGCTTTGTGAGAAGAAGGTCTACCTCACAAGCCTGATTGACTTTTTTTGATGAAGGCAGATTGGCGGATGTGGTGTATATGGACTTTTGTAAGGGGTTTGGCAAGGTTCCATATGGAAGCATTATTCAGAAAGTCAAGAAGCATGTGATCTATGGAAAGTTGACAGCATGGATTCAGAAATTATTTACCCACAGAAGGGAGAGGGTAATAGTAAATGCAGTATATTCTGGCTGGAGGTCAATGACCAGTGGTGTTTTGCCACTGTTCTGGAACCCCTGCTCTTTATGATATTTATACATTACATGGATGAAGAAGTGGAAGGGTGGAACAGTAATTTGTAGATGACTTGGTCGGAGGTCTCATCAATAATGCAGCAGGTTGTTGTAGGTTGCAAAGGGACATGGTTATGATATAGAAGTGGGCAAAGAAGTGACAGATGGACATCTATCGCTTAGCAACTTTACCAAGGCCTTTGATGAAGTGCTGCATGTGAGGCTGCTCAAGATGAAATGTTTAAGGGGAACATGAGGAGAACTTTTCACTCAGATGGTCATGAGAGTGTGGAATGAGCTTCAGCTTATGTTTGGGTTATTGTTGAAGATAAGAGATGAGGAGACATGTCTGCCATCCAATTAGGATGGTCAAAGTGAAGGGGAGGTTTCACTTCACTCCAGGTACAGGTCAATGGGACTAGGCAGAAAAATAGTTTGGAAAAAACTGCTAGGTAAAAACTAGATGGACCAAAGGTGAGGGACACCAAGGTTGGGCTTGGGTTTCTTTTTGTGTTCGACAGAGATGAAGGGAGAAGACACCAGACAGAAGAGGTCATAGGATTCAACCATTGTTTGACAAAGCCTGGGGTGAGATGGATTGAGGATCGGTTATTTGGGGAAACAATGAGCTCCAACTTGTGCACATTGGACTGTTCCATTAAAAAAGGGCTCTTTTCTTTACTAAACCTTTAGTCAAATTAAGAATTATAGAGCTAAATCTTTTAATTGTATGCAGTGTACTGTCTGTTATTTCATGGCATTCATTTGTAACAGGGTAACAAATTACACAGCATCTACACAAACAGGAGGTTTTGGGGTGGGCTCGCGTCTCAATCTCACACGTTTGGCAGGGCTGGAGATTGTCCTCCCTAGACTTATGCAGCCAAGGAAATCAGAGTGTTTCATACGTAAAGAGGAAGGTGTGAGGTGTAAAGAGGAAGGGGAGAGGTAAGAAGGGGAGAAGGTGAACAGGAGGTAAAGAGGAAGGGGAAAGAGGGAGGGAGGGGAAAGGTGAAGGGGAAAGGGGAGGGGAAAGGGATAGGGAAAATGGATAGGACAAAAGAGGAGGGAGAGAAGAAGGGGGTATGGATGTGGGAGAGGGAAATAAGGAGATTAGGAGGGAGGGGAGAAAAGGTAGATGGTGAAGGTGGAAGACCAATGGGGATTGGTGAGGGAGAATTAGAGGGGGGTGGGGAGCAAGAACAAACAATGGGAGAGGGGAGAATGTTTAACTTACCATTGACCTTGAGGGTGACCTCCCTCTCACCAACCCCAATCCGCGGGACAATTGCCTTGCATACATACTGTCCTGCATCAGCCTGGGTGACCGCCTTCAGGTACAGCCTGTTACTGTTACTAAGCACCTGTGCACACCAAGGGGAACCAGTCAGTCTGGGCTCTACCCTCCCTCACATTTCCCACCCATCCACACCTCCAAGTCACATCACACCCTGCCCTCCCTCCCAGACAGACCCCGCTCACCTCCCCCAGATACTCCCCTCTGTTTCCACCCCTTTCCACCCTCAGCTAGGCCCACCCTCCCAGACAACCCCCAACCACTCCTCCACCACATATTATACCAGATTGCTCACCCACCCCCTAAAATGCAGTCTGGATTCCAGTTCACTGACCCACAGGCACTAAACCTCAGTCTACAGCTCCCAACAAGGCTCCCTCCTCCCTGATCCACATCCACTCCCCACACTCTCATCTGTGTCTGTCCTTACACCCAAACCATCCCCACTAGAAATAGGCCAACCAACCAATGGGAGAGAATAGATATGAGATGCAGAAGAGAGAAGAGAGGACAGGAGAAGGGGAACGGGATAGAAGGGAGGGAGTAGGAGTGAAGAGTGAGAAGGAAGTGGGGGGAAAAGGTGAAAGGTGACAGAGAGGGGGTGAGAGAAGGAGAAGAGAATGAGAGAGTGAGGAGACAGAAAGGGATAAAGGGGAACAAGAGGGGGAATGGGAAGGGCAGAGGGAAAGGGAGAGGGAAGGGAAAGAGAAGTGGAGATTGAAGAGGGGAGGACAAGGAAGAGAGGAGAAGAGGGAAACAGGGGTGGGGGAGAGATGGGGAGAAAGGATAAGAGAGATGGGATGGGAGAGGGGGAAAGATGGGAGACAGAGGGAAGGGAAGAGGGAGGGTGAGAGGAATGGGAGAGGGAGGGGAGAGGGAGAGAAAAAGATGAGAGAGTGAGAGGGAGAGAGGGAAGAGGGGAGAGAGAGAAAGGGGATAGGTAGTGAGAGAGTAGATACTGGGAGAGGGGAGAAAGAGAGGGGTAAAGAAAGTAAGGAGTATTGTGAGGGTGTGGTGAGAGATAAATAAGTGAGGGCTCAAGACAGAAGTGTCAGGAGGGAAGGGAGAGTGTGAGATAGGTGAGAAACAGAAGAAAGGAGGAAAGAGGATATGGAGGGATAGAGGGGTGAGAGTGAGGGGAGGGAGAGAGGGATAGAGGGAGGAGAGGGAGAGTGAGAGAGAAGAGAGGGTCGAGAGATGGAGAGAAAGAAGGGAGAGGGAGATGGAGAGTTGAGAGAGAAGGGACAGTGAAGGGCAGATGGAGCTGTGAATTGGGAAGGGGAGAGGGGAAAGAGATAGGGAGCCAAAGTGTGATAGAGGAGACAGAGGGGGACAGAAGGGGCAAGTGATATAGCATGGGTGTTGAGACAGATGAATAAGTGAGGGCTGGAGAGAGGGTGGAAGTGAGGATGTGAGAGACAGTTGAGAGACAAGAGGGGGAGAATGTTGAAAGAATGAGGGATAGTGGGAGGAGAGGGCACAGTTTTAAGGTGCTTGGAAACAGGTACAGAGGAGATGTCAGGGGTACTTTTTTTTACGCAGAGAGTGGTGAGTGCGTTGAATGGGCTGCTGGTAACGGTGGTGGAGGCGGATACGATAGGGTCTTTTAAGAGACTCCTGGATAGGTACATGGAGCTTAGAAAAATAGAGGGCTATGGGTAAACCTAGGTAATTTCTAAAGTAAGTACATGTTCGGCACAGCATTGTGGGCAAAGGGTCTGTATTGTGCTGTAGATTTTTTATGTTTCTATGTTTCTATGAGAGAGTGGTGTAGTGGAGTGGAGAGAGAAGGGGTTAGGAGTGTGAGGAAAGAGGACTGGGGACAAAGGTGTGACAGAGAGATAGGGCAGAGATGGAGGTGAGTAGGGGTGAGAGGAGTGAAAGATTGGTGAGGGGGAGAGATGTAGGAGGAGGAGAGGGGTGATGAGGAGATAGGGCAGACAGTCGGGAGAGAGGGGGAGAGGGTGAGAGAAGGGAAGAGTGAAGGGAGAGAGAAGGGCAGAGAGAGGATGGGAGGGAGAGGGACAGACAGGAGAGGGAGAGGTAGAGATAGGGGAGTGATAGGGAAGATGAAGGGGAGAGAGAGGGGAGACAGAGGGAGAAAGAGATGGGGAGACGTGCAGAAATGGACAGTGAGGGGGAGAGAGGGGATTGGGAGAAATGAAGAGAGCTGATGGGCAAGAAGGGAGAGCAGGATTGAGATGTTGGTTAGAGAGGGAGAGGATATGAGTGAAGCAAGTGGGGGAAGGGGGTGGTGTGAGTGATTGTGTGGAGGGTGTGAGGAAGGAGTGACCAAGAGGGAAGACAGTGTGGGTATTGAGTGGGCTGTGAGGGGATGATATCAGGGGTGCAGTTTGGGGCAAAAGAGGGTGTGAACAGGAAGAGGGGGCAGAGGGAGAGGGCAGAAAAGGGGAGGGTTGTGGAGAGGTTGAGAGGTAGGGGTGCAGAGCATGCAGAGTATAGAGAGGGAGTCAGGAGTGAGAGTGGGAGGGGGGGTGGAAGGGACAGTAAGGGAAAAGATGATGGTGGGATGTGGGGACTAATGCAGAAGGAGATGGGGAGAGTGAAGGGGAGAGGGTCAAGGGGGAGGGGAATGGAAGGGAGTGGATGATAAAGAGAGAGGGGGAGTGAGTGAAGGGGTAATGATAGGGTGGGAGGGGAGGTGGAAGGAGGAGTGAGGGATAGGGAGTGGGGAGAGCTGTTGAGTCAGGAATAGTGGAGAATAGTTGAAGGAAGGAGTGAAAGTCAGGGTTGGAGGACCGTCCACCATTGCACCCATCCACCAGCACCAGCCCCCACCACCCCCCAGTCCCCGTACCACATTTGAGCCTTTCTTTGTCCAGGTCAGGGTCAAGGGCGGGTTGCCCACCCATACACAGCTCAGCACCACACTCTCACCCATGTTGGCTGTCTTCATCTCTGGTTCCTCTACCATCCGTGGTCCAACTGTGGGAAAGGGTGCAAGGAGGGGGAGAAGGTAGAGAAGGAAAGGGGAAAAAGAGAGAGAGAAGAGTGAGAGACAGAAAAAAGACAGAAGGGATTGGGTGGGAAGGGGGAGGGACAAAGAGAGAGGAGGTTAGAGATGGAATGGTGGGAGATATGAGAGATAGGGAGAGGAGAAGAAAGAAGCAAGAGAGAGTGGGTGAAGCAGTAGAAGGAGAGAGAGTGGATGAGAGGGAGGGAGGGCAGGAGAGTGAATGTGAGGAGAGAGGGGGGAGTGACAGGGCAGAATGAGAGGGGGTGAAGGGGAAGAAAGAGGGATATGGGAGAGAAAGTGGGAAGGGTGTTGGTTGAGAGATGGAGTTGGAGGGAGTGAGGGATGGGAGGGGGGGAAGGAAGGAAGGGGGTGGCAGAGAGGGCAGAGGAAGACATGGGGAGGAAGTCAGAAAGAGATGGATGGAGAGAAAACCATAAATATAGGGAAGATGGTGAGATTGAAAGAGTGGGAGCAGGAGTGAGGCAAAGTGATAGAAAGAAGAAGCAAGAGAGAACAAGGGAGTATTGCACTGCAGGGGTGACAGTGAGAGAGGTGCGATGTGGGAGGGGCACTTGTGGGATGAGTGCTGAAGCAGTGGTATATTAAATGAGGGGGTTGAGGAGGAACCATGTTGAGTGAGGGGTGATGTAGAGATGCCGTGATGAAGAAGGGACAGGGAGGGAAAACAGTGAGGGGAGACAATGGTGAGGGCAGGGCAGTGAGTGAGGGGCTGTGGTGATGAAGTAGTGTAATGAGGGAAAGCAGAGGCTTGACTTACACTCCACATCGACGAGGGAACTGACGTTCGTGCTCCCCTCTGAGTTCTTTACCTCACAGGAGACGGGCTCTGTGAAGTATGTGTGATCCACAGCTGTCTCGTACACACTGCCTCGGGCTCCCTCAATGGGCAGCCCGCCTTTCGCCCATCTGAGGGAAAGAGAATGGGAGGTGGAGGTCAAGAAGGGGAAAGGGTGGAAGAGAGAGCAGGGATAAAAAATGGAGAGGGGGATGGGGAGGGAGTAACAGAGGGGAGTGAAATGGGTGTAAAAAGGTGGAGTAGATCAAGGGTTTAGAGAGGGAGTAGAGAAGAGGGTAGATGGGGAAAGTGGGAGAGATGGAGCAGAGAGGAGAAGAGAAGCACAGTGATTGCAGGGAAGTGGGGGAAGGGGTGGAAAGAGAGGAGGGATAGGGAGAAGGGGTAATGGAAAAGGAACACAAAGGGGAAGGGGAGGATGAGAGGTAACAGAGAGAAAAACATGAGTTGACCAGTTCTGGTGTCAGTCTTTGCCCCCCAAAGCCATGTGGTGTCCAGAGCCCAGAGTAAGGAGAGGTGAGGTTGAGGCTGGAGTGGGGGGGGGGGGGTGAGATGAGATGGAAAGAGGGAGAGGCAATAGGGAGGGTGAAAGGTTACAGTACTGGTGAGAGGGAAGAAGCATGAAGAGAGACAAAGGAAAAGGGGGTAAGGAGCAGGAGATGGAAGAGCAGCCAGTGTGAGTAGAATGGAAAGGGTGAAGGGGAGTGGTGGTGTGGGACAACATGGCAGTGGGAGGAGATCAGAGAATGGCAAGGACAAGGTGGGAAGGGGAAGCCGAAGATGAGAGGGGAGGGGTAGGGCAGAAGGCGGCTACTGGTAATAGACAGGTGAGACCAGGAAAAAGAGAGGCTGTGTGATTCATCAGAGGTCTGTCACAATACGGTGGGAAGAGGGGAGGCAATGGGATTAGTGTGAGGGGCGTCACTGACAGTGGGGAGAGTAAGGGCAGTGGGTTTAGTGTGAGGGGTGTCATGGGACGGTGGGGAGAGGGGAGGCAATGGGATTAGTGTGAGGGGTGTCACTGACAGTGGGGAGAGTAAGGGCGTGGGTTTAGTGTGAGGGGTGTCACTGACAGTGGGGAGAGTAAGGGCAGTGGGATTAGTGTGAGGGGTGTCACTGACAGTGGGGAGAGTAAGGGGCGTGGGTTTAGTGTGAGGGGTGTCACTGACAGTGGGGAGAGTAAGGGCAGTGGGTTTAGTGTGAGGGGCGTCACTGACAGTGGGGAGAGTAAGGGCAGTGGGATTAGTGTGAGGGGTGTCACTGACAGTGGGGAGAGTAAGGGCAGTGGGTTTAGTGTGAGGGGCGTCACTGACAGTGGGGAGAGTAAGGGCAGTGGGATTAGTGTGAGGGGTGTCACTGACAGTGGGGAGAGTAAGGGTCGTGGGTTTAGTGTGAGGGGTGTCACTGACAGTGGGGAGAGTAAGGGCAGTGGGATTAGTGTGAGGGGTGTCACTGACAGTGGGGAGAGTAAGGGTCGTGGGTTTAGTGTGAGGGGTGTCACTGACAGTGGGGAGAGTAAGGGTCGTGGGTTTAGTGTGAGGGGTGTCACTGACAGTGGGGGGAGTAAGGGCAGTGGGTTTAGTGTGAGGGGTGTCACTGACAGTGGAGAGAGTAAGGGCAGTGGGTTTAGTGTGAGGGGTGTCACTGACAGTGGGGAGAGTAAGGGCAGTGGGTTTAGTGTGAGGGGTGTCACTGACAGTGGAGAGAGTAAGGGCAGTGGGTTTAGTGTGAGGGGTGTCACTGACAGTGGGGAGAGTAAGGGTTGTGGGTTTAGTGTGAGGGGTGTCACTGACAGTGGGGAGAGTAAGGGCAGTGGGTTTAGTGTGAGGGGTGTCACTGACAGTGGGGAGAGTAAGGGCAGTGGGTTTAGTGTGAGGGGTGTCACTGATGGTGGGGAGAGTAAGGGCAGTGGGTTTAGTGTGAGGGGTGTCACTGACAGTGGGGAGAGTAAGGGTCGTGGGTTTAGTGTGAGGGGTGTCACTGACAGTGGGGAGAGTAAGGGCAGTGGGATTAGTGTGAGGGGTGTCACTGACAGTGGGGAGAGTAAGGGTCGTGGGTTTAGTGTGAGGGGCGTCACTGACAGTGGGGAGAGTAAGGGCAGTGGGTTTAGTGTGAGGGGTGTCATGGGACGGTGGGGAGAGGGGAGGCAATGGGATTAGTGTGAGGGGTGTCACTGACAGTGGGGAGAGTAAGGGCAGTGGGTTTAGTGTGAGGGGTGTCATGGGACGGTGGGGAGAGGGGAGGCAATGGGTTTAGTGTGAGGGGTGTCATTGACAGTGGGGAGAGTAGGGGCAGTGATTTTAGTGTGAGGGGCGTCACTGACAGTGGGGAGAGTAAGGGCAGTGGGTTTAGTGTGAGGGGTGTCACTGACAGTGGGGAGAGTAAGGGGCGTGGGTTTAGTGTGAGGGGTGTCATTGACAGTGGGGAGAGTAGGGGCAGTGGGATTAGTGTGAGGGGCGTCACTGACAGTGGGGAGAGTAAGGGCAGTGGGTTTAGTGTGAGGGGTGTCATTGACAGTGGGGAGAGTAGGGGCAGTGGGATTAGTGTGAGGGGCGTCACTGACAGTGGGGAGAGTAAGGGCAGTGGGTTTAGTGTGAGGGGTGTCATGGGACGGTGGGGAGAGGGGAGGCAATGGGATTAGTGTGAGGGGCGTCACTGACAGTGGGGAGAGTAAGGGCAGTGGGATTAGTGTGACGGGTGTCGCTGACAGTGGGGAGAGTAAGGGCAGTGGGTTTAGTGTGAGGGGTGTCACTGACAGTGGGGAGAGTAAGGGGCGTGGGTTTAGTGTGAGGGGTGTCACTGACAGTGGGGAGAGTAAGGGCAGTGGGATTAGTGTGAGGGGTGTCACTGACAGTGGGGAGAGTAAGGGCAGTGGGATTAGTGTGAGGGGTGTCACTGACAGTGGGGAGAGTAAGGGCAGTGGGTTTAGTGTGAGGGGTGTCACTGACAGTGGGGAGAGTAAGGATCGTGGGTTTAGTGTGACGGGTGTCACTGACAGTGGGGAGAGTAAGGGCAGTGGGTTTAGTGTGAGGGGCGTCACTGACAGTGGGGAGAGTAAGGGCAGTGGGTTTAGTGTGAGGGGTGTCACTGACAGTGGGGAGAGTAAGGGCAGTGGGTTTAGTGTGAGGGGTGTCACTGACAGTGGGGAGAGTAAGGGCAGTGGGTTTAGTGTGAGGGGTGTCACTGACAGTGGGGAGAGTAAGGGTCGTGGGTTTAGTGTGAGGGGTGTCACTGACAGTGGGGAGAGTAAGGATCGTGGGTTTAGTGTGAGGGGTGTCACTGACAGTGGGGAGAGTAAGGGGCAGTGGGTTTAGTGTGAGGGGTGTCACTGACAGTGGGGAGAGTAAGGGCAGTGGGTTTAGTGTGAGGGGCGTCACTGACAGTGGGGAGAGTAAGGGTCGTGGGTTTAGTGTGAGGGGTGTCACTGACAGTGGGGAGAGTAAGGGCAGTGGGTTTAGTGTGAGGGGTGTCACTGACAGTGGGGAGAGTAAGGGCAGTGGGTTTAGTGTGAGGGGTGTCACTGACAGTGGGGAGAGTAAGGGTCGTGGGTTTAGTGTGAGGGGTGTCACTGACAGTGGGGAGAGTAAGGATCGTGGGTTTAGTGTGAGGGGTGTCACTGACAGTGGGGAGAGTAAGGGGCAGTGGGTTTAGTGTGAGGGGTGTCACTGACAGTGGGGAGAGTAAGGGCAGTGGGTTTAGTGTGAGGGGCGTCACTGACAGTGGGGAGAGTAAGGGTCGTGGGTTTAGTGTGAGGGGTGTCACTGACAGTGGGGAGAGTAAGGGCAGTGGGTTTAGTGTGACGGGTGTCACTGACAGTGGGGAGAGTAAGGGCAGTGGGTTTAGTGTGAGGGGCGTCACTGACAGTGGGGAGAGTAAGGGCAGTGGGTTTAGTGTGAGGGGTGTCACTGACAGTGGGGAGAGTAAGGGCAGTGGGTTTAGTGTGAGGGGCGTCACTGACAGTGGGGAGAGTAAGGGTCGTGGGTTTAGTGTGAGGGGTGTCACTGATGGTGGGGAGAGTAAGGGGCAGTGGGTTTAGTGTGAGGGGTGTCACTGACAGTGGGGAGAGTAAGGGCAGTGGGTTTAGTGTGAGGGGCGTCACTGACAGTGGGGAGAGTAAGGGCAGTGGGATTAGTGTGAGGGGTGTCACTGACAGTGGGGAGAGTAAGGGCAGTGGGTTTAGTGTGAGGGGTGTCACTGACAGTGGGGAGAGTAAGGGCAGTGGGTTTAGTGTGAGGGGTGTCACTGATGGTGGGGAGAGTAAGGGCAGTGGGTTTAGTGTGAGGGGTGTCACTGACAGTGGGGAGAGTAAGGGTCGTGGGTTTAGTGTGAGGGGTGTCACTGACAGTGGGGAGAGTAAGGGTTGTGGGTTTAGTGTGAGGGGTGTCACTGACAGTGGGGAGAGTAAGGGCAGTGGGTTTAGTGTGAGGGGTGTCACTGACAGTGGAGAGAGTAAGGGCAGTGGGTTTAGTGTGAGGGGTGTCACTGACAGTGGGGAGAGTAAGGGCAGTGGGTTTAGTGTGAGGGGTGTCACTGACAGTGGAGAGAGTAAGGGCAGTGGGTTTAGTGTGAGGGGTGTCACTGACAGTGGGGAGAGTAAGGGTTGTGGGTTTAGTGTGAGGGGTGTCACTGACAGTGGGGAGAGCAAGGGCAGTGGGTTTAGTGTGAGGGGTGTCACTGACAGTGGAGAGAGTAAGGGCAGTGGGTTTAGTGTGAGGGGTGTCACTGACAGTGGGGAGAGTAAGGGCAGTGGGTTTAGTGTGAGGGGTGTCACTGACAGTGGAGAGAGTAAGGGCAGTGGGTTTAGTGTGAGGGGTGTCACTGACAGTGGGGAGAGTAAGGGCAGTGGGTTTAGTGTGAGGGGTGTCATGGGATGGTGGGGAGAGTAAGGGCAATGGGATTAGTGTGAGGAATGTCACTGATGGTGGGGAGAGTAAGGGTCATGGGATTAGTGTTAGGGCTTTCACTGACAGTGGGATTAGAGTGAGGGCTGTCACTGACAGTGGAGATAGTGTTTCACAGTGGGAATTGTCTGGAGACTGACACCTCGTGGTTTGGACAGTGCTTGGCAGTGGGATTAGGCTATAGATTGTCAGCATGGGATATCTGAAACTAGACCTGCACCGATCTCTGGAGGGGATTCTATATTTAACTCCTCACCTGTATCCATTGATGGCAGGATTGGCATTGGCTGTGCAGGTGAAGACGACGCGGTCTCCCTCTCGTACCTTCTGAGGATGTATGGATAACGTGACAGATGGTGGATCTGTGGGCAAGGAAGATAAAGAGATTAGAATGTATTTGGTGGGGATATGGAGGTGCAGAGCATCAGAGAAGAGTCAGGAAGTGTTATGGTGTAGGGAAGAGAGAGGGACTTTTGGAGAGAGATGGCAGGGAGAAGGAGGAGAGTGAGGGAGAAAGCACACTTGAAATTGTGACTGAGAAAGAAATGGAGAAACAGCAAAATTGAAAGAGTGAGAGAGTGAGTGAGAGAGAGAGAGAGGTAACTTCAGAGTGTAAGAAACACTTTCTCCTCTTCTTCCCCACTACCTTCTCTCACTTCTCCTTCCATTGCTATCCTTTTCTCCATTCCAATTCCATCCTATAACCATATAACAATTACAGCACGGAAACAGGCCATCTCGGCCCTTCTAGTCCGTGCCGAACGCTTACTCTCACCTAGTCCCATTGACCTGCACTCAGCCCATAACCCTCCATTCCTTTCCTGTCCATATACCTACCCAATTTTACTTTAAATTATAATACCGAACCTGCCTCTACCACTTCTACTGGAAGCTCGTTCCACATAGCTAACACTCTTTGAGTAAAGAAATACCCCCTCATGTTACCCTTAAACTTTTGCCCCCTATCTCTCAACTCATGTCCTCTTGTTTGAATCTCCCCTACTCTCAATGGAAAAAGCCTATCCACATCAACTCTATCTATCCCCCACATAATTTTAAATACCTCTATCAAGTCCCCCTTCAACCTTCTACGCTCCAAAGAATAAAGACCTAACTTGTTCAATCTTTCCCTGTAACTTAGGTGCTGAAACCCAGGTAACATTCTAGTAAATCTTCTTTGTACTCTCTCTATTTTGTTGACATCTTTCCTATAATTCGGTGACCAGAACTGTACACAATACTCCAAATTCGGCCTTACCAATGCCTTGTACAATTTTAACATTACATCCCAACTCCTATACTCAATGCTCAGATTTATAAAGGCCAACATACCAAAAGCTTTCTTCACCACCCTATCCACATGAGATTCCACCTTCAGGGAACTATGCACCATTATTCCTAGATCACTCTGTTCTACTGCATTCTTCAATGCCCTACCATTTACCACGTATATCCTATTTGGATTATTCCTACCAAAATGTAACACCTCACACTTATCAGCATTAAACTCCATCTGCCATTGTTCAGCCCACTCTTCTAACTGGCCTAAATCTCTCTGCAAACTTTGAAAACCTACTTCATTATCCACAATGCCGCCTACCTTAATATCATCTGCATACTTACTAATCCAATTTATCACCCCATCATCCAGATCCTGTCTTCCTTTCTCCAACTGTTCCTTTCCAATCCTCCAGGTCCCCTTCCCTCTGTTGTGCCTCTATCTCGCTGCCCCTCTCTTCCTACACACCTCCCTCTCTATAGCTCTTTCCATCTCCCACCTCCACCAACAGCCATCTCCCTTCGTCTTTATCCATCTCTCCTCTTTTTGCATTCTGCTTTCCATCCATCTGTCCTTCCTCTCTCATTTGCATTCTTTCTGTCTGTCTCTATCTATGTCACTTTCTCCCTTTCCCTCTCCATCCTTCAAACCCTTCTTATATCTCCCTGTTCTTCTCTACATAAGAACATAAGAAATAGAAGCAGGAGTCGGCCATCTGGCCTGTTGAGCCTGCTCCGCCATTCCATAAAATCACGGTTGATCTGTCCATAGACTCACCTCCACCTCCACCTTCCCCATAACCCTTAATACCCTACTATGCAAAAATCTATCCAACCTTGTATTAATTATATTTACTGAGGTAGCCCGTGCTGCTTCATTGGGCAGAGAATTCCACAGATTCACCACTTTCTGGAAAAGCAGTTCCTCCTCATCTCCATCCTAAATCTACTCCCCTGAATCTTGAAGCTATGTCCCTTAGTTTTAGTCTCACCTACCAGTGGAAACAACTTTCCTTTCATAATTCTATATGTTTCTATAAGATCCCCTCTCATACTTCTGAATTCCAACAAGTACAGTACTAGGTGACTCAATCTCTCCTCAGTCTAACTCCCTCATCTCTGGAATCAACCAGGTGATCCTCCTCTGGACCGCCTTCAAAGCCAAAAAATCTCTAAGTTTTCCACTATTCCTCAACTGTCCCACCATGTAGCCTGTGTTTCCAGTCTACACGAGCCAAATTCCCCCTCATCCCAATGTAGTTTCCATTGTTCAGGCTTAATACACTTGTTTTATGCCTGTACACCCTCCATTTGTATGAGAAATTTAGTCATACTATGATCACTCTTTCTAAGAGGATCCCTAACCACAAGATCACTAATTTTACCTGTCTCTTTGCACAGGACCAGATCTAAGATGACACATTCCCTTGTAGGTTCAGTAACATGATGTTCAAGAAATCCATCATGGATGCATTCTATGAAGTCCTCCGCAAGACTGCCTCAACCAACTTGATTCACCTGATCTATGTGCAAGTTAAAGTTCCCTATGATAAATGCTGTTCCATTCTTACATGCCTCAGACATATCTCTGTTTATTGCCTGTGCCACTGTAACGTTATTATTCTGTGGCTGATAGTCAACTTCCACCAGTGATTGCTTCCCTTTACTATTCCTAATCTCTACCCAGATGGATTCACCATTCTCTACTGCATTATTCTCTCTCCATCTGTCTGTCCTTCTTTGCATCTTCCTCTGTCACATACATCTCCCCAACTCCATCTTCCCCCCCATCTCCACCTTTCATCCCTCCACAATATGCCTGACCCTTTCACAATCTCCCTAACCCCTTTCCATGCCCTCCTATTCCCTCCATCTACCTGTCTTTCTCTCCTTATCCTCTCCATCTTCCTTTACACCTGCAGTACCCTGTCATTTTGTTCCTCTCTCCACCACCATTTCCCCCTGTCTATCTCCCCCTCTCTCTCCATCTTCCTGTCCCTCCTACCACCACTACACTCTCTCCTCATCTCTCCATCCCCACATTACTCCCTCTTTCCATAGCAAGGATTGCAAAGGTTGTGCCTTTATTTACGGAGGGTAATAAAGATAGTATAGAATGTTAATCTAACATCCATGATAGGTAAGTTGCTGGAAAGCATGTTGAAGGATGAAATATACTTAGATTTGGAAAGGTGGATATAGACAGCATGGCTTCACACATTGGAGAATGTAATACGAATCTTATTGGGATTTTGATGAAGTAATGGGAAGGTTAATGGAATGATGGTGGTAGACATCAATTTCATGTAGGGCTTTGATAAAGTTCAGTGTGGTAAACTGTACTGGAAGGTTAGATCCCATGGTATCCAATGTGAGCTAGCAAAACGGATAAAAAATTTGCTGAATGGTAGGAAACAGATGGTGTTGGCAGAAAGATATTTCTCAGACCAGAGGCCTATGACCAGTGGTGTGCCTCAGGGGCCACTGCCATATCTATATTAATAATTTGGATGAGAATGTGGAAGGCATGATTAGTAATTTTACAGGTGTCAGGCAGTGTTGTATAGATTGAGGAGTATCAAGAGTTGCAGAATTATCTTGATCAACTTGGTAGGTGGGCTGAGAAAGGGCAAATGGAATTGAATTTCGATAGTGCAAAGTGAACTTCTGTCATTCCATTGCAGGAACAATGGCAAGGCTTTGAAAAGGGTGTAGAAGAGGTTTCCTCAAAGAGGACCATGAACTTGTCATCAGGTTTGGAGATTTACATGCTTCAATGACTTGGAAAAACTATATTAGTTGGAGTCAGGTCTTTAAGCTTTGGCTCTTGATAAGGTCACCCATGCCAATCAGGTCAAAAGGTAGCTAGACTAAGAGTGGTCTATCAGTCCTCCAGGTTCAGAGGTTCAGCTCAGAGCTAACAATTCTGAATGCTAAAACAAAAGTACTACAGAAACAGCTATGAAGAATCCTTCTATTTCTGTGTGTGACAGTATTCCTAAGTCTCCATTCAAGACTTGCATGACTGACCCCTAGTCAAAACTGAGCTACTGACAGTGAAAGCCCTGAACACCACCAGAGATGGAGGACCTTCATTGCTGCCCTGAACGACAGTGGTGTAATTGGCTGTACGTAGGTAAGTAAGTAAAAGAAGTTTACAAAGATGCTGCTTGGATTATAAGACTATAAGACCATTTGGTCTATTGAGTTTGCTCTGCCATTTCAACATGGCTAATCCAACTTTCCTCACAGCTCCAATCTCCTGCCTTCTCCCCGTGTCCCTTCATGCCCTGACCAATCAAGAATCTCTCAAGCACTGCCTTAAAAATGCATGAAGACTTGACCTGCACAACTGCCTGTGACATAGAATTCCACAGATTCTCCACACTCTGGCTAAAGAAATTCCTCCTCATCTCCATTCTAAAATTCCTCCTCCTCTATTTTGAGGCTATGTCTTCTGGTTTTAAAATCTCCCACAATAAGAAACATACCCTCCTCATCCACTCTATCATGGCCTTTCACCATTTGATAGCTTTCAAAGAGGTCACACCTCATTGTTCCGAATGCCAGTGAATATAGACCAAGAGCCATCAAACCCTATTCATAAGCTGATCAATCCTGGACTCATTTTTGGGAACCTCTTTTGAACCCTCTCCAGTGCCAGTACATATTTTCCAAGATAAGGGGCCTAAAACTGCTCACAATACTCCAAGTGAGGCCTCGCCAGTGCTGTATAAAGCCTCAACATTACATCCTTGCTTTTATATTGCAGTCCTTTTGAAATTAACATTAACATCACATTTGTGTTCCTCACAATAGACTCAACCTCCAAATTAACCTTTAGAAAATCCTGCACAAGAACTCCCAGGTCCTTTTCCACTCCAGTAATGCTGGAAAATGATTCTTGCAAGGTAGTAAAGGGGTACAAGGAAATAGCAGATGAACTGATTAAGTATTTTGCATCAGTTTTCACTGTTGAAGACACAAGAAGTATACCAGAAGAAGTGTGTGAAGGTTTGTGAGAAACCTAAATGTGGATAAGTGAATCTGTGAAAAGAAAAAGATTGGTCAAGACAAATGTAGGTCCCTTACAGTCAGAAACAGGTGAATTGATCATAGGGAACAAGGACATGGCAGACCAATTGAATAACTACTTTGGTTCTGTCTTCACTAAGGAGGACATAAATAATCTTCCAGAAATAGTAGGGGACCGAGGGTCTAGTGAGATGGAGGAACTGAGGGAAATACATGTTAGTAGGGAAGTGGTGTTAGGTAAATTGAAGGGATTAAAGGCAGGTAAATCTCCAGGGCCAGATGATCTGCATCCCAGAGTGCTTAAGGAAGTAGCCCAAGAAATAGTGGATGCATTAGTGATAATTTTTCAAAACTCCTTAGATTCTGGATTAGTTCCTGAGGATTGGAGGGTGGCTAATGTAACCCCACTTTTTAAAAAAGGAGGGAGAGAAAAACCGGGGAATTATAGACCAGTTAGTCTGACATCGGTGGTAGGGAAAATGCTAGAGTCGGTTATCAAAGATGTGATAACAGCACATTTGGAAAGAGGTGAAATCATTGGACAAAGTCAGCATGGATTTGTGAAAGGAAAATCATGTCTGATGAATCTTATAGAATTTTTTGAAGATGTAACTAGTAGAGTGGATAGGGGAGAGCCAGTGGATGTGGTATATTTAGATTTTCAAAAGGCTTTTGACAAGGTCCCACACAGGAGATTAGTGTGCAAACTTAAAGCACACGGTATTGGGGGTATGGTATTGATGTGGATAGAGAATTGGTTGGCAGACAGGAAGCAAAGAGTGGGAGTAGATGGGACCTTTTCAGAATGGCAGGCAGTGACTAGTGGGGTACCGCAAGGCTCAGTGCTGGGACCCCAGTTGTTTACAATATATATTAATGATTTAGACGAGGGAATTAAAAGCAGCATCTCCAAGTTTGCGGATAACATGAAGCTAGGCGGCAGTGTTAGCTGTGAGGAGGATGCTAAGAGGATGCAGGGTGACTTGGATAGGTTAGGTGAGTGGGAAAATTCATGGCCGATGCAATTTAATGTGGATAAATGTGAGGTTATCCACTTTGGTTGCAAGAACAGGAAAACAGTTTTATCTGAACGGTGGCTGATTAGGAAAAGGGGAGGTGCAACAAGACCTGGGTGTCATTGTACACCAGTCATTGAAGGTGGGCATGCAGGTACAGCAGGCAGTGAAAAAGGCAAATGGTATGTTGGCATTCATAGCAAAAGGATTTGAGTACAGGAGCAGGGAGGTTCTGCTGCAGTTGTACAAGGCCTTGGTGAGACCACACCTCGAGTATTGTGCGCAGTTTTGGTCCCCTAATCTCAGGAAAGACATTCTTGCCATAGAGGGATTACAAAGAAGGTTCACAAGATTGATTCCTGGGATGGCAGGACTTTCATATGAAGAAAAACTGGATCGACTAGGCTTATACTCACTGGAATTTAGAAGATTGAGGGGGGGAACTTATTGAAACGTATAAAATTCTAAAGGGATTGGACAGGCTAGATGCAGGAAGATTGTTTCCGATGTTGGGGAAGTCCAGAATGAGGGGTCACAGTTTAAGGATAAAGGGGAAGCCTTTTAGGACCGAGATGAGGAAAAACTTCTTCACACAGAGAGTGGTGAATCTGTGGAATTCTCTGCCACAGGAAACAGTTGAGGCCGGTTCATTGGCTATATTTAAGAGGAGGTTAGATATGGCCCTTGTGACTAAAGGGATCAGTGGGTATGGAGAGAAAGCAGGTACAGGGTTCTGAGTTGGATGATCAGCCATGATCATACTGAATGGTGGTGCAGGCTCAAAGGGCCGAATGACCTACTCCTGCACCTATTTTCTATGTTTCTATGTTTTCTATGGGACCAGATGCTCAGCAGCCTAGGGTTCTGAAAGAAGTGGCCAAAGAGTTTGTGGAGGCATTAGACCATAAGGCCATAAGATATAGGAACAGAAGAAGGCCAATCGGCCCATTAAGTCTGCTCCACCATTCACTCATGGGATGATCCAATTCTTCCATTCATCCCCCACTGCCCTGCCTTCTCCCCAATACCCTTTTGATGCCCTGGCTAATCAAGAACCTATCTATCTCTGCCTTAAATCCACCATATGACTTGGCCTCTATAGCCACTCGTGGCAACAAATTCCACAGATTTACCACCCTCTGACTAAAGTAATTTCTCCGCATTTCTGTTCTAAATGGACATCCTTCAATCCTGAAATCATGCCCTCTTGACCTAGACTCCCCTATCATTGGAAATAACTTTGCCATATCTAATCTGTTCAGGGCTTTTAAAATTTGGAATGTTTCTATGAGATCCCCCTTCATTCTCCTGAACTCCAGGGAATACAGCCCAACAACTGCCAGACATTCCTCATATGGTAACCCTTTCATTCCTGGAACCATTCTTGTGAATCTTCTCTGAACCCTCTCCAATGTCAGTATATCCTTTCTAAAATAAAGAGACCAAAACTGCACACAATACTCCAAGTATGGTCTCACGAGTGCCTTATAGAGCCACAAAATTACATCCCTGCTCTTATATTCTATACCTCTAGAAATGAATGCCAACATTGCATTCACCTTCTTCACCATTGACTCAACCTGGAGATTAACCTTTCAGGTATCCTGCACAAGGACTCCCAAGACCCTTTGCATCTCTGCATTTTGAATTCTCTCCCCATCTGAATAATAGTTTGCCCGTTTATCTCTTCCACCAAAATGCATGACCATACACTTTCCAACATTGTATTTCATTTGTCACTTCTTTGCTTATTCCCCTAAACTATCTAAGTCTCTCTGCAGGCTCTCTGTTTCCTCAACACTACCCGCTCTTCCACCTATCTTGGTATCATCGGCAAATTTAGCCACAAATCCATTAATCCCATAGTCCAAATCATTGACATACATTGTAAAAAGCAGTGGTCCCAGCACCAACCCCTGTGGAACTGCACTGGTAACCGGCAGCCAGCCAGAACAGGATCCCTTTATTCCCACTCTCTGTTTTCTGCCAATCAGCCAATGCCATGCTAGTAACTCCCCTGTAATTCCATGGGTCTTATCTTGCTAAGCAGCCCCATGCGCGGCACCTTGTCAAAGGCCTTCTGAAAATCCAAGTACACCACATCTACTACATCTCCTTTATCGACCCTGCTTGTAATTTCCTCAAAGAATTACAGTGGGTTTGTCAAGCAGGATTTTCCTTTCAGGAAACAATGCTGGCTTTGGCCTATCTTGTCATGTGCCTCCAGGTTTTCCGTAATCTCTTCCCTAACAACCGATTCCAACAACTTCCCAACCACTAATGTCATTAACAGGTCTATAGTTTCCTGTCTGCTTCCTCCCACCCTTCTTAAATAGCAGAGTAACATTTGCAATTTTCCAGTCATCCGGTCCAATGCCAGAATCTATCGATTCTTGAAAGATTATTGTTAATACCTCCTCATTCTCTCTAGCTACTTCCATCAGGTCCAGGAGATTTATACACCCTCAGACCATTAAGCTTCCTGAACACCTTCTCTGTCATAATTTTCACCCCACATACTTCACTTCCCTGACTCTCTTGAATGTACGGTATACTGCAGATGTCTTCCACTGTGAAGACTGATGCAAAATATGCAATCAGTTCCTCTGCCATCTCTGTGTCTCTCATTACAGTATCTCCAGCTTCATTTTCTATTGGTCCTATATCTACCCTTGACTCTCTTTTACCCTTTATATACTTAAAAAAGCCTTTAGTATCTTCTTTGATATTGATTGCCAGCTTCCTTTCATAATTCATCTTTTCCTTCTGAATGACCTTCTTAGTTTCCTTCTGCAAGTTTTTAAAAGCTTCCCAATCCTCTCTCTTCCCACTAGCTTTGGCTTCTTTGTATGGCCCCTCATTTTTGCTTTTATTTTGGCTCTGACTTCACTTTTCAGCCACAGTAGTGTTCTTCCATTAGAAAATTTCTTCTTATTTGGAATATATCTGTCTTGCACTTCCCTCATTTTTCACAGAAACTCCAGCCATTGTTGCTCTGCTGTCCTTCCTGCTAGTGTCCCTTTCCAGTCAACCTTGGCCAGTTTTCCTCTCATGCCATTGTAATTTCCTTTATTCCACTGAAATACCAACACATTGGAATTTAGTTTCTTCATCTCAAATTTCAAAGTGAACTGGATCATATTGTGATCACTGTTCCCTAAGGGTTCCTTAACCTTAAGCTCTATTGTCACCTCTGGATCATTGCACAACACCCAATCCAGCACAGCTGATCCCCTAGTGGACTCAACAACAAGCTGTTCTATAAAGCTATCCCTTAGACATTCTACAAATTCTCCCTCTTGAAGTCCAGTACTGGCCTGGTTTTCCCACTTTTATGTTAAAATCCCCAACAATTACCATTACATTGCCCTTCTGACACGTCTTTTCTATCACCTGCTGTAACTTGTAATCCACATCCCAGCTGCTGTTTGGAGGCCTGTATACAACTGCCATTAGGGTCCATTTACCCTTGCCATTTCTTATAACCATATAACAATTACAGCATGGAAACAGAACATGTCGGCCCTTCTAGTCCGTGCCGAACGCTTACTCTCACCTAGTCCCACCTACCTGCACTCAGCCCATAACCCTCCATTCCTTTCCTGTCCATATACCTATCCAACTCAACCCATAGAGATTCTACACCTTCCAATCCTATGTCTTCCTTTCTAATGTTTTAATATTATTTATTATGCACAGGGACACACCACCCCCTTTGCCTACTAACCTATTTTTCTGATACACTGTATATCCTTGGACATTCAACTTCCAATGGCAGCCATCTGTTAACCAAGTTTCAGGGATGGCCAGAAAGTCGAACTTGCCAATTTGTAGCTGAATTTCAAAATCGTCCATTTTATTTCTTATGCTGCGTGCATTCAAATACAACACTTTGAGTCCAGTATTTATTGCTTTCCGTTTTAACTGCACCATGCCTCTATTGCTCTGTAACTTACCTCACTGGCTGTGATTATGCCTCATCTCCTACCTGTTCTTTCTACCATCTCCTGTTGCACGCTATCTTAGGTTTATTTCTGTTTTCCCCTTTGTCAGCCCTAATACTTCAGTTCTCATCCCCCTGCCAAATTAGTAATAATCTTTCAAGAATCAATAGATTCTGAAATAGTTCCGGAGGACTGGAAAATTGAAAATGTAATTTCACGCTTCAAAATGTGAGAAAGGCAGAAGAAAGCAAATTATAGGCCAGTTAGTGTGACCTCAGTGGTCGGGAAGATGTTGGAGTCGATTGTTAAAGATGTGGTTTTGGAGTACTTGGAAACACATGATAAAATAGGCACAGTCCAAATGGTTTCCTTAATGGAAATTCTGCTGGAATACTTTGAAGAAATATTAAGGAGGATAGATAAAGGAGAATCAGCCAATGTTGTGTACTTGGATTTTCAGAAGGCCTTTGACAAGATGCCACACATAAGGCTGCTAACAAGTTAAGAGGCCATCAGATTACAGGAAATACTAGCACAGATAGAGCATTGGATGATTGTCAGGAGGCAACGAGTGGGAATAAAGGGAACTTTTTCTGGTTCACTGCCGGTGACTCTTCTAGGGCAGGTGGGACCTGTACAAAATGGACAGTTTGCGCTAGAATCCAAGGAATCCAATATTCTTGTGGGCAGATTTACTCGAGCTGTTGGGAGTGACTAATTTGGCAGGGGGATGGGAGCCAGGATTATCGGCTGAGGATGAGCCTGCAGGTTTACAAGTAGCCGATGGGTATAATATGAGTGTAAGGAAGGACAAGCCAGTTATTGGGTGCAAATGACACAGAGCAAAGAGTTAAATTGTACCACAAAGGTAAAATTTAAAAGGGCGAAGAATGCAGGATTAAAGATGTTGTCTTTAAATGAACATAACATTTGGAATAAGGTGGATGAACTCGTAGCGCAATTAGAGATTGGTTAGTATGACACTGTGGGCATCACTGAGTCGTGGCTGAAAGAAGGCCATAGTTGGGAGCTGAACATCAAAGGATATACTTTATATCTAAAGGACAGGCAGGAAAGTATAGACAGTGGTGTGGCTCTGTTGGTAAGAGATGGAATTACATCTTTAGAAAGAGCTGACAAAGGGTCAGAGAACGTTGGATCTTTGTGGGTGGAGTGAAGAAATTGCAAGGGTAAAAAAACATTATGGGAATCATATATAATCCTTCAAATATTCAACAAGATGTGGGGTTGAGATTGCAAAGGGAGCTGAAAAAAGGCATGTAATAAAGGCACAATTGTAATAATGGACTTCAATATGCAAAGGGATTGGGAAAATCAGTTTGACATTGGATCACAAAACAGGGAATCTGTTGAATGCCTACAAGATGGCTTTTTAGAGCAGCTTGTGCTTGAGCCTATTTGGGGAAAAGCCATCTTAGATTGAGTGTTGTGTAATAACCCAGACGTTACTAAGGAGCTTAACGTAAAGAAACCCCTAGGGATCAGTGATCATAATATGATCATAACTCACATGTAACAGTATTGCAATGGAATAAAGGGAATTACAAAGGCAGCTTGCCCAGGTGGATTGGAGGAGTTAACTGGCAAGTATGACAGCAGATCAGAGATGGCTGAAGTTTCTGGGAATAGTTCATAAGGCACAGGATAGATATGTCCCACAGAGGAAGAAGTTCTCAAATGGCGGGTGTAGGCAACCATGTCTGACAAAAGAAGTTAAGGACTGCATAAAAGCCAATGAAAGGACATATAAGGTACAAAAGTGAGTGGGAAGGTAGATGACTGGGAAATAATGCTGGTGAGGTAGTAATAAGGGACAAAGATGAACTTAATGAGTACTTTGCATCTGTCTTCACTGTGGAAGATACTAGCAGTGTGCCAGAGGTCTGTGAGTGTCAGGGAGCAGGAGTGAGTGCCATTGCTTTTACAAAGGAAAAAGTGCTAGGTAAACTCAAAGGATGTTAGGTGGATAAGTCATTGGACCAGATGGACGACATCCCAGAGTCCTGAGAGAGGTTGCTGAAGAGATAACAGATGCATTGGTCATGGTCTTTCAAGAATCACTTGATTCTGACATGGTCCCTGAGGACTGGAGAATTCCAAGTATCACTCCACTCTTTGAGAATGGAAGAAGGCAAAAGAAAGGAAATCTTAGTCCAGTTAACCTAACCTCAGAGGTTGGGAAAGTGTGGGACTCTATTATTAAGGATGAGGTTTTGGGATATTTGGAGACTAACGATAACAAAGTCAAAGTCAGCATGATTTCTGTAAAGGGAAATCTTGCCTGACAAATCCATTAGAGTTCTTCGAGGAAGTAACAAGCAGTGTGGACAAAGGAGAGGCTGGATGTCATTTACTTGTATTTTCAGGAAGCATTTGATAAGGTGCCAAACATGAGGCTGCTTAACAAGATAAAATTCAATGGTGTTACAGGAAAGATACTGTCATGGATAGCGGAATGGCTGACAGGCAGGAGGCAGCAAGTGGGAATAAAAGGGGACTTTTCTTGTTGGCTGCCAGTGACTAGTGGTGTTCCTCAGGGGTCAGTATTGGGACTGCTACTTTTCACATTGTTTGTCAATGATTTAGATAATGGAATTGATGGCTTTGTGGCAAAATTAGCAGATGATATGAAGACAGGTGGAGTGGTAGGTAGTGCTGAGAAAGCAATGCAATTACAGCAGGACTTAGACAAATTGGAAGATTGGGCAAAAAATGTGACGGATGGAATACAGTGGTGGGAAATATATGAGAATGCATTTTGGTAAAAAGAACAATAGTGCAGACTATTATCTAAATGGGGAGAAGGTTCAGACATCAGAGGTGCAGAGTGACTTAGGAGTCCTTGTGCGAGGCTCCGAGAAGGTTAATTTTACAAGTTAAGCAAATACAATGTTAGCATTTATTTCAAGGGGAATAGAATATAAAAGCAAAGAGATAATGTTGAGCCTTTATAAGACACTAGTCAGGTCACACTTGGAGTACTGTCAAACAGCTTTGGGCCCCATATCTCAGAAAGGATGTGTGGCCATTGGAGAGAGTCCAGAGGAGGTTCACGAGGATGATTCCAGGAATGAAGAGTTTAACATATAAGGAGCATTTAGCAGTTTTGGGCTTGTACCCACTGGACTTTAGAAGAATGCAGGGGAAATCTCATTGAAACCTAGCAAATGTTGAAAGGACTAGATAGAGTGGATGTGGAGAGAATGTTTTCTATGGTGCGGGGTATCCAGAACTCGAGGGCACAACTTCAAAATTGAGGGGTGACCCTTTATGACAGAGGTAAGGAGGAATTTCTTTTGCCAGTGAATATTGAATCTCTGGAATGCTCTGCCACAGACTGTGGTGGAGGCCAAGTCTGTGGGTATATTTAAGGTGGAAGTTGTTTCCTGATTGGTCAGGGCATCAAAGGATATAGTGAGAATGCAAGTTGAGTGGGTTGAGTGGGATCCAGGATCAGCCATGATGGAATGGCAGTGCAGACTTGATTTTCTAAGTGGCCTAATTCTGCTCCTATGTCTTATGGTCTTATGATGTTAGTATCTATTTCAAAAGAACTAGAATATAAAAGGTAGGGTATAATGTTGAGGCTTTATAAACCAATGGTGAGGTCTCATTTGAAGTATTGTGAGCAGGACTGGGCCCCTTATCGAAGAAAGCAAGTACTGACATTGGAGAGTGCTCAAAGGAGATTCAAAATAATGATTCAGGGATTGAAACGCTTGTCATATGCAGAGCTTTTGATGGTCTGGCTCTCTATCACTGGAATTCAGAAGAACGAGGAGTGACCTCATTGATACCTCTTGAAGTTTCAAAGCCCTCGATAGAGTGAATGTGGAGAGGATGTTTCCTCTGGTGTGGGAGTCTAAGACCAGAGGACACTGCCTCAGAATAGAGGGTCGTCTTCTTAGGATGGAGATGAGGAGAAAGTCCTTTATCCAGAGAGCGGTGAATCTGGAATTTGTTGCCAAAAGTGGCTGTGGAGGCCAAGTCATTGGGTATATTTCAGGTGGATGTTGATAGATTCTTCATTAGTTTGGGAATCATTAGATTGGACATCACGAAGGTAAAGGTGAAATACGAAAGTAAGCTGGTCAATAATATTAAAGAGGATGCTAAAAGTTTCCTCAGATACATAAAGTGAAAAAGAGAGGTGAGAGTGGATAACAGATCACTGGAAAACAATGCTGGAGAGGTAGTATGGGGTAGTAATGAGGTAGTTATTGGAAGTATATTCTGAGGGTCTTGATATATAAGTATTTGGATAGACATGGGCTGATTATGGATAGTCAACATGGCTTTGTCATGTCCAACCAAACTTACAGTTTTTGAGGAAGCCACCAGGAATGTTAATGAAGGCAAGGCAATGGATATTGTATACATGGACATTAGTAAGACAATTGACAAGGTCCAGTATGGGAAGTTGGTCAAGAAGGTTAAGTCACTCTGCCTTCAAGTTGAGGTAGTAAATTGGATTGGACATTGGTTTCGTGGGAGAAGCTACAGAGTGATAGTAAGTGGTTGCTTTTCTGACTGGAGGCCTGTGACTAATGGAGTGCCAGAAGGATTGGTGCTGGGCCCTTTGTCAGAATCAGAATCAAGTTTTTTATCACCGGCATGAAAGTTGTTAACTTAGCAGCAGCAATTCAATGCAATACATAACATAGAAGGAAAAAAAGGCAATAGATAAATAAATAGATAGATAGATAAATAAATTACAGTCTGTCATCTATATCAAGGATCTGGATGATAATATGGTTAACTGAATCAGCAAATTTGTGGATGACATCAAGATTGGGGATGTAGTGGACCAAAGAAGGTGATCATGGCTTGCACTGGGATCCAGACCAGCTGGAAAATGGTCTGAAAAATGGCAGATGGAGTATACATAGGAGGAACATAGAAATATAGCAAACCTACAACACAATACAGGCCTTTTGGCCCACAAAGCTGTGCCGAACATGTCATTACCTCAGAAATTACCCATAGTCCTCTACTTTTCTGAGCTCCATGTACCTGTCCAGGAATCTCTTAAAATACCTTATCGCATCTGCCTCCACAACCGTCACCGGCAGCCCATTCAATGCACTCACCACTCTCTGCATAAAAAACTTAACCCTGACATCTCCTCTGTACCTACTTCCAAATACCTTAAAACTGTGCCATCACATGCTGGCCATTCCAGCCCTGGGAAAAAGCCTCTGACTATCCGCATGATCAATGCCTCTCATCATCTTATACACCTCTATCAGGTCACCTCTCATCCTCCATTGCTCCAAGGAAAAAAGGCCAAGTTCACTTAACCTATTCTCATAAGGTATGCCCCCTAATCCAGGCAACATCCTTGTAAATCTCCTCTGCACCCTTTCTATGGTTTCCACATCCTTCCTATAGTGAGGTGACTAGAACTGAGCACAGTACTCCAAATGGGGTCTGACCAAGGTCCTATGTAGCTGCAACATTACCTCTCGGCTCCTAAATTCAACTCCACGGTTGATGAAGGCCAATGCACCCTATGAGTTCTTAACCACAGTCAACCTGCGCAGCAGCTTTGAGTGTCCTATGGACTCGGACCCTGAGATCCCTCTGATCCTCCACACTGCCAAGAATCTTACCATTAATACTATATTCAGCCATCATATTTGACCTACCAAAATGAACCACCTCACACTTATCATGGTTGAGCTCCATCTGCCACTTCTCAGCCCAGTTTTGCATCTTATCAATGCCCTGCTGTAACCTCTGACAGCCTTCCACACAGTCCACAATGCCCCCAACCTTTGTGTCATCAGCAAACTTACTAACCAATCCCTCCACTTCTTGCTTGAATTTCCAGCATCTGCAGATTTCCTCGTGTTTGCCCTCCACTTCTTCATTCAGTTCATTTATAAAAATCACAAAGAGCAGGGGACAAGAACAGATCCCTGAGGCACACCACTGGTGACTGATCTCCATGCCAAATATGACCTGTCTACAACCACACTTTGTCTTCTGTGGGCAAGTGTTAGGGTCTGGTCCAGTACCCGCCTTCCGGGTCTTGCTCCGGTCCGCGGACTCTGGACTCCGGGCCTTGCAGCCAGCCCTCCTGTCACCCGGAGCCATTGGATCATCTTGGCTTAAGGAGGTACACCTATCGCCTATTAGGGGGCAGGTGTTTATAAGGGGCTCGGGGACTGAGCCTAGTTGGGTGGTCGTCCTGCTCTGAAGCTGGTTTAACCTGCTCTGTAACTGGTTTGCCGGCTCCGGATCCGGTTCTGCCCTGGTTGCTGCCCTGCTCTGTATCTATTCTGTCCGGTTGGTCTTGTTCCCCTGTTTCTCTCGTGTGTGCTGGTCCTGCTGTTCCGCCTTATTCGCCTTGCCCACGCTGTCACGCTGTCGGTTGCCTTTCCCAATTTACCGGTATATCATGGTAGTCCTGCTGCTCACCCTGGACCCAGCTCCCTTCTGTTCCCTTGCCTCCGTCGGGTAAGCCAGGCTGTTGCTGTTACCCCTCGGGTGGTTCTGTCCCTTCCTGTCCCTTGCCTCCGTCGGGTAAGCCAGGCCGTCGCCATTACCTCTCGGGTGGTTCTGCCCCTTCCTGCCCCTCGCCTCCATCGGGGAAGCCAGGCCATCTGCCTTTGCCCGGCAGAGGGACTCCATTCACTTCCTACCCCTCACCTCAGATGGGTTATGCCCCACACCTGCCCAGGTGTCCACGCCTTGCCCAGGCCTCCGTGCTTCTGCCTGGGAGGCGGCCCTGCCCGGGATCCACGTGGCCCACCCTGAGGACTCCGACCCTTTCCACTCATTGCTCCCTACGAGTTGTGCATGCACCTGCCCAGGGTTCCGCGTCTTGCCCGGGCCTCCGTGTTCCTGCCTGGGAGGCGGCCCTGCCCAGGAGTTATTTGCCCGCCACAGGGGGCTCTTCTGCCTGCCTGCACTCTGGGATCCCCCTGCCCTGCCTGCACTCTGGGATCCTCCTGCCTCGCCTGAACTCTGGAATCCTGCTCTGCCTGCCTCGCCGGAACTCTGGGATCCTGCTCTGCCTCGCCTGCACTCTGGGATCCTCCTGCCTCGCCTGCACTCTGGGATCCTCCTGCCTCGCCTGAACTCTGGGATCCAGCCCCACCTGCATTACCCCTTGCATGCCATGGCATCCCCATCCTGTCCTACCCCTAGTACTTCAGTGCCTGCGTCCTGCATTTGGGTCCATTCCATGTCCGCTTGTGAGAGCAAGCCAGTTTTGGAGCCACAAAGCAATATCCCCTTGGATCACATACCTTCTTATGTTCTCAATAAGCCTTGCATTGGGCACCTTGTCAAATGCCTTGCTGCTATCCATATACACTACATCAACTACTCTACCTACATTAACGTGTTTAGTCACATCCTCAAGATATTCAATTAGGCTCGTAAGGCGTGACCTGCCTTTCACAAAGCCATGCTGACAATTCCTAATCATATTGTGCCTCTCCAAATGTTCATAAATCCTGCTTCTCAGGATCTTTTCCATCAACTTACCAACCACTGAGGTAAGACTCACTGGTCTATAAATTCCTGGACTATCTCTACTCCCTTTCTTGAATAAAGGAACAACATCCGCAACCCTCCAATCCTCCAGAACCTCTCCCATCCCCATTGATGATGCAAAGATCATTGCCATAGGCTCAGCAATCTCCTCCCTCGCCTCCCACAGTAGCCTGGGGTACATCTCATCCGGTCCCAGTAACTTATCCAACTTGATACTTTCCAAAAGGTCCAGCACATCCTCTTTCTTTATATCTACATGCTCAAGCTTTACAGTCCACTGTAAGTCATCCCTACAATTACCAAGATATTTTTCCAGAGTGAATACTGAAGCAGAGTACCCATTAAAAACTTCTGCTATCTCCTCCAGTTCCATACACACTTTTCCACTGTCACCTTTGATTGGTCCTATTCTCTCATATCTTATCCTCTTGCTCTTCACATACTTGTGGGATGCCTTGGGATTTTCCTTAATCCTTTCTGCCAAGGCCTTCTCATGGCCCCTTCTGGCTCTCCTAATTTCTTTCTTAAGCTCTTTCCTGCTAGCCTTATAATCTTCTAGATCTCTAGCATTACCTAGTTTTTTGAACCTTTCATAAACTCTTCTTTGCTTCTTGACTAGATATACAACAGCCTTTGTACACCACGGTTCCTGTACCCTACCATCCTTTCCCTGTTTCATTGGAACGTACCTATGCAGAACTTCATGCAAATAACCCCTGAACATTTGCCACATTTCTTCTGTACATTTCCCTGAGAACATCTGTTCCCAATTTATGCTCCCAAGTTCTTGCCTGATAGGCTCATATTTCCCCTTCCTCCAATTAAACGCTTTCCTGACTTGTCTGTTCCTATCCCTCCCAATGCTATAGTAAAGGGGATGAAATTGTGATCACTATCTCCAAAATGCTCTCCCACTGAGAGATCTGACACCTGAACAGGTTCATTTCCCAATACCAGATCAAGTACAGCTTCTCCTCTTGTAGACTTATCTACATATTGTGTCAAGAAACCTTCTTGAACACACCTAACAAATTCCACCCCATCTAAACTCCTCGCTCTAGGCACATGCCAATTGATATTTGGGAAATTAAAATCTCCCACCTTGACAACCCTGTTATTATTGCACCTTTCCAGAATCTGTCTCCCTATCTGCTCCTCGATGTCCCTGTTACTATTGGGTGGTCTGTAAAAAACACCCAGTAGAGTTATTGACCTCTTCCTGTTCCTAATTTCCACCCACAGAGACCCCATAGACAATCCCTCCATGTCTTCCTCCTTTTCTGCAGCCGTGACACTATCTCTGATCAACAGTGCCACGCCCCACCTCTTTTGCCTCCTTCCCTGTCCTTTCTGAAACACCTAAAGCCTGACACTCGAAGTAACCATTCCTGCCCCTGAGCTATCCAAGTCTCTTTAATGCCCACAACATCATAGCTCTAATTACTGATCCACGCTCTGAGTTCATCCGCTTTGTTCATAATACACCTTGCATTAAAATAGACACATCTCAAACCATCAGTCTGAGTGTGTCCCTTCTCTATCACCTGCCTATCCTCCCTCTCGCACCATCTCCAAACTTTCTCTATTTGTGAGCCAACCTCCTCTTCCTCTGTCTTTTCAGATTGGTTTCCAACCCCCTACAATTCTAGTTTAAACTCTCCCCAGTAGCCTTAGCAATCCTCCCCGCCAGCATATTGGTACCCCTTCAATTCAAGTGCAACCCATCCTTTTTGTACAGGTCACTCCTGCCCCAGAAGAGGCTCCAATGATCCAGAAATCGGAATCCCTGCCCCCTGCTCCAATCCCTCAGCCACTCATTTATCCTCCATCTCATTCTATTCCTTTGCTCACTGTCATGTGGCACAGGCAGTAATCCCAAGATTACTACCTCTGTGTCCTGCTTCTCAACTTCCTTCCTAACTCCCTGTAGTCTGATTTCAGGACCTCCTTCTTTTTCCAGCCTATGTCATTGGTACCAATATGCACCACAATCTCTGGCTGTTTTTCTTCCCACTTCAGGATACCGTGGACGCAATCAGAAGCATCCCAGACCCTGGCACCTGAGAGACAAACTACCATCCGTGCTTCTTTTCTGCAGCCACAGAATCACCTGTCTGACCCCCTAACTATAGAGTCCCCTATCAATGCTGCCATCTTCTTCCTTTCCCTATCCTTCTGAGCCACAGGGCCAGACTCTATGCCAGAGGCGTGGCCACTGTTACTTCCCCAAGGTAGGCCGCTCCCCCCCCCCCCCACCTCACAACAGTACTCAAGCAGGAATACTTATTTTCAAGGGGTAAAGCCACAGCGGTGCTCTCTAGCCTCTGACTCCTGCCCTTCCCTTTCCTGACTGTTACCCACTTATCTGTCACCCCAGACCCTGCTGTGACTACCTGACTATAGCTCCTCTCTATCACCTCTTCACTCTCCCTGACCAGACGAAGGTCATTGGGCTGCATCTCCAGTTCCCTAACACGGTCCCTAAGGAGCTGCAGGTCGACGCATCTGGAGCAGATGTGGTCGTCCAGGAGCCTGGGAGTCTCCCAGACTTTCCACACCTGACACCGAGCACAGAACACCAGCCTCATACACATACTTAAACACAAAGTACACTGCAGATGCTGTGGTCAAATCAACACGTACAAACAAGCTGGATGAACTCAGCAGGTCGAGCAGCATCTGTTGAAAGGAGCAGTCAACGTTTCGGGCCGAGACCCTTTGTCAGGACAAGGTGCCACGCAGGAGGCTGCTTAGCAAGATAAGTGCCATGGAATTACAGGGAAGTTACGAGCTAGGTGGAGCATTAGCTGGTCGGTAGAAAACAGAGTGGGAATAAAGGGATCCTATTCTGGCTGGCTTCTGGTTACCAGTAGATTTCCACAGGGGTCGGTGTTGCGACTGCTGATTTTTAAGATGTATGTCAATGATTTGGTCTATGGTATTTATGGATTTGTGGCTAAGTTTTTCAATGATACAAAGATAGGTGGAGGAACGGGTTGTGTTGAGAAAACAGAGAGCCTGCAGAGAGACTTAGATAGTTTAGGGGAATGGGCAAAAAAGTAGCAAATGAAATACAATGTTGGAAAGTGTATGGTCATGCACTTTGGTGGAAGAAAATGGGCAGACTACTATTTAGATGGGGAGAGAATTGAAAATACAGAGATGCAAAGGGTCTTGGGAGTCCTTGTGCAGGATACTGTAAAGGTTAACCTCCAGGTTGAGTCAGTGGTTAAAAAGGCAGATGCAATGTTGGCATTCATTTCTAGAGGTAGCGAATAGAAGAGCAGGGATGTGATGTTGAGGCTCTATAAGGCACTCGTGAGACCATACTTGGAGTATTGTGTGCAGTTTTGGGCTCTTTATTTTAGAAAGGATATATTGACATTGGAGAGGGTTCACAGAAGATTCACGAGAATGATTCCAGGAATGAAAGGGTTACCGTATGGGGAACATCTGGTAGTTCTTGGGCTGTATTCCCTGGAGTTCAGGATAATGAGGGGGGATCTCATAGAAACATTCCAAGTATTATAAGGCCTGAACAGATTAAATATGGCAAAGTTATTTCCCATGGTAGGGGAGTCTAGGACAAGTGGGCACGACTTCAGGATTGAAGGACGTCCATTTAGAACTGAGATGTGGAGAAACTACTTTAGTCAGAGGGTGGTGAATTTATTGCCATGAGTGGCTGTGAATGCCAAGGCATTGGGTGCATTTAAGGCAGAGTAGGTAGGTTCTTGATTAACCAGGCCATCAAAGGGTGTGGGGAGAAGGCAAGGGAGCAGGGTTGATTGGAAGAATTGGATCAGCCATTGATTGAATGCGGAGCAGACTCGATGGGCTGAATGGCCTACTTCTGCTCCTATATCTTATGGTCTTATAAGCAGAATAAGTACTGCACCTACCCATACACCTCCTCCCTCACTACCATCCACGGTACTAAACAGTCCTTCCAGGTGAAGTGACACTTCATCTGTGAGTCTTTTGGGGTCATTTACTCTGTTTGGTGCTCCCAGTGTGGCCTCCTGCACTTCAGTGACACCCAACACACATTGGAAGACTGTTTCGCCAAGTATCTACGCTCCATCTGCCATAAGATATCTCTGAGTGGCTGCAGGATATTCTGGAATGGGAGGGTGAACAGCCAGTGGTCGTGGTGCACATAGGTACCAACGATATAGGCAAAAAAACGAGATGAGGTCCTACAAGGTGAATTTAGGGAGTTAGGAGATAAACTAAAAAGTAGGACCACAAAGGTAATAATCTCTGGATTACTGCCAGTGCCACGTGCTAGTCAGAGTAGAAATAGGAAGATATTTCAGATGAATACGTGTCTTGAAAAATGGTGCAAGGGGGAGGGATTCAAATTTCTGGGGCATTGGAACCAGTTCTGGGGGAGGTGGGACCGGTACAAACAGGATGGTCTGCACCTGGGCTGGACTGGAACCAATGTCCTAGGGGGAGCGTTGCTACTGCTGTTCAGGAGGATTTAAACTAATGTGGCAGGGGGATGGGAACAAGTGCAGAGAGACAGAGGGGTGTAAAATGAGGGTAGAAGCAAAAAAAAGTAGTAAGGTGAAAAGTAAAAGTGGCAGGCAGGCAAATCCAGGGCAAAAAGCAAAAAGGGCCACTTTTCAACATAATTGTATAAGGGCTAAGAGTGTTGTAAAAACAAGCCTGAAGGCTTTGTGTGTCAATGCGAGGAGCATTCGTAACAAGGTGGATGAATTGAATGTGCAGATAGTTATTAATGAATATGATATAGTTGGGATCACAGAGACATGGCTCCAGGGTGACCAAGGATGGGAGCTCAACATCCAAGGATATTCAATATTCAGGAGGGATAGACAGGAAAGAAAAGGAAGTGGGGTAGCATTGCTGGTTAGAGAGGAGATTAACGCAATAGAAAGGAAGGATATTAGCCTGGAGGACGTGGAATCGATATGGGTAGAGCTGCATAACACTAAGGGCAGAAAACACTGGTGGGAGTTGTGTACAGGCCACCTAACAGTAGTAGTGAGTTTGGGGATGGCATTAAATAGGAAATTAGAAATGCGTGCAATAAAGGAACAGTAGTTATAATGGGAGACTTCAATCTACATATAGATTGGGTGAACCAAATTGGTAAGGGTGCTGAGGAAGAGGATTTCTTGGAATGTATGTGGGATGGTTTTCTGAACCAACATGTCGAGGAACCAACTAGAGAGCAGGCCATTCTAGACTGGGTATTGAGCAATGAGGAAGGGTTAGTTAGCAATTTTGTCGTGCGAGGCCCCTTGGGTAAGAGTGACCATAATATGGTGGAATTCTTCATTAAGATGGAGAGTGACATAGTTAATTCAGACACAAGGGTTCTGAACTTAAAGAAGGGTAACTTTGAAGGTATGAGACGTGAATTAGCTAAGATAGACTGGCAAATGATACTTAAAGGGTTGACGGTGGATATGCAATGGCAAGCATTTAAAGATCGCATGGATGAACTACAACAATTGTTCATCCCAGTTTGGCAAAAGAATAAACCAGGGAAGGAAGTGCACCCGTGGCTGACAAGGGAAATTAGGGATAGTATCAAGTCCAAAGAAGAAACATATAAATTAGCAAAAAAAAGTGGCACGCCTGAGGACTGGGAGAAATTCAGAGACCAGCAGAGGAGGACAAAGGGCTTAATTAGGAAAGGGAAAAAAGATTATGAGAGAAAGCTGGCAGGGAACATAAAAACTGACTGTAAAAGCTTTCATAGATATGTGAAAAGAAAAAGATTGGTCAAGACAAATGTAGGTCCTTTACAGTCAGAAACAGGAAAAATTGATCATAGGGAACAAAGACATGGCAGACCAATTGAATAACTACTTTGGTTCTGTCTTCACTAAGGAGGACATAAATAATCTTCCGGAAATAGTAAGGGACCGAGGGTCTAATGAGATGGAGGAACTGAGGGAAATACGTGTTAGTAGGGAAGTGGTGTTAAGTAAATTGAAGGGATTAAAGGCAGATAAATCTCCAGGGCCAGATGGTCTGCATCCCAGAGTGCTTAAGAAGTAGCCCAAGAAATAGTGGATGCATTAGTGATAATTTTTCAAAACTCCTTAGATTCTGGATTAGTTCCTGAGGATTGGAGGGTGGCTAATGTAACCCCACTTTTTAATAAAGGAGGGAGAGAAAAACTGGGAAATTATAGACTGGTTAGTCTGACATTGGTGGTGGGGAAAATGCTAGAGTCGGTTATCAAAGATGTGATAACAGCACATTTGGAAAGAGGTGAAATCATCGGACAAAGTCAGCATGGATTTGTGAAAGGAAAATCATGTCTGATGAATCTTATAGAATTTTTTGAAGATATAACTAGTAGAGTGGATAGGGGAGAGCCAGTGGATGTGGTATATTTAGATTTTCAAAAGGCTTTTGACAAGGTCCCACACAGGAGATTAGTGTGCAAACTTAAAGCACACGGTATTGGGGGTATGGTATTGATGTGGACAGAGAATTGGTTGGCAGACAGGAAGCAAAGAGTGGGAGTAAACGGGACCTTTTCAGAATGGCAGGCAGTGACTAGTGGGGTACCGCAAGGCTCAGTGCTGGGACCCCAGTTGTTTACAATATATATTAATGATTTAGATGAGGGAATTAAATGCAGCATCTCCAAGTTTGCGGATGACACGAAGCTGGGCGGCAGTGTTAGCTGTGAGGAGGATGCTAAAAGGATGCAGGGTAACTTGGATAGGTTAGCTGAGTGGGCAAATTCATGGCAGATGCAATTTAATGTGGATAAATGTGAGGTTATCCACTTTGGTTGCAAGAACAGGAAAACAGATTATTATCTGAACGGTGGCCGATTAGGAAAAGGGGAGGTGCAACGAGACCTGGGTGTCATTGTACACCAGTCATTGAAGGTGGGCATGCAGGTACAGCAGGCAGTGAAAAAGGCAAATGGTATTTTGCATTCATAGCAAAAGGATTTGAGTACAGGAGCAGGGAGGTTCTATTGCAGTTGTACAAGGCCTCGGTGAGACCGCACCTAGAGTATTGTGTGCAGCTTTGGTCCCCTAATCTGAGGAAAGACATTCTTGCCATAGAGGGGGTACAGAGAAGGTTCACCAGATTGATTCCTGGGATGGCAGGACTTTCATATGAAGAAAGACTGGATCGACTAGGCTTATACTCACTGGAATTTAGAAGATTGAGGGGGGATCTTATTGAAATGTATAAAATTCTGAAGGGATTGGACAGGCTAGATGAAGGAAGATTGTTTCCGATGTTGGGGAAGTCCAGAACGAGGGGTCACACTTTAAGGATAAAGGGGAAGCCTTTTAGGACCGAGATGAGGAAAAACTTCTTCACACAGAGAGTGGTGAATCTGTGGAATTCTCTGCCACAGGAAACAGTTGAGGCCGGTTCATTGGCTATATTTAAGAGGAAGTTAGATATGGCCCTTGTGGCTAAAGGGATCAGGGGGTATGGAGAGAAAGCAGGTACAGGGTTCTGAGTTGAATGATCAACCATGATCGTACTGAATGGCGGTGCAGGCTCGAAGGGCCAAATGGCCTACTCCTGCACCTATTTTCTATGTTTCTATGTTTCTATAACAAGCGGGATCTCCCAGTAGCCACCCACGTTAATTCCATTTCCCATTCCCTTTCCGATATGTCCATCCATGGCTTCCTCCACTGTTGTGATGAGGCCACACTTAGGTTGGAGGAAAAATACCTTATATTCCATTTGGGTAGCCTCAAACCTGATGGCATGAACATCGATTTCTCTAACTTCCGGTAAGGTCCCTCAACAACGCCCCCCCCCCCCCCCATCCCTCCATTTCCCATCCCTTTTTCCTCTCTCACCTCATCTCACCAATCAACTTCCCAGCTCTTTACTTCATCCCTACCCCTCCATATTTCACCTATCACCTAGTGGCTCTCTCTCCCCTCCTCCTACCTTTTAAATCTACTCCTCAGCATTTTTTCTCCAGTTCTGCTGAAGGGTTTTGGCCCAAAACGTCAACTGTACTTTTTACCATAGATGCTGCCTGGCCTGCTGAGTTCCTCCGGCATTTTGTATTTGTTGCTCAACATGAACTTGATGGGCAAAATGGTCTGTGTCCCTGCTGAAATTTCTATTAATCTATGATTTTATCCTCATAAGACATGCTCTCTTATTGAGCAGCATTCTGGTAAATCTCTGCAGCCTCTGTAAAACATCCACATCCTTCCTATAATGAGGTGACCAAAACCGAACACAATTTTTCAATTGTGGTGTAGATTCAAAAGTTCAAAGATTCAAAGATACATTTATTATCAAAGTATGTATGCAGTATATAGCCCTGAGATTCATCTTCCCACAGACAGCCACAAAACAACAAAATGCATTGGAACCTGTTCACAGAGAACATCAAACACCGACCACACAAACAAAATATGCAAAAGGCAAAAAACAGGTGAAAAGCACAGAATATAAAACATAAAATATCAATTTAGTTCAGTTCAGTTCACTTAGGGCTCTGTCATTCATTGACTGCAGGCACAAAGCCCCAATCAAAATCACACAAAGTAGCAATAGGAAGGAGTAGCCAGAAACTTCATATATGAACTACAGAGTCCAATCCACAAATTGCATCAATTAAACCTTACCCAAGACCCAAGACACCAGCAGCAGTGAGTGAGAGGGAGAGAAAGACCAGTGGAATGCAAGCAGATGGTGCTGAGCATATGCTCACTGATTTTATGGAGCAGCAACTCCCTGCAGCTCTTGAATTCAATCCCCCTAATGAAGGCCAACACACAATATGCCTTCTTAACAACCCTATCATTTTGCACAGCAACTTTGAGCAATCAGATGGTTGTGGACCCCAATATCTCTCTGTTCCTCCACACTGTTATGAATCCTAACATTAACCTTGTATTCTGCCTTCAAATTTGACCTTTCAAAGTGACAACCACACTTTTCCGAGTTGAACTGCATTTGCCATTTCTCAGCCCAGCTCTTCATCCTATCTATATTCTGTTGTAATCTATGACAAACTTCTGCACTATCCACAACTCCACCAACCTTCATCTCATCTGCTCTCGCCTACTCTTCCAATCAACACACACAAAGTGCTGGAGGAACTCAGCAGGCCAGGCAGCATCTATGGAAAAGAGTCAACAGTCAACATTTGGGCAGAGACATTTCATCAGGACTGGGAGAAATGATGAGGTCAGAGTAAGAAGGTGGGAGATGAGAGAAAGAAGTACAAGGTGGTAGGTCTATTGCATCCGGTACTCCCAGTGCAGCCACCTCTACATCGGTGAGACCCGACGCAGGTTGGGGGACCGCTTCATCGAGCACCTACGCTCCATCTGTCACAATAGACAGGACCTCCCGGTTGCCACCCACTTCAACTCTGCCTCTCATTCCCATCTAGATATGTCCATACATGGCCTCCTCTACTGCCATGATGAGGCCAAACTCAGGTTGGTGTAGCAACACCTCATCTACCGTCTGGGTAGCCTCCAGCCTGGTGGTATGAACATTGAATTCTCCAATTTCAGGTAATTCCTTCCCCCTCACCCTACCCCAGGTCCCTCTCTGTCTCTCTCCCCTTGCAACTTTCTGCTTCTTTATCTCTACAGTTCTTTCATGCTTATCCCCTCCCCCTTTATCTTTCCTCTGATTGGTTTTCCACCTTGTGCCTCTAGGCCCTACCCCCTCCCCATCTCTATTACTGGGCTTCGGCCCTCTCTTCACCCCCATTCCTGATGAAGGGTCTCGGCCCGAAACGTTGGCTACTCTTTTCTCACGGATGCTGCCTGACCTGCTGAATTCTTCCAGCATTGTGTACGTATTCAAGGTGGTAGGTGATAGGTGAAACCAGGAGCAGGAGAGGAGTGAAGTAAAGAGCTGGGGTGTTGATTGGTGAAAGAGATAAAGGGATGGAGAAAGGGGAATCTGATAGGAGAGGGTAGAAGATCATGAAAGAAAGGGAAGAGAGAGGAGCACCAGAGGGAGGTCAAGCATGTAAGCAGATAAGGTGAGAGAGGAGAATGGGAATGGGGACTAGTGAAGGAAAGGGGGCAATTATCAGAAATGCAAGAAATTGATATTGATACCATCAAGTTGGAACCTACCCAGATGGAAACTAAGGTGAATGTGGCCTCATTGTGGCAGTAGAGAAGGCCATGGACTGGCAAGTTGGAATGGGAATGGGAAGTAGAATCAAAATGGGTGGCCACCAGGAAATACCACTTTTTATGATGGATAGAACTTGGCAAAGCAGTCTCCCAATCTACGCTATGTCTCACCGATATGCAGGAGACCACACTGGGAGCACCAGATTCAGTAGGTGACACCAACAGGCTCACAGGTGAAGTGATGCCTGTCCATTGACAACTGGCTGAGATTAAGAAAGTGGAAGAAGGTGTTGGAAATGACCAGGTAAATTTGAGGGCAGGGTAAAAGTTGGAGGCAAATTTCATGAAGTTGACAAGCTCAGTATAGTTGCAGGAAGCAGCATCAACACAGTCAACTATATCCAGCACATAATTCTCTGCAACTTCCACCATCTCCAATGGAATCCCACCACCAAGCAGATATTTCTGTCCACCACACTTTCTGCTTTCCACAGTGATCACGCCCTACACAACTCCCTTCACCACTCATCCCTCACCACTGATCTCCGCCACCCTGGCGCTTATCCTTGCAAGCCCCTACACCTCCTCCCACACTACAATTCAGGGCCCCAATCAGTTCTTCCAGGTGAGGTGACACTTCACCAGTGAGTCTTTTTGGGTTATCTACTGTATTCGGTGTGGCCTTCTGTATATCTGTGAAACTGGAAGTAGATTGGGAGACCACTCAGCCTTTTCTCCTTGGAGCGGTGGAGGATGAGAGGTGGCCTGATAGAGGTGTATAAGATGATGAGGCATTGATCAAGTGGATAGTCAGAGGTTTTTTTCCAGGACTGAAATGGCTAACACGAGAAGGTGCAGTTTTAAGGTACTTGGAAGCAGGTACAGAGGAGATGTCAGTGGTAAGTTTTTTAAGCAGAGAGTGGTGAGTGCGTGGAATGGGCTGCCAGTGACAGTGGTGGAGGCGGATACGATAGAGTCTTTTAAGAGGTTCCTGGATAGGTACATGGAGCTTAGCGAAAGAGAGGGCTATGGGTAACCCTAGGAAATTTCTAAAGTAAGTACATGTTCGGCATAGCATTGTGGGCCGAAGAGCCTGTATTGTGCTCTAGGTTTTCTAGTTTCTATGTTTCACTGAGCACCTACGCTCCATCCACCAGAAACAGCGTGATCTCCCGGTAGCCACCCATTTAAATTCTACTTCCCATTCCTACTCCAACATGGCCTTCTCTACTGCATTGATATGGCCACACTCAAGTTGGAGGAGCAACATCTTATATTCCATCTGGATAGTCTCCAACCTGATGGCATGAACATTGATTTCTCAGACTGCCAATAATTGCCTCCCCTTTCTCTTTCACCATTTTTCTTTCCTTTTTCCCTCTCTCACCTCATCTCCTTATCTTTCCCACCTCCCTCTGGTTATCCCCCACCTTCTATTTCTTCCATGGTCTTCTACCATCTCCTATTAGATTCCCCACTCTCCATCCCTTTATCTCTTTCGCCAATCATCTTTCCAGCTCTCTTTCATCCTTCTCCTCTCATTTCACTACCATCTACCACCTTGGACTTTTTCCTTCCCCCCCCCCCCCCCCCGACTTCTCAGTTTTTTTCCTGTTCTGATGAAGAGTTGGCCTGAAATATCAACTGTTTATTCTTTCCATATATTGCTACCTGGCCTGCTGAATACCTCCAGCATTTTGTGTGTGATGCTTGGATTTCCAGCATCTGCAGATTTTCTTGTGTGTGAGCCCTCTCTTCCACTTCCTCATCCAAGTCATTTACAAAACTCAGTAAGAGCAGGGATCCCAAAACAGATCCCTATGCAACACCACCAGTTACTGACCTCCAGCTATAATACGCTCCATCTACAACCACCCTCTGCCTTCTATAGGCAAGCCAATTCTGAATTCACATGGACAAATTTTCCTCCTGAATTTCTGAATTAGCATACAATGGGGAACTTTATCAAGTACCTTACGAAAACCACATCCACTGCTCTAATTTCATCAATGTGATTTGCCACATCATCAAAAAATTCAGTCAGATTTGTGAGGCATGACCTGCCCTTCACAAAACCATGCTGACTGTCCCTAATCAGGCTATGCTTCTCCAAATACTTGTAAATCCTATCTCTAAGAATTTTCTCTTGTATTTTCCCACCAATGAAGTAAGTTTCATTGGTCTATAATTCCCAGAGTTATCCCTACTCCCTTTCCTGAATAGGAATAACATTTGCCACCATCCAATCATCTGCTACTAATCCTGTGACCAGTGTGGATGCAAAAAATCACTACCAAAGGCACAGCAATCTCTTCCCTCTCTTCCTGTAACAACCTGTGATATAACCTGTCCAGACCTAGGAACTTATGTATCTTAATGTTTTTCAAAAGATCCAGCACATACTCTTCCTTAATGTTGACATGTTCTAATATAGCAGCCTGTTTTAAGCTGTCCATACAAATGTCAAGTTTCCTCTCACTGGTGAATACTAAAGCAAAGTACTCATTAAGGATCTCCCCTAACTCCCCAACTCTGTTTTCTGTTTTATCCTGATCAGTTCTATCTTCACTCCAGTCATCTTTCTGTTCTTCACTTATGTGTAGAATGCCTTGGGATATTCCTTGATCCGACTTGGCAAGGCCTTCTCTTGCCCCTTTCTAGCTCTTCATAGTCTACTCTTGAGCTCTGTTCTAGCTACCTTGTAACTCTCTAGAGTTCTATCTGATCCTTGATTCCTAAACCTTAAGTAGATTCTTTCTTCCTCTTACAAAAAAGAGAAAATCTGCAGATGCTGGAAATCCAAGCAACACACAGAAAATGCTGGAGGAGCCCAGCAGGCCAGGCAGTATCTATGGAAAAGAGTACAGTCGACGTTTTGAGCCAAGACCTTTTGACAAGACTGGAGAAAAAGGCTGAGGAGTAGATTTAAAAGGTGGGGGGAGGGGAGAGAGAAACAGAAGGTGATAGGTGAAACCTGAAGGGGGAAGGATAAAGTAAAGATCTGAAAAGTTGATTGGTGAAGGAGGTACAGGACTGGAGAAGGGAGAGTCTGAAACAAGAGGACAGAAGGCCATGGAAGAAAGGCAAGGTGGGAGGAGAACCAAAGGGAGGCGATGGGTAGGCAAGGAGATAAGGTGTGAGAGGGAAAAGGGGATGGGGAATGGTGAAGGGGTGAGGGGGAGGAATACTGGAAGTTTGAGAAATTGACGTTTATGCCATCATGAGGCTACCCAGATGGAATATAAGGTGTTGTTTCTCCAACCTAAGTGTGACTTCATCATGACAGTCAGTGGAGGAGGCCATGGATAGACATATCAGAATGGGAATGGGAATGGGAAGTGGAATTAAAATGGATGGCCATGGGGAGATCCTGCTTATTCTGGTGGATGGAGCATAGGTGCTTGGAGTGTAGGAGCGTAGGTTCTTCCTCTTGACTAGATATTCCACATCTCTTGTCAACCATGGTTCCTACACTCTACCATTCTTTCTCTTCCTCAATGGGACAAACACATCCAGAACCCCATGCGGGTGCTCCATAAACAACCGTCACATTTCTGTTGTGTATTTCTCTGAGTACATCCATTCACAATTTATGCTCCCAAATCCCTGGCTAATAGCATCAAAATTCCATTCCCTCCAATTAAATACAGTACTTTCCCATACAGTCTTCTCCTATCCCTGTCTAAGGCTATGGAAAAGGTCAGGGAGTTCAGGTAACTGTCTCTGAAATGCCCTTTTTCTCTATGACTGCCTCTCTCCCTTCTAACCCCACTCTCTATCCCTCTCAACTCCCTCTATCCCATTTCCCTACATCCATGCTCCATTCCTCTTTCTCTCCTTTCCCTCTTCACACTCCAGCTCCCAATCTCCAACTCTCTTTCCATCCTACTTTCTTTGCCACTCTCTCCATCTTTACATCCCTCATCCTCTCTATCTCCTTCTCTGGCCATCTCCAACCCCCTGTCATTGCACCTTCCCATCTTCTTTCTATCTTCCTGTCCCACTCCCCACCTCCCTTCCTCTCTCCGTCCATCTCTCCCTGTCCCTCCCCCATCCCTCTCTCATTTTCCATCCCTTCCTAGTTCCCTATCCCTCTCTTCCTAGATTTTCTCTCCATCTCCCTCTCCCAACTTCCTCTCTCCAGTTCCAGCATTCTCCCTTCCCCCACTTTTTCTCCGACTTCCGCTCTCTCTCTCCACAATATACCTGTCACTCTCACAATCTCCCTGGGCCCTCTGTTAGGCCTGCATCTTCAACTGTCTCTGCTTCACTCCTTCGTCCTGTTTTCCTCCCCATCAAACTCTCCGCCTTTCCTCATAACCTCTTCTCTCAAACTTCTCCTCTTTCCCTCTAACTGCCTCTCTCCATTTCTCCCACCACTCTCTCTCTACACCTCTCACGATTGCTGCTCCTTTCTTAATCTCCCTGGCTCATCTCTATTGCCTCTCTATCCTCCCATCCCTCTTTTCCCATCTCTCTGTTCCCTATTCCCATTCCACACTCAACCACTCTGATTCTCCTACCACCCTTGTTGTCCATCTCACTCCAATTGTCCCAGTCACTCCCATGTTTTATTCCCACATCATATCTCCTGTCCCATTCTATCCATTTTCAATCTGCATCATCTTTTCCTTTCCTCCTTTCTACATTCTCAACTGTCACTTTGAATGCCACTCTCTATCTCTTCATTTACCACTCTGACTTCCACCATTTCCCTCTCATTTCTACTTACATAGCCTCTCCCACTCCATTGCCCATGATCAATTATCCTGTCCACAGATTCCCATTCACCAGCCTCCCTCTTCTTCCTGTTCTGTTTCTGTCTATCCAGCTCTCATCTACGTTCTCTATTTCACACTCTAACTTTGTCCCTCTCTTTCACATTCTCCATCCCTAGTCCACTCTGCTTTCTATCTTTTTTCTCTCTCCCTTCTCACTCTCCACATTCTCTTTAGCTGACCATCTCCATACTTACTTTCATACACAGGGGAGGGTCAGGAAGAGTATAGGTTAGGGTGAGGAGTTTAAAAAGGTTAGGCCAGGAGAACGGTGAGAGGCCACAATAGGCCATTGGTAAAAACGGTAAAGACAAATGTCTTGTGGTATAATTAGGGACCAAAGAGGAAATAGTGTGAGGCATCAGAGGACATGGGAGAAGTTGTAATCAGCATTTGCAAAGGAGAGAGACATTGCAGTATAGATTTCAGGGAGGGGACAGGGTGTCCTGGAATAGATTGAGCAAGTGTTAGATGTCATGTAATGCAGTAAGTGGATATACCTCTAGGGCCTAATGAGGTTCACCAGGCTGTTATAAACACAAGAGATTCTGCAGATGCTGGAAATCCAGAGCAAAATACACAAAATACTGCAGGAACTCAGCAGGTCAGACAGCATCTATGGAAAGGAATTAAGAACTGACATCTCAAGCTGAAATCCTTCATTAGGAATATAGCCTGATTTAGATAGCATGTACAATCAGGAGAAGGTGGACAAACTGTGGCAGAGGTTGGGGCGGAGACCTGATAGATGTTTATAAGATTTAAGATGGCATTGTTGAAGACAGGCGATAACTTACTGGCAGTTCCCAAAGCAAGAAGAAACACAGCTAAATAATAACACTTTTAACTTATTAAGAACACTTTTTCTTTTAAAAAAAATTATGGTTAATTATTACCACAAACAATGAAGACCTGTGGAAAGGTGAGGCTGGGTCTAAGGTCAAAATGTGTGAAGGAGAGATGGAGCTGGAGAGAGATTGAGGCATATTTCAGACAGATTCAGAGCAAGGTGGTGGCATGTTTGACACTGAGTCAGGGCATGCAAAGTGGAGGAAAGTCAGAGTGGAGGAAACAGGTACAGGATGAAATATGGTATTAGGGTCTAGGCCCAGAGCGCATCGAAGTGACAGGGCCCAGGTCCTAGATCTAGGAATGACCTGATGTTTGGATGATTTAAACACCAGGCCAGATATCAGGACCAGAGTCAGGCCAGTTCTGCTCAAAGCTCTGAAACATTTACTCTGTTCTTCACTGCGCTCAGGATGAGGCTGTGGCTGTGGGCCTTGTGCAGCTGCTTCGGGCTCCATGATGTTTATTCTGCTCTTTGGTGCACTGAGGCTGTGAGCCTGCTTCAGGCTTCATGTCTGAGGGCTCACTTTCATTCTAAATGCTATTTGCCTACTTTTATTGTTTGCACAATTTGTTTTTCTCTCTGCACATTGGGTGTTTGACAGTTTTTTTATGGATTCTTTCAGGTTTCTTGTTTTGTGGCTGCCAGTAAGGAGAAGTATCTCAAGGTTGTATAATTTATACATACTTCGATTATAAATGTATTTTGAACTTGAAGAGGCATAGAAAGAACAACCAACTAGTGTCTTTTCACAGGGTCAAAATGTCTGATACTTGAGGGCATGCATTTAAGGTGAGAGGACCTAGCCCAAAGAAGATATGTAGGGTTTTGTTTTATTGCACTGACAATGTTGGGTGTCTATAACAAAATGTGCAAGAGGTTCTTCGATAGGCACATGAATGTGCAGAGAATGGAGGGAAATGGACATTGTTCAGACAGAAGGCATATAAATACCAGCTTAATTTGGTCTGCACAGCATCATGGGTCAAAGGTTCTCTACTGCACTGTTCTGTGTTCTGTTCAAACAAACCTGCACAACTGCAAAAAGCCCTGAAGGTGGCAGTACGGGAAGCTATGGTGGCAGAGAAGAGAAGCTCTCATTCATGATCAGGGACTATAGAATAAACAGAAAGCTGAATAACTGTACAATAAATAAATCATCAGTCAGGCCACAGCTGGAGTAAATGCGTCGGATGCATTTTGTGGTCAGATAGGCATAGGAATCATACAGGAATGAGTACAAAATGATGTACAGAGAGGGCACAGGGTTTAAGGTAGGAGGAAGGAAGGGTGGATCTGAGTAGTAACTGAGAGTGGTTAATATCTAGAAGGCAGTGCTGGAAGAGGTGAGGGTATCAGAATGTACTTTGTATTTGTATTTGTCAGACCATTAGATGGACATTTGTACAGAGAATGTATGGAAGGACACAGTGCTAATGTGACCAAATGGGATTGCATAGATGAGAGAAAACATCAAAATGGAAGTGATGGGGTGAAAGGCCTGTTACCTACAATGTCCAGCCCTTTATCACAATCCCTCCCTCACCCTTGCTTGCTCCCTTCACTTACAGTGAACGTTGAGTTGGACGAAGGTCTCCTTTCCAGCAGGCAACGCCTTGTTGCTTGTATGGCAGGTGAACTTGCGGCCAGTGTCCACATCAGTAGGAGTGATGGGGAGAGTGCTGATGGTCGTGGACCTCTTTCCGTCATCCATCACAGTCTGGGAACAGGGAGAAAATCAAGGACAGAGAGCAAGGATGGTGGAAAGAGACGGAAGGGGTGTGAGTGGGAAAGAGAAGGAAACTGTGAAGGGAAGGAGGGAAGGCAAGGGGGAGGAAGGAAAGGCTGGGTATGGGGTGGGAGAAAGGAGGGGAGAGAGAGGCAAGGAGAGATGAAGAAAAAGGGATGAGAGCAAAGGAGATGGGGAGGAGAAGGAGGGAGCACAAGGGTATCAAAAATATGGGAAGGGGAGAAAGGGAGAATAGAGAGGAGGAAGGGGATGAGGGAAGGGTTACGAGGTGAAAGGGAGATGGAATAGAGTGGCAATGAGAGGGTGGAGAGAGAAGGCAGAGAGAGAACGAAGTGAGAGAGGGAAGTGAGTGAGATGAAGAAAGGAGAGAGACATGAGGAATGAGATGGGGAGGGAGACGCATGAGGAAGAAAGATGGCGAGAGCAATAGGAAGGGAGCTGGGGAGAAAGATGGTGAGAGAGAGGTGGGGGAGAGATGGGGAAGAGAGATGTGGGGGAAAGATGGGGGAAAGTGATGGGGAAGACAGATGGAAGAGAGGGATAGGGAAGAGAGATGTGGAAGAGAGATAGGGAAGTGAAATGGGGAAGAGAAATGGGAAGAGAGATGTGGAAGAGAGAGGGGAAAAGAGTTGAGGGAGAGAGATGGTAGGGTAGTGGGGAGAAAGATGGGGAAGTGAGATGGGGAGAGATGGGGAAGACAGATGGGGAAGAGAGATTACGGGTGAGAGATGGGATGAGTGATGGGAAAAGATATGGTGAGTGAAAGATGGGAAGAGGGTTGGGGAAATGAGTTGGAGAGACATGATGGGTGAGAGGCGGAGAGAGGTGCAGGAGAGATGGGGAAGAGAGATGTGGGGGAGAGAGCTGGTGGGTGAGTGATACGGAAGAAAGATAGGGGAAAGGTAGGGGAGAGAAGTGGGGAAGAGAGGTGGAGGAGAAAGGTGGGGGACAGAGTTGGGGTGAGAGATGGGAAGAGAGTTGGGGAAGAAAGGAGGGGAAGGGTGCTGGGGAAGAGAGGTGGGAAAGGGAGGTGGGAAAGAGATTGGGGAGGTAGGTGAGGAGAGAGATGTGAAAGAGAAACAGCAAAGAGAGAAGAGTAGAGTGATTGGGAGAGGTGGTGAGAGTAGTGGGAAGGGAAATGGTGTGTGAGAGATGTGGAAGAGAGGAGGGGAAGAGTGGTGGGGAAGTGAAATGGGGAGATATGGGCAAAATGGGAAGGAGATTGGTAGAGAGATGAGGAGAAAGATAGGGAAGTGAGGTGAGGAGAGATGTGGGGAGAAAGTTGAGGGAGAGAGTTGGGCAAGGGTGATGGGGAAGAGATGGGGCAGAGAAATATGGGAGAGATATGGGGAAGAGAGATGTGAAAGAGTGGGAGAGGGAGATGTGGAGAAAGAATGGGGGAGATTTGGGAAACAGAATTGGTGAAAAGCAAAGTGGAGAGAGATGGGAGATTTGAAGTCAGAGGTGGCGAGGGAGATGATGAGTAGAGATGTGAAAGAGAAGTGGGGGAGTTATGTCGGAAAGAGTGATGGAGAGAGAGTTGGAGAGAGATGGGGAGAAAGATGGGATGGGAGATGGGGAAGAGAGGTGGGAGAGAAAATTTGGGAGGAAGTTGAGGGAGGGAGAGAGGGAAGAGAGTTGGGTGAAAGAGGCAGGGAGGAAGTTGGGCTGGGAGATGTGGAAGAGAAGTGGTGGACAGAGATGGGAAGAGAGATGTGGTAGATAGGTAGGGGAGAGATGGGGAAGTGAAGTAGGGAGAGAGATAGGTAAGAGAATGGGGAAGAGAGATGGGGAAGAGAAATGGCAAACAGAGAATTGGAGAGATATTGGGAGGGATGGAGACAGAGGTGGGGGAAAGAGTTGAGGGAGAATTTTGGGGAGCAGTGATGGGGACAGTGATGGGGAGAGAGATGGAGAAGATAGATAGGGAGGTGAAAGAAGGTAAAGAGATTTTGGAAGAAATGGGGTAGAGAGGTAAGGCAGAAAGATGGGGAGAGATATGGGGTAGAGGGGGCAGAAGAAAGCTGTGGTAGAGAGATGTGAAGTGAGATGGGGAAGAGATGTGGGGGAGAAAGGGAGGGAGAGAGGAAGGGTGGAGAGAGGAGGATAGATATGGTGGGACAGAGATGGTGAAGAGGAGGGAGAGATGAGAGTGAATGATGGGGACAGATGGACAGAGATAGGTGGGGGAGAGATGGACAGAGATAGTTGGAGAAGAGATGCGAGAGGGAGATGGCAGGAGAGAGATGGGGCCAGAGATGGAGGGATATAGATGACAGAAGATATGTGAGAGGGAGATGGCAGAAGAGAGATGGGAGTGAAAGAGATGGGGAGAGAGATGAATGGAGATAGATGGGAAGGGAGATATGGAAGAGGGAGATGGCAGGAAAGAGATGGTGAGAGAAGGGAGGGCAAGAGATAGGAGTGAGCTGTGGGAGAGGGGTGTGGGAGAGAGATGGGGTAAAGAGAAGGGGAGAAATGGGGAGGGATGGGGAGATATTGGGAGAGATGGGGAGAGATATAGAGTTATAGAGAGATGGAGGAGAGATGGTGGGAGAAAGATGAAGCAGATAGATTGGGATAGAAAGGGGTGGGTGAGAAAGAGGGTAAGATGGGGAGAAAGGGAGAGGAGGGAAAGATAAGAGAGGGAGAAGGAAGAGGAAAGGGTGGAAGAGATAGAGTGAGAGACAGATGGGGAAGACAGGTGGTAGTCAGATAGGGTGAGACAGTTGAGGTGAGACAGAGAGAGGAGCGAGAGGCTAACAGAAGAAGGAAACAGAAACGGGATACAGAGTGGGATGACAGCTGGAGGTTAAAGTGAAAGGGTGGGAGAAAGCTGGTTCGAGAGAGAATGTGGAGAGAGAAGTTGGGAGAGAGACAGTGGGAGAGAGGGAGAGTGCGAGGGAGAGGGGAGGGTGAGAGTTAAGGGTGAGCTGTGGGAGAGAGGAATGTGTGTGGGAAGAAGGGGAGAGAGAGGGTTTAGAGAGAGGTTAGTGAGAAGGATTAGACAGAGTGGTTAGAAAGCGTGGTTAGAGAGGGGTTGGTGTGTTAGAAAAAGGGAATAAATGGGTAGAGAGGGGAAGGACAGAGAAAGAGTAGGTGGGAGTGAGAGGTGAGAGAGAAAAATTGTGGAAAAAGGAAGGAATTTGGTGGTAGGTGGATATTTTGGTACACATTGGCAACAACATGTCAATGTGAGGAGGTCTTGAAGAGAGATTTTAGGGAGTTAGGTAGAAAGCTGAGAAACAGGACTTTCTCTGGATTGCAGCCTGTGTCATGTGCCAGTGAGGGTAAGAATAGGATGATTTGGTAGGTGAATGCATGGCTGAGAAATGGGTGCCGGGGGCAGATGTTAAGATTTATGAATCATTGGGATATCTTCTGGGAAAGGTACAACCTGTACAAAAGATGGAAGAGATGGGAGAGTGTGATGGGAGAGAGATCTGAGGAGATGGGGGGGGGGGGGGTAAGAGAGGTTGAAAAAGTAGAAATTGCAAGTGTTCAAAAAGGGTAAAGGGAGGAGTGGCAGTGAGAGGGAAGTATGTTGTGGAAGGGAGGTAAAGGAGAGGAATGGGAGAGAAAGAAGGAAGGAGGAAGTTGGTGGTAGATGCTTAGGGAAAACATATAGGGGAGGATAATGGGGCAGATGTGGAAGAGCAATGGGGTGAGATTTGGGGTTATGGGGAAGAGAGAGGGTAGATGCATGGGGCAAACCTATAGGGGAGGGGGATGGTGGGCAGATATGGAAGAGAGATGGGAAGAGGGAGTGAGAGCTGGGGAGACAGATAGGTAAGAGTGAGAATGGAGCGAGGGGAGAGAGAGGGGTGAGAGGTGAAAGGAAGAGGGAACAGACTGGGAATGATAATGAGAGATTGGAGAACCAAGTAGTGTGAGACAGGCATGAAGGATGGGGAGGGATGGAGAAGGGGATAATAGAGATGGATTGAGCTAGTTGGGTGAGAAGAGGGAGGGGCAATAGTGTGAGGTAAACGTGTGAGGGAGGGAACACCTGTGGGAAAGAGCCCGAGAGAGGAAATGCACAGGTAGGTAATGAACACAAGGCTCACCTTGGAGCTGGCAGCCCCTTCCTGCATTGCACCGTCCTGGTACCAGGTGATGTCTGCTGCTGGTTTGGCTCCACTAGCTCGGCATGTTAGGTTATACATGGAACCTGCTCTCAGCAGTATCTCAGGACCATCGTCAATTACAGGGTCATCAGGAGGGACTAGAGGTTGAGCAGAGAAGACCAAGCTCAGGGAAATGTCCTTCAACCACCTCCACCCACTCACTGTCTCCTCACAATTTTTCAAGACTCAGAGTTGGGGAGGAAGGGTTACAGGGGAATCAGAGACAAGGTGGGTGTTAGGGGACAGAGAGGGATTCAAAGAAAAGGAGAGGTGTAGAGGCCAGAGGGTCTTACAGAGACAGGGAGTGGGCCACAGGTGTTTATAGAGGCAGAAGTAGATCTGTGATTACAAACACAGGAGGCAGCTACATTGAAGGGTCGAAGGTTACAGGGGTTATGGATTGGGAGGGGTTTGGTGGCCAGAGGGGGTTAAAGAGACAGGGGTTATTGGGGTTGGAAAGGGTTTCAGAGGCAGGGCCCAGGGGGAATTACAGAGGCCAGGAGGGGAGGTGGATCCATTGAGGTGTAGTGGGGGGTCCGGCCATTGAGATGGGGCTCTAGACAGCTTCTCACCCAGCACAGTCAACGTTGCCCTGTCAGACCTGAGGGCCACCTCAGTCGCCTGGCACTCATAGACAGCATCGTCAGACAGATCAGCATTCTGGATCTGCAGGTTGTGCTCCCCCTTCTCCACCTCGCCCACAATACGGTACCGAGGCCATGCTGTAAAAAAAAAGTTGCCTGTCAGTGCAGGTAGAGAGATGCCATGGTCCATTCCTCCCACCCTTCAGGACACCTCATTCCAAGAGAATAGTTTAACAAGGGTAAGGGGGATAATCCTGGAATCCATAGACTGGTGAGTATTAAGTCTGTGGTTGAAAAGTTGCTAACTTGACTGAAGTTTTCAAGGAGATGATGAAGATAATTTATGAAACTGTGTAAGTTATTTATTTGGATTTTATTAAGGCTTTTCACAAGGTCCTTCATCAGAGATTCATCCAGAAGATTAAGATGCATGGGATCTACGATGATAAAGCTATTTGGCTTCAGAGGATGTTGGTCAATGGAACCTGGAGGTAATGTAGATCAGCTTGTTGTGCTATTACAGATTGTCAGGTATGATGTGGCCATCACAGTATTATGGCTGAAGGATGGTTATAGTTGGGAGCTGAATGTCCAAGGTTACACATTGTATCGGAGAGAAAGGAAAGTAGGCAGAAGGGGTGGTGTGACTGTGCTGGTAAAGAATGGCATCAAATTGGTAAAAAGATGTGACACAGGATCGGAAGGTGTCGAATCCCTATGGGTTGAGATAAGAAATTGCAAAGGTAAAAGGACCCTGATGGCAGTCATATACAGGCCTCCCAACAGTACCTGGGATGTGGACCACATATTATAACAGGAAATAGAAAAGGTGTGTCAAAAGGACAATTTTATGATAGCCATGGGAGATTTCAACATGCAGATCAAATGGGATACTGTTGGGGGGGATGTTTCATCGGGGTAGGCAGCAGCAGCTGAGTTCATGACACCATGGGTGGCTCTGCGGCACAGGAGGGAAGGAAAAGGAGTGGGAGAGCTATAGTGATAGGGGATTCAATTGTAAGGCGAATAGATAGGCGTTTCTGCGGCCACAAACGAGACTCCAGAATGGTATGTTGCCTCCCTGGTGCAAGGGTCAAGGATGTCTCTGAGCGGCTGCAGGACATTCTGGAGTGGGAGGGTGAACAGCCAGTGCTCGTGGTGCACATAGGTACCAACGATATAGGTAAAAAACGGGATGAGGTCCTACAAGGTGAATTTAGGGAGTTAGGAGATAAATTAAAAAGTAGGACCACAAAGGTAATAATCTTTGGATTACTACCAGTGCCACATGCTAGTCAGAGTAGAAACAGGAGGATATTTCAGATGAATACGTGGCTTGAAAAATGGTGCAAGGGGGAGGGATTCAAATTTCTGGGGCATTGGAACCAGTTCTGGGGGAGGTGGGACCGGTACAAACAGGATGGTCTGCACCTGGGCTGGACTGGAACCAATGTCCTAGGGGGAGCATTTGCTACTGTTGTTCAGGAGGATTTAAACTAATGTGGCAGGGGGATGTGAACAAGTGCAGAGAGACAGAGGGATGTAAAATGAGGGTAGAAGCAAACAGTAATAAGGTGAAAAGTAAAAGTGGCAGGCAGGCAAATCCAGGGCAAAAAGCAAAAAGGGCCACTTTTCAACATAATTGTATAAGGGCTAAGAGTGTTGTAAAAATAAGCCTGAAGGCTTTGTGTGTCAATGCAAGGAGCATTCGTAACAAGGGATGAATTGAATGTGCAGATAGTTATTAATGAATATGATATAGTTGGGATCACAGAGACATGGCTCCAGGGTGACCAAGGATGGGAGCTCAACATCCAGGGATATTCAATATTCAGGAGGGATAGACAGGAAAGAAAAGGAGGTGGGGTAGCGTTGCTGGTTAGAGAGGAGATTAACGCAATAGAAAGGAAGGACATTAGCCTGGAGGATGTGGAATCGATATGGGTAGAGCTGCATAACACTAAGGGCAGAAAACACTGGTGGGAGTTGTGTACAGGCCACCTAACAGTAGTAGTGAGTTTGGGGATGGCATTAAACAGGAAATTAGAAATGCATGCAATAAAGAAACAGCAGTTATAATGGGTGACTTCAATCTACATTTAGATTGGGTGAACCAAATTGGTAAGGGTGCTGAGGAAGAGGATTTCTTGGAATGTATGCGGGATGGTTTTCTGAACCAACATGTCGAGGAACCAAATAGAGAGCAGGCCATTCTAGACTGGGTATTGAACAATGAGGAAGGGTTAGTTAGCAATCTTGTCATGCGAGGCCCCTTGGGTAAGAGTGACCATAATATGGTCGAATTCTTCATTAAGATGGAGAGTGACATAGTTAATTCAGAAACTAAGGTTCTGAACTTAAAGAAGGGTAACTTTGAAGGTATGAGATGTGAATTAGCTAAGATAGACTGGTGAGTGATACTTAAAGGGTTGACGGTGGATATGCAATGGCAAGCATTTAAAGATCGCATGGATGAACTACAACAATTGTTCATCCCAGTTTGGCAAAAGAATAAACCAGGGAAGGTAGTGCACCCGTGGCTGACAAGGGAAATTAGGGATAGTATCAAGTCCAAAGAAGAAACATACAAATTAGCCAGAAAAAGCGGCACACCTGAGGACTGGGAGAAGTTCAGAGTCCAGCAGAGGAGGACAAAGGGCTTAATTAGGAAAGGGAAAAAAGATTATGAGAGAAAGCTGGCAGAGTACATAAAAACTGACTGTAAAAGCTTTTATAGATATGTGAAAAGAAAAAGATTGGTTAAGACAAATGTAGGTCCTTTACAGTCAGAAACAGGTGAATTGATCATGGGGAACAAGGACATAGCAGACCAATTGAATAACTACTTTGGTTCTGTCTTCACTAAGGAGGACATAAATAATCTTCCGGAAATAGTAGGGGACCGAGGGTCTAATGAGATGGAGGAACTGAGGGAAATACATGTTAGTAGGGAAGTGGTGATAAGTAAATTGAAGGGATTAAAGGCAGATAAATCCTTAGGGCCAGATGGTCGGCATCCCAGAGTGCTTAAGGAAGTAGCCCAAGAAATAGTGGATGCATTAGTGATAATTTTTCAAAACTCTTTAGATTCTGGATTAGTTCCTGAGGATTGGAGGGTGGCTAATCTAACCCCACTTTTTAAAAAAAGGAGGGTGAGGGAAACCATGGAATTATAGACCAGTTAGCCTGACATCGGTGGTGGGGAAAATGCTAGAGTCAGTTATCAAAGATGTGATAACAGCACATTTGGAAAGAGGTGAAATCATCGGACAAAGTCAGCATGGATTTGTGAAAGGAAAATCATGTCTGACGAATCTTAAAGAATTTTTTGAAGATGTAACTAGTAGTAGATATGGAAAAACCAGTGGATGTGGTATATTTAGATTTTCAAAAGGCTTTTGACAAGGTCCCACACAGGAGATTAGTGTGCAAACTTAAAGCACATGGTATTGGGGGTATGGTATTGATGTGGATAGAGAATTGGATGGCAGACAGGAAGCAAAGAGTGGGAATAAACGGGACCTTTTCAGAATGGCAGGCAGTGTCTAGTGGGGTACCGCAAGGCTCAGTGCTGGGACCCCAGTTGTTTACAATATATATTAATGATTTAGATGAGGGAATTAAATGCAGCATCTCCAAGTTTGTGGATGACACGAAGCTGGGTGGCAGTGTTAGCTGTGAGGAGGATGCTAAGAGGATGCAGGGTGACTTGGATAGGTTAGGTGAGTGGGCAAATTCATGGCAGATGCAATTTAATGTGGATAAATGTGAGGTTATCCACTTTGGTTGCAAGAACAGGAAAACAGATTATTATCTGAATGGTGGCTGATTAGGAAAAGGGGAGGTGCAATGCGACCTGGGTGTCATTGTACACCAGTCCTTGAAAGTGGGCATGCAGGTACAGCAGGCAGTGAAAAAGGCGATGGTATGTTGGCATTCATAGCAAGAGGATTTGAGTACAGGAGCAGGAAGGTTCTACTGCAGTTGTACAAGGCCTTGGTGAGACCACACCTGGAGTATTGTGCAGCAAACACGAGGAAATCTGCAGATGCTGGAAATTCAAGCAACACACACAAAATGCTGGTGGAACGCAGCAGGCCAGGCAGCATCTATAGGGAGAAGCACTGTTGACATTTCGGGCCGAGACCCTTCGTCAGGACTAACAGAGTATTGTGGAGTATTGTGTGCAGTTTTGGTCCCCCAATCTGAGGAAAGAAATTCTTGCCATAGACGGAGTACAAAGAAGGTTCACCAGATTGATTCCTGGGATGGCAGGACTTTCATATGAAGAAAGACTGGATAGACTAGGCTTATACTTGCTGGAATTTTGAAGATTGAAGGGGGGATCTTATTGAAACGTATAAAATGCTAAAGGGATTGGACAGGTTAGATGCAGGAAGATTGATCCCAATGTTGGGGAAGTCCAGAACGAGGGGTCACAGTTTAAGGAAGCCTTTTAGGACCGAGATGAGGAAAAACTTCTTCACACAGAGAGTGGTGAATCTGTGGAATTCTCTGCCACAGGAAACAGTTGAGGCCAGTTTATTGGCTATATTTAAGAGGGTGTTAGATATGGCCCTTGTGGCTAAAGGGATCAGGGGGTATGGAGAGAAAGCAGGTACAGGGTTCTGAGTTGGATGATCAGCCATGATCATACTGAATGGTGGTGCAGGCTTGAAGGGTTGAATGGCCTACTCCTGCACCTATTTTCTATGTTTCTATGTTTTTATGGCTTTTTAGAGCAGGTTGTCATTGACCCTCCTAGGGGGTCAGCTATACTGGATTGTGTGTTATGTAATGAACTGGAGGTGATTAGAGAGCTTACAGTAAAAGAACACTTCAGAGGCTGTGATCACAATATGATTCAGTTCATCTTCAAAATTGATAGGGAGTCTGATGTCGTGGTATTTCAGTGGAGAATAGGAAATTACAGTGGTATGAGAGAGGAGCTGGCCAAGCAGAATTGACCGATTTACCAGCAGTAAATTGGAAGGAGATGCTTGCAGGGATGACAGCAGAGCAGCAATTGTGTGAGTTTTTGGGAAAAAATAAAGAAGATGCAGGATAAATCTATTCCAAAAACAAAGAAATACTCAATCGGCAAAATAGTACAACCTTGGCTGACAAGGGAGGTCAAAGCTAATGTTAAAGCAAAAGAGAGGGCACACAACAAAGCAAAGACCAGCTGCAAAATAGAGGTTTGGAAAGGTTTTAAAAACCTACAGAGAGCAACTAAAAGAATCATTAGGAGGGAAAAGATGAAATATGAAAGCAAGCTAGCAAACAATATCAAAGTGGATAGTAATACTTTTTTGAGTACGTAAAAAAGAAAAAAGAGATGAATGGATATAGGACTGCTAGAAAATTAGGCTGGAGAAATAATAATGGGGCCAAGGAAATGGTAGGTGAACTAAATGAGTATTTTGCATTAGTCTTCACTGTGGAAGACACTAGCAGTGTGCCGTGTTGATGGGTGTGAGGGAAGAGAAGTGAGGGTGGTGAGGGGGGAGAAGGTGCTCAAAAAGTTGAAAGACCCAAGTGCACCATACTCACCCAAAACAGAGGAACTCCACCCTAAGGTTCAGAAAGAGGTATTGGTAGAGATTGTAGTGGCATTAGTAACGATCTTTCAAAAATCATTTGACCCTGGCAAGGTGCTAGATGACTGGAAAATTGCAGATTTCACTCCGCTCTTTAAGAAAGGAGGAAGGGAGCAGAAAGAAAATTTTAGACCAGTTAAACTGACCTCAGTGGATGGGAAGATGCTGGAGTCAATTATTAAGGATGAGGTGATGGAATGGACACAAAATGAGATAGGATAAAGTCAGCATGGTTTCTTCAGGGAAAATCTTGCCTGACAAACCAGTTGGAATTCTTCGAGGAAATTACAGGTAAGATAGATAAAGGAGATGCCGTGGATGTTGTACATTTGGACTTTCAGAGGCCTTTGACAAATTGCTACACATGGCTGCCTACCAAGTTAAAAGCCCAGGGTATTACAGGAAAGTTACTGGCATGGTTTGAGCATTGGTTGATAAACTGGTGAGGTACAGGTGAAGCCTCACCTTGAGTATTGTGAACAGTTTTGAGTTCCTCATATAAGAAAAGATGTGATGGCATTGGAGAGGTGTCAGAGGGGGTTCACAAGTATAATTTTGGGAATGAAGGGGTTATCATATGAGGAACATTTGATAGCTCAGGGTCTGTACTCACTGGAATTTAGAAGGACGATGGGGAGTCACATTGAAACCTTTTGAATGTAGAAATGCCTAGACAGAGAAGATGTGGAAAGGATGTTTCCCACTGTGGGGGAGTCTAGGATAAGAGGGCCAGCCTCAGGATAAAGAGGCACCATTTAAAACAGAGTTGTGGAGAAATTTCTTCAGTCAGATGGTGGTGAATTTTTTGAACTTGGGCACTAGCCTACAAAGTACCTAAGACATCTTTAGGGAGTGGTGTCTCAGAAAGGCAGCGTCCATTTTAAAGACCTCTAGCACCCAGGGTATGCCCTTTTCTCACTATTACCATCAGGTAGGAGATACAGAAGCCTGAAGGCACTCACTCAGCGATTCAGGAACAGCTTCTTCTCCTCTGCCATCCAATTCCTGAATGGACTTTGAAGCCTTGGACACTACCTCACTTTTTTAAATACAATTTCTGTTTTTTTGCACATTTTTAAATAATCTATTCAATATATGTAATTGATTTACTTGTTTATTTATTATTATGTTTCTCTCTCTCTCTCTCTCTCGCTCTCTCTCTCTCTGCTAGATTATGTATTGCATTGAACTGCTGCTGCTAGTTAACAAATTTCACGTCACATACCGGTGATCTGAATCTGATTCACAGGAAACTGTGGAGGCCAGGTCATTGGGTTTATTCAATGCCGAGGTTGATAGGTTCTTGACTGGACAGGGTATCAACTGTTACAGGGAGAAAGCCAGGGTGTGGGGTTGAGGAGGGGAAAAATGGATCAGCCATGATTGAATGGTGGTGAAGACTCAATGGATCAAATCGCCTAATTCTATTCCTAAGTCTTATGGTCATAAGGTCCAATTGGATTAGACATTGACTTTGTGGAGAAAGCCAGAGAATGATAATAGATGGTTGTTTCTCTTACTGGAGGCCTGTGACTAGTGGAGTGCTGCAGGGATCAGTGCTGGGTCCATTGTTGTTTGCCATCTATATCAACAGTTTGCATCAGAAAATTCTCAAATGACACCAAGATCAGGAATGTAGTGGACTGTGTGGAAGGCTAATATGGCTTGCAGAAGGATCTGGACCAGCTGTCAAAATGGGCTGAAAAATGGCAGATGGAACTTAATGCAGAGAAGTGTGAGGTGTTGCATTTTGGTAAGACCAACCAGGGTAAATCTTACACAGTGAACAGTAGGGTATTGGGTAGCGCAGGAGAACACAAGGATCTGGGAATACAGGTTCATTGAAAGTGGTGTCACAGCTTAATAGAGTCATAAAGAAAGCTTTTGGCACATTGCCTTCATAAATCAAATATTGAGTCCAGGAGACTGGATGTTATGTTGAAGCTCTATAAAACGTCAGTGAGGCCTAATTTGGAGTATTCTGTGCAATTTAGGTCACCTTCCTGCAGGAAAGATGTAAATAATATTTAAAGAGTACAGAGAAAATTTACAAGGATCTGGCCAGGACTGGAGGACCTGAGTTATAAGGAAAGATTGAATAGGTTAGCCATTTCAGCCCTTGGAAAAAGCCTCTGGCTATCCGCACAATCAATATCCCTCATCATCTTATACACCTCAATCAGGTCACCTCTCACCCTCCGTTGCTCCAAGGAGAAAAGGCCAAGTACACTCAACCTATTCTCGTAAGGTACACCCTCTAATCCAGGCAATATCCTTGTAAATCTCCTCTTCGGTCTCTCTATAGTATCCACATACTTCCTGTAGTGAGGTGTCCAGAACTGAATGCAGTACTTCAAGTGAGGTCTGACCAAGGTCTTCCTTAGAACACAGAAGACTGAGAGCAGATTTGATAAGAGGTATACAAAATTATGAAGGATATAGAGAGGGTAAATGCAAGCAGGCATTTTCCATTGAGGTGGGACTATAACCAGTGGTCATAGGTTAAATGTAAAAGGTGAAAAGTTTAAAGGGAACAATAAGAGAAACTTCTTCTTTCAGAGGGTCATGAGTGTATGGAATGAGCTGCCAGTGCAAGTCATGCATTTAAGCTTGTTTTGAATGTTTAAGAGAAGTTTGGATAGGTAAATGGATGTAGGTGTACGGAGGGCTTTGGTCCTGGTGCAGATCGATGAGACTAGGCACTTAAAACGATTCAGCACAGATTAGATGGACTGAGGGCCTGTTTCTGTGCTGTTTCTATGACTCTGTGGATCCTTAGGAGGCAGTGATCATAATATAATAGAATTCATCATGCATTTTAAGAGGGAGAAGCTAAAGTCAAATGTATCAGTATTAGAGAGGTTAAAAAGGGTTCCTTAAGGCTGTTATATACAGGTGTGGTGATGGGGATAATCTCTCACTACCTATTAAATGCTCCCAATGGCTTTCGCCTCAACTAGCCTCCAACAACCAAGTCCAGCTTCCGGCCTTCATGTGTAGCTTAGCTACTAACCCTGGTGGAGCTGATACTACTAATCACAACTCTATCTCCTTTACCATAGCATTGGAGAAGGATAGGAACAGACAAGTTAGGAAAGCTCGTAACTGGAGTAAGGGGAAATATGAGGCCTTCAGGCAGGAACTTGGAAGCATAAATTGTGAACAGATGTTCTCAAGGAAATGTACGGAATAAATATAACTATATAACAATTACAGCATGGAAACAAACCATCTCGGCCTTTCTAGTCCATGCTGAACACTTACTCTCACCTAGTCCCACTGGTCCACACTCAGCCCATAACCCTCCATTCCTTTCCTGTCCATATACCTATCCAATTTTACTTTAAATGACAATACCAAACCTGCCTCTACTGCTTCTACTGGAAGCACGTTCCACACAGCTACCACTCTCTGAGTAAAGAAATTCCCCCTCGTGTTACCCTTAAACTTTTGCCCCCTAACTCTCAACTCAATGTGGCAAATGTGGCAGATGTTCAAGGGATGTTTACATGGTGTTCTGCATAGGTACATTCCAATGAGACAGGGAAAGGAAGGTAGGGTACAAGATCCGTGGTGTACAAAGGCTGTTGTAAACTCACGAAGGGTTCAAAAAGCTAGGTAATGATAGAGATCTAGAAGATTATAAGGCTAGTAGGGAGGAGCTTAAGAATGAAATTAGAAGAGCTAGAAGGGGCCACGAGAAGGCCTTGGCGGGCAGGATTAAGGAAAACCCCAAGACATTCTACAAGTATGTAAAGAGCAAGGGGATAAGATGTGAGAGAATAGGACCAATCAAATGTGACAGTGGAAAAAGTGTAAGTAACGAGAGGCGATAGCAGAGGTACTTAATAAGTACTTTGCTTCAGTATTCACTATGGAAAAGGACCTTGGCAATTGTAGGGATGACATACAGCAGGTTGAAAAGCTTGAGCATATAGATATTAAGAAAGAGGATGTGCTGGAACTTCTGGAAAGCATCAAGTTGGATATCACTGGAACCGGACAAGATTTACCCCAGGCTACTGTGGGAGGTGAGGGAGGAAATTACTGAGCCTCTGATGATGATCTTTGCATTATCAATGGGGACGGGAGAGGTTCCGGAGGATTGGAGGGTTGCCGATGTTGTTCCCTTATTCAAGAAAGTGTGTAGAGATAGTCCAGGAATTTATAGACCAGTGAGTCTTACTTCAGTGGTTGGTAAGTTGATGGAAAAGATCCTGAGAGGCAGGATTTATGAACATTTGGAGAGGCATAATATGTAAAGGAATAGTCAGCATGGCTTTGTGAAAGGCAGGTCGTGCCTTACGAACCTGATTGAATTTTTTTGGAGATGTGACTAAACACATTGATGGAGGCAGAGCAGTAGATGTGGTGTATACAGATTTCAGCAAGGCATTAGATGAGGTACCCCATGCAAGGTTTATTGAGAAAGTAAGGAGGCAAGGGATCCAAGGGGACATTGCTTTGTGGATCCAGAATTAGCTTGCCCACAGGAGGCAAAGCGTGGTTGTAGACGGGTCATATTCTGCATGGAGGTCAGTAACCAGTGATGTGCCTCAGGGATCTGTTCTGGAATCCCTACTCTTTATGATTTTTATAAATGACCTAGATGAGGAAGTGGAAAGATGGGTTAGTAAATTTGGTGATGACACAAAGTTTGGGGATGTTATGGATAGTGTGGGGGGCTGTCAGAGGTTGCAGTGAGACATTGATAGGATGCAAAACTGAGCTGAGAAGTGGCAGATGGAGTTCAACCCAGATAAGTGTGAGGTGGTTCATTTTGGTAGGTCAAAAATGATGGCAGACTATAGTATTAATGGTAAGACTCTTCGCAGTGTTGAGGATCAGATGGATCTTGGGGTCCAAGCCCATAGGACACTCAAAGCTGCTGTGCAGGTTGACTCTATCGTTAAGAAGGCATACGGTGCATTGGTCTTCATCATTGGCATGGGATTGAGTTTAAGAGCCAAGAGGTCATGTTACAGGACCCTGGTCAGACCCCACTTGGAGTACTGTGCTTAGTTCTGGTCACCTCACTACAGGAAGATTGTGGAAACCATAGAAGGGGTGCAGGGGAGACTTACAAGGATGTTGCCTGGATTGAAGGGCATGCCTTATGAGAATAGGTTGAGTAAACCCAGCCTTTTCTCCTTTGAGTGACAGAGGATGAGAGGTGACCTGACAGAGGTGTATAAGATGATGAGAGGCATTGGTCGTGTGGATAGTCAGAGGCTTTTTCCCAAGGCTGAAATGGCTAGCATGAGAGGGCACAGTTTTAAGTTGCTTGGAAGTAGGCACAGAGGAGATGTCAGGGGTGGGTTTTTTACGCAGAGGGTGGTGAGTTTATGGAATAGACTGCTGGTGACAGTGGTGGAGGTGGATACAATTGGGTCTTTTAAGAGACTCCTGGATAGGTACATGGAGCTTAGAAAAATAGAGGGCTATGGGTAACCCTAGGTAATTTCTAAGGTAAGGACATGTTCGGCACAACTTTGTGGACCGAAGGGCCTGTATTGTGCTGTAGGTTTTCTCCGTTTCTACTGACAGGAGAAAGGGCAAAGTCAGATTCCTGGCTCCTTAATACATGTCGCTTCAGGTAGATGGGCCTCATCAGCCATTGTTGGTGGCTCCCCTAGGAGAGGGAAAATGCTGATTTCAAACCTCTGCAGCCCTGATGCTATACCCATTCATGAGGGTTGTTAACATGGTTGACTTTAACTTCCCTAATATTGACAGGCACCTGATTAGTTCCAAGGGTTTAGATGGGGCAGTTTGTTAAGTGTGTCCAGGACAGATTCCTGTCACAATAAGTTGACAGGCCGACTAGAGGGAATGCCATACTAGATCTAGTATTAGGTAACGAACCGGGTCAGGAGACAGTGATCACCGCTCTCTGGCCTTTAGCATTATCATGGAAAAGGATAGAATCAGAGAGGACAGGAAAATTATTAATTGGGGAAGGGCAAATTATGAGGCTATAAGGCTAGAACTTGCGGGTGTGAATTGGGATGATGTTTTTGCAGGGAAATGTACTATGGACATGTGATCGATGTTTAAGGATCTCTTGCAGGATGTTAGGGATAAATTTGTCCTGGTGAGGAAGATAAAGAATGGTAGGGTGAAGGAACCATGGGTGACAAGTGAGGTGGAAAATCTAGTCAGGTGGAAGAAGGCAGCATATATGAGGTTTAGGAAGCAAGGATCAGATGGGTCTATTGAGGAATATAGGGTAGCAAGAAAGGAGCTTAAGAAGGGCCTGAGAAGAGCAAGAAGGGGGCATGAGAAGGCCTTGGCGAGTAGGGTAAGGGAAAACCCCAAGGCATTCTTCAATTATGTGAAGAACAAGAGGATGACAGGAGTGAAGGTAGGACCGATTAGAGATAAAGGTGGGAAGATGTGCCTGGAGGCTGTGGAAGTGAGTGAGGTCCCCAATGAATACTTCTCTTCGGTATTCACCAATGAGAGGGAACTTGATGACAGTGAGGACAATATGAGTGAGGTTGATGTTCTGGAGCATGTTGATAGTAAGGGAGAGGAGGTTTTGGAGTTGTTAAAATACATTAGGACGGGTAAGTCCCTGAGGCCTGACGGAATATTCCCCAGGCTGCTCCACGAGGCGAGGGAAGGGATTGCTGAGCCTCTGGCTAGGATCTTTATGTCCTCATTGTCCACGGGAATGGTACCGGAGGATTGGAGGGAGGCGAATGTCGTCCCCTTGTTCAAAAAAGGTAGTAGGGACAGTCAGGGTAATTATAGACCAGTGAGCCTTATGTCTGTGGTGGGAAAGTTGTTGGAAAAGATTCTTAGAGATAGGGTCTATGGGCATTTAGAGAAACATGGTCTGATCAGGGACAGTCAGCATGGGCAGGGCAGATCGTGTCTAACAAGCCTGATAGAGTTCTTTGAGGAGGTGACCAGGCATATAGATGAGGGCAGTGCAGTGGATGTGATCTACATGGATTTTAGTAAGGCATTTGACAAGGTAGGCTTATTCAGAAAGTCAGAAGGCATGGGATCCAGGGAAGTTTGGCCAGGTGGATTCAGAGTTGGCTTGCCTGCAGAAGGCACAGAGTCATGATGGAGGAAGTACATTCAGATTGGAGGGTTGTGACTAGTGGTGTCCCAAGAGGATCTGTTCAGGGACCTCTACTTTTCATAATTTTTATTAATGAACTGGATGTGGGGGTAGAAGGGTGGGTTGGCAAGTTTGCAGACGACACAAAGGTTGGTGGTGTTGTAGATAGTGTAGAGGATTGTCGAAGATTGCAGAGAGACGTTGATAGGATGTAGAAGTGGGCTGAGAAATGGCAGATGGAGTTCAACCCAGAGAAGTGTGAGGTGGTACACTTTAGAAGGACAAATTACAAGGCAGAGTACAAAGTAAATGGCAGGATACTTGGTAGTGTGGAGGAGCAGAGAGATCTGGGGGTACACGTCCACAGATCCCTGAAAGTTGCCTCACAGGTAGATAGGGTAGTTAAGAAAGCTTATGGGGTGTTAGCTTTCATAAGTCGAGGGATAGAGTTTAAGAGTCGTGATGTAATGATGCAGCTCTGTAAAACTCTGGTTCGGCCACACTTGGAATACTGTGTCCAGTTCTGGTTGCCTCACTATAGGAAGGATGTGGAAGCATTGGAAAGGGTACAGAGGAGATTTACCAGGATGCTACCTGGTTTAGAGAGTATGGATTATGATCAGAGATTAAGGGAGCTAGGGCCTTACTCTTTGGAGAGAAGGAGGATGAGAGGAGACATGATAGAGGTGTACAAGATATTAAGAGGAATAGATAGAGCGGATAGCCAATGCATATTCCCCAGGTCACCACTGCTCAGTACAAGAGGACACGGCTTTAAGGTAAGGGTAGGGAAGTTCAAGGGGGATATTAGAGGAAGGTTTTTTACTCAGAGAGTGGTTGGTGCGTGGAATGCACTGCCTGAGTTAGTGGTGGAGGCAGATACACTAGTGAAGTTTAAGAGACTACTAGACAAGTATATGGAGGAATTTAAGGTGAGGGGTTATATGGGAGGCATGGTTTGAGGGTCGACACAACAATGTGGACCGAAGGGCCTGTAATGTGCTTACTGTTCTATGTTCTATGTTCTATAAGGAAGGCTTTGGGAGTAATTCCTGAATGAAAAATCCAGAGCTGGAGTCCCTAAGGCAGCCCTACTCTGAGCTCAATACTGACTGACGTGTCCACATGTCCTTGATGCTGCTCGTGCCAAACTGCCTTTCCTTTCAAATGTATGGAGAGAGACAGCTTACTACATGGATGACAGCTTGCTCTCCTTATTGTACTGCCTTGGCTTGTATGTATAGACAGCTGGGATAAGCATCCATGGTTGACCCTGAAGGCCTCAATTCAAATGGGAATTTAAAAAGCATGAGAGGAGCAGACTAAAGTTGATTGGAAGAGGACACTAGCAGGGCTGATGGCAGAGCAGCAATGGCTGGAAGTTCTGGGAGCATTTCAGAAGGCACAAGGTAGATACATCCCAAAGATGAGAAAGTATTCTATAAGTAGGATGACACATCTGCGGCTGACAAGGGAAGTTAAAGCCAACATAAAAGCATAAGAGAGGACATATAATAGAGCAAAAATTAGTGTGAAGTTGGAGGATTGAAAAGTTTTTTAAACGCCAACAGAAGGCAACTAAGAAAAAGTCATAAGGAGGGAAAAGATGAAATATGAAGGTAAGCTAGTTAATAATATCAAAGAGATGACCAGAAGTTTTTTCAAATATATAAGGAGTAAAAGAGAAACAAGATTAGATATCAGAACACTGGAAAATGAAACTGGAGAGTTGATAATTGAGAACAAGTAAATGGCAGATGAACAGAATAAATATTTTGCATCAGTCTTCACTGTAGAAGATACTAGCAGTATGCCAGAAGTTCAGGGATGTCAGGAATAGAAGTGAATGCAGTAGCTATTCCCAGGGAGAAGGTGCTTGGGAAGCTAAAAGGTCTGAAGGTAGGTAAGACACTTGTACCAGATGGAATACACCCCAGGATTCTTTTTCCCTGTAGTTGGACAAAAGGGGGTAAATTGGTGTGCTGGGCAGGTTTATTGTGCACAGGGAGTGCTGGGTGCCTGGAATTTACTTGCCAGGGGTGATAGTAGAGGGTGTTTGAGGTTCTAAGATAAGCACATGAATATGCAGGAAATGGAGGTATATGAACATTCTGCAGGTAGAAGGAATTGGTTTAGTTACTAGCTTCATTAGTTAGGCACAACATGGTGGGTAGGAGGACCTGTTCCTGTGCATTATTGTTCTGTGTTCTATTGTGGACAGGTCTGACCTCCCCACCTAAGGAGAATCAACATCTGACAGAGGGACTGCAGTGAAGACTCCTCAGATCGACTTCCAGGTTTGGGGGGGACGATTTGTCACATGAGGAGAGATGAAGCAGATTGGGACTGTCCTCTCTGGAGTTTAGAAGACTGAAAGGTGATCTCACTGAAATATCCAAATTCCTGACAGGGTTTGACAGGGAGGGTGTTCTGCCTGAGTGTGCATGGCTTTGAATGAGACAGAAGCTCCTTCTGCACTGTCCCATCACAAGCTCACAGGGCAAGGGTTAGACATAGAGAGAAGCTCCCTCTACACTGTCCTGTCACACGTTCCTGAGGGTCAGACATAGAGTGAAACTCTCTCTTACCTGGTAGGCCATTTCCCATTCCGAGTGCCAGTCCATCCTTGGTCCATTGGACAATGCCAGAGTAGTTGAACCACAGCACAGGAGAGGAGGGCGCTGTCTCCAGCCACCACAACCTGATCTTGGGGCTGCTCGGTGATTCGTGACCCGCTCACTGTGGAAAGAACACAAGCTGGATAAAACTTTCACAGTGTCAGTGAGGAAAGGTTAGTGATGGGGAGGGAGAGTGACAGAGGGACAGTGAGTGAGGAACTATGTAAGAGTTAGTATTGAAGAGGCTGTGAGAGCTCCACCCTGTGGGAGCAGTGGTAAAGTTAAAGAGAAGAAGTGGTGGGTTTCTATGGGTAGTGGGGGACCAATAGTTAAATCACTTCTATGTTTTCTATGTTTCTATGTTTAAATCACTTGGCTGAATTAATTTATTTTCTGTGGTCCTTGTTTGCTGTCAAACTCAATCTTGTTTATGGCTACCTTCTGCCACCTCTGTGCCTAGCTTTTCCTCTGCCCCCTTTCTCTCTCTCCCTCTCCCCTTTTTTCTATCGCACACTGTCTTCCTCTCCATAAGGCTCTCCTTGTTTTCTATCCCTGTCTCTTTCTCATTCAGCTCCTGTGTGTCTCTTTTTCTCCCTCTGTGTCTCCAACTCCTTTTGTTATTCTGAACTTGTCAACCTCTCTTTATCGGTTTTTTCTCTTTTCTCACCCTGCATTGCCCCATCCACATGTTCTCTTTCTTTTTGTGGCTCTGTCTCTTGTCTGGTGTCAAATTTCTCGGCTCTTCCCTATCAGTCTGCTTTTATTTGTCTCTCTTCTTCTCACTGTTCATCTCCATCTCCCTCAATCCTTCTCTCTCTCTCTCTCTCTCTCTCCTCACCTGTTTCCTTGTCTCTGTTTCTCTACTCCTCCTCTCTCAATGACCCTGTAAGTGCAAGGATTTTAACAGAGAGCCTTTTATTCCACCCATCCACTCTCAGAAGGCTTTTCAGTCTCCCTGCAGGCTTGTGCAGTCTTTGCTTTCTGCACTTGCTGCTTTGCAGTTTGGAATGCCTTTCTTCTGCATTGTAAGCCATTCCTCACTGCCCTCGAGCAGTCTTCCTATTTTTAAACACCATCAGTCCAAGAGGATGCAGCAAGGAAGATGAAAAAAACTGAACACAGTACCATCATGGAGTGTTCACAAAGAGCAACAATATCTGAAACCTGCAGTCTCACTACTCTCTCCTCCCCAAACCCCTACTCTGATCTCTCATTCTCTACTCCCCTTTCTCTCATCCTCTCTTGCTCTCTTTTTCTGATTCCCCTCTTTCTCTCTGATTAGCTCTCTTCCTCTCTCTGATTCCATCCCCTCTCACTGTCATCTCCCCACCGTTCATTCCCCCCTCTCTGATTCCCACCTCTCTCTGATCCCCACTCTTACTTTTTGCTTTCCCCCTCCTCTCTTTAGTTTTCTCACAGCCTTCCATTCTCATCTCTCCCTTCCCCCCACCTCAGACCCCCCCCTCCCTCTCTCTCTCTCTCTCTCTCTCCCTCTCTATCACTCTCTCCGTCTCCCTGTCAGCTCATTCTACACAATTACCATCCTCTGTGTAAAAAATGTTGCCCCTCAGGTCCTTTATATATTTCCCCTCTAACTCTAAATCTATGACCCCTAGTTTTAGCGATGACAATTACCATCCACCTTATCGATGCCTCATCACTTTAATCTTCTTCATTCCAAAGAATAGAATAAAGTCCTAACCTATTCAATTGTTCCTTATAACTCCTTGTAATTTTCCTCTGTACTCTTTCAACCTTAATTAGTCTTTCCTGTAGGTAGGTGACTAAAACTGAACACAATACTCCAAATTAGGCCTCACCAATGTTTCATACAACTTCAACATCACATCCCATCTTTTGTACTTGATACTTTGATTTATGAAGACCAACATGCTAAAAGATTTCTTTACAACTTTATCATGCTGTGACGCCACTTTCAATGAATTATGGATCTGTATTCCCAGATCCCTTGGCTCTACCACACTCCTTAGTGCCCAACCGTTCACTGTGTAAGACCTACCCTGGTTGGTCCTACCAAAATGCAACACCATGCGCATGTCTGCATTAAATTCCATCTGCCATTTTCAGCCCAGTTTTTTCAGCTGATGCAGATCCCTCTGCAAGTCATGATAGCCTTCCTCACTGTCTACTACATGCTCAATCTTGGTGTCATCCAAAAATCTAATGACCCAGTTAGCCACATTATCTTCCAGGCCATTGATACAGATGACAAACAACAATGAACCCAGCACCTGTCACTGCAGCACACCGCTAGTCACAAGCCTCCAGTCAGAGAGGTAACCATCCAATACCACTCTGGCTTGTCCCACAAAGCCAATGTCAAATCCAGTTCATTACCTCATCCTGAATGCCGAGTGATTGAAATCTTCTTGACCAACCTCCCATGCAGGACCTTGTGAAGTGCCATACCAAAGTCCATGTAGACAACATCCACTGCTTTGCCTTCATCCACTTTCCTGGTAAGCTCTTGGAAAAAAACTCTATAATTGACTTATCACATATGAAGCCATGCTGACTATCCTTAATCGATCCATGTCTATCCAAATACTGCAAGTGAAACCCAGAGGAGAGACTCACTGTTGTCCCAATCAGTGTACAAAATGTCCTCCAAAAATGAGACATGAATTGAAGGCAGTGATCCAACGCAATGTTCACTGGAAATCCATGGATGCTGAAGACCTGGTGCAGGACAATTTCGGCTGGCTCCACTGCAGATGGTAGTTTGTCCAAGGCAATTAATTTACAGGCCTTCGAAAAACGATATGTAATTACCTTGATGACAGTCTTCCCCTTGTAAGGTTGAACACCCGTAACAAAGACCATGAAAATATATGCCCATGATCTGTCCAAGAGAGGCAGAGGGTGAAGGAGTCCTTTAGATTGGGTGCACGGCTCCTTGTCCCAGGCACACACCTCGCATGCCAGCACATATTGTCAGATCTCTCTCGCCAATCCAGGCCACCATTATCTTCTCCTGATGATCTTGGGGAACCTATCAATCCCTGGGAGAGCGGTCATTCTTGATGCATGTCCTCATTGAAGTACCTGAGACCTGATGGAATTTGGAACAAACAGATGACCTGGAGGACCATTCTTGGGAATCTCTTCCTGTGCCTGGGCCTTGAGAACGAGTGTGTCAATTCCCTAATGAATTGGCATGTTCTTTTTAACTTGGGACAAAATGTTGGTAGGCTGTTTTTCTGCTTCGAGTTCATCAAACTGATAAGACAAGGCATCCAGTTTCTGTTTCTTTGACCCCAGTCAATAGGTTAAGATGAAATTGAAGCAGTTAAAGAAAAGAGACCACCTGGCCTGCCTGGAATTCAGTCTTTTGGTCTGCTGAAAGTAAGGCAGGTTTCTAAGGTACAGACAATGAAATAGGTTCCATACAGCAAAAGGATTCTTGGCCCTCTCAACCCAATGATGCCATTCCTCCAAAGCCAACTTGACCACAAGCATATCTTTACTTCTGTTATCATAGGTCACCTCTGCCAGGAATAATCGCCTGGAGAAGAATGCACACATGTGCAGTTTATAGTCCAAAAGTGTCCATTGAGACAACACTGCGCCCACTCCGACATCCAAAGCATCCACCTCCATGATGAAGGGAATGTCTGGGTTAAGTGAAACCCAAATGGGAGCTGTCATGAACTGCTGTTTGAGCTCTACAAAAGAAACCTCTGCTTCAGTAGTTCAAACAAAAAGACCTGGGATCTCTTAGTGCTGTCAGCTGAGCTGCCACTGTGCTAAAGTTCCTGATGAATTTTCTGTAAAAGTTGGCAAATCCCAGGAATCATTCAACTTGTTGCATATTGGATTTTTGTGGCCAATCTCTTAGTGCCTGTGTCTTAGTAGGGTCCATCTTGAGATTGCCTATAGAGGTGATAAAACCCAAAAATGAAACAGTGGTTTCATGAAATTCAGGTTTTGCCAGCTCATCATAAAGTTCATGATCTAGAACCCTCTTTAAGATATCTCTAAATTAGACAACATGACCCTTCATGGACTTTGAGAAAATTAGGATATCATCTTAGATGAAGGCATACTTCTGGAGTGCAGGTAATTTATACAAAACTACTTATGCATTTGCAAATCCAAAGGGCATAACCAGGTACTCATAGTGGCCTATCAGTGTGTTGAATGCAGTCTTCCACTCATCGCCTTCCTTTATGCGGACCAGTATATGCACACTCGGCAAGAGAATACTCTTACCCCTTGGAGAATAGCAAAGGCAATATTCATGAGTGGAAGGGGGTAACATTCTTTGGCCGTTATGCAATTCAGCCCTCTATGATCAATGCATGACCGCAGGCTCCCGTCGTTTTTCTGTATGAAGAAGAGACCTACACTGGTTAGTAATGTGGAGGGCCAAATGAATCCCATGGCAAAAGCCTCCTTTATGTATTCCACCATAGCATTTCTCCTGGGCCTGAGAGCGCGTTTAATCAACCTTGTGGACGACAAGTACCAGGCAGTAGATCTATAGTACAGTCATAGAGTCGGGTTGGTGGAAGAGTCGAGGCCTTTCCCTTGCTGAAGATCTCTTCCAAATCCTTGCAGATGGAAGGGCGTTTAACCAGCTTGGGTCTTGCATCCACCCCTGAACTTCACTCTGAGGATGACTCTTAAATGCATTTCATCTAGTATTGGATATTTTGAACCTGGAAAAAATATACGTACTCCATCTGTGTCTCTCATAACCTAAACTTCTACTGGATAGAAACATAGAAAACATGGAAACATAGAAAACCTACAACACAATACAGGCCTTTCGGCCCACAAAGTTGTGCTGAACATGTCCCTACCTTAGAAATTACTAGACTTACCCATAGCCCTCTATTTTTCTAAGCTCCATGTACCTATCCAAAAGTCTCTTAAAAGACCCTATCGTATCCGCCTCCAACACTATTGCCGACAGCCCATTCCATGCACTCAACACTTTCTGAGTAAAAAACTTACCCCTGGCATCTCCTCTGTACCTACTCCCCAGCACCTGTGCCCTCTTGTGGCAACCATTTCAGCCCTGGGAAAAAAGCCTCTGACTATCCACACGATCAATGCCTCTCATCATCTTATACACCTCTATCAGGTCACTTCTCATCCTCTGTCACTCCAAGGAGAAAAGGCTGAGTTCACTCAACCTGTTTTCATAAGGCATGCTCCCCAATCCAGGCAACATACTTGTAAGTCTCCTCTGTATCTCTTTCTATGGCTTCCACATCCTTCCTCAACCTCTGCTGTTCAAGAGAAAACAACCCAACCTTTAGAGACACATAACTTCTAATCCAGGCAGCATCTGGTAAACCTCTTCTGCATCCTCTCCAAAGCCTTCACATTCTTCCTATAATGGGGTGACCAGAATTGAATACAATACTCCAGATGTGGCCTAACCAGAGATAGATATTATAAAGCTGCAACACAAGTTCCTGAGTCTTGAACTCAATTCCTCTAAGAATCATGGCAAGCACGGCATTATATACCCTATCAATGTGCAGCCACAGACTTGGACTTCAAAATCCCTCTGTACCTTAACTGTGCAGAGTCTTACATTGCCTGCGATCTCCCAAACTGCAAAAAACATTGCATACAGAAGTTGTGTTCTATACTCTATTTTGTTGTGATTGAATTAATCACTGCTGAGGCCACACTTTGATTACAACGTACTGTTTTCGTCACCCTGTTATAGCAAAGACATGGGAAGACTGGAAAGAACACAGAAATATTTATTAGGATCTGCCAGGACTAGAAGACCTGAGCTACAGGGGAAAAATTTGATGGGCTAGGTTTTGATTCCTTGGACGGTAGGAGACTGAAAGGTGACCTTAAAAGCATTTGAAATTATGGAGAGGCACAGATAATATGGTTGGGAACAGTCTCTTCCCCAGGGTAGGGGAGAAGGTGAATGGGAACACTCCTCCTCAGGGTAGAGGGGAAGGTAGATGGGAACAGTTTCTTCCTCAGGATAGGGGAGAAGGTGGATGGGAACACTCTTCCCCAGGGTAGGGGAGATGGTGGATGGGAACACACTTCCCCAGGGTAGGGGAGAAGGTGGATGGGAACAGCCTTCCCCAGGGTAGGGGAGCGTCAGGTAGAGAGGGTTTGATAGTGGGAGGGAGTGGGTTTGGAGAGGAGAAGGATATGGAAAGAGAAGGGGGAGGGAGTGAGGTGGGAGAGGGAAGTAGGGAGGGAGGGGGAAGGTGAGGGGAGGTGAGAGGAGAGGGGAGGGAAGGAAAAGGAGAGGTAAAGGAGTGGGGAGGATGTGGAGAGAGAGGGGAAGAGGGGAATGCGAGAGAAGGGATGGGCACAGAGAGGGGAGGGAGTGGGGAAGGAGTGGGGAGAGGGGAGGGATAAAGGGTGGGAATTGAGAGGGAGAGGAGAGAGGGGAGAAGAGGGGACGGAATATGGAGGGAGAGGGGAGGAATGTGGAGGGAGAGTGGAGAGGGGAGGGAGGAGAGGAAGGAGAGGGGAGGGAGGAGAGGAAGAAGAGGGAGGGAGGAAGGAAGAAAGCAGGAGAGAGAGGGGAGGGAGAGGGTAGGTAGAGGCAAAGTAGGGGAGGGAGTGGGGAGGGTGAGGGGAGGGGGATGGAGAAGGGGAAGGTGGTGGGGGAGGGAGAGGGATGGGATGGGGAGGGAGTGGTGAGACCGGAAAGAGGAGTGGAAGGGAGTGGGGAGGGGAGGGAGAGGGAATGGAGAGGAGAGTGAAAGGAGAATGTAAGTGGAGGGAAAGGGGGAAGGGGAAGGGGAGGGGAGGGAGCATGGAGGGGGATGAAAGGAAGTTGGAGGGAGTGGGGAAGGATAAAGAGAGGGAGTTGCAAGGGAGAGTGCTGGAGGTAGAGGGAAGCGGGGGAGGGAGAGGTTAAGTGGAGAGGAGGGAGAGAAGAGAGAGAGGAGTTGGAGAGGGGAGGGAGTGGGGAGAGAAAGGAGAGCAAAAGTGGATGATGTGGAGAGAGAAAGGAGAGAGGACAGAGTGGGGAGTGTGAAGGGAATAACGAAATGGAGTGGAGAAAGGGGGTTGGAGAGAGGGGAGTGAGGAGGGAGAGGGTAGGTGGAGAGGAGGAAAGTGCAGGGAGTGGCGAGGGGGAGGGGGGAGAGAGAAGGGGTGGAGAGGAAAAGAGAGGTGAGATAGGGAGAGAAGAGTGAGAGTGTATGGTGTGGAAGGGAGGAAAGGGAGAGAGGAGAGGGAATGGGGAGAGTGCAGTGAGAGGGGAGCGAGTGGGGTAGGAGAGGGGACGGAAAGGAGAAGGAGTGAGGAGAGCGGGGTCTGGGAAGAGAGGAGCAAGAAGGGAGGAAATTGGGAGAGAGGTGAGTCTGGAAGAGGGTTGGGAGAGGGGAGGGAGAAGGGAGGGAGTGTGGAGGGAGAAGGGAAGGAGCAGGAAAAGGAAGGAAGGGTGGAGAAAGTGAGGAGGGAGCAGAAGGGAGTGAGAGGAAGGGGAGAGAGGCAGAGGAAGAGAGGATAGAGGGAGATGGTAGGGAGAGAAGAAAGGGGTGTGTAGCGAGGGAGTGGAGAGTGAGACGGGAGCCAACCTGAGGTATGAGGGAGTGATGGAGGGGTAGGAGGGATGAGGATCGGGATGATGCATGAGCAAGTGGGTAGGAGTGGGTAGGAGGGATAAGAGAGGGGTCTGAGGGATGAGGTTTGGAATGATGCATGAGGGAGTGGGTGGGAATACATAAGCAGATGTGGGTGTAGGGTGGGAGTGCATAGGAAGGCTGAGGGAGTGAGTAGGAGTGATGAAGTTTGGGACAGAATTATGAGGGAGCTTGGAGGGATAAGGGTGTGAGTAGGAGGGACGAGAGGATGGGTAGGAGATTTGAGGGAGTGGGTAGGAGGGATAAGAGAGGGGTCTGAGGGATGAGGTTTGGAATGATGCATGAGGGAGTGGGTGGGAATACATAAGCAGATGTGGGTGTAGGGTGGGAGTGCATAGGAAGGCTGAGGGAGTGAGTAGGAGTGATGAAGTTTGGGACAGAATTATGAGGGAGCTTGGAGGGATAAGGGTGTGAGTAGGAGGGATGAGAGGATGGGTAGGAGAGTTGAGGGAGTGGGTAGGAGGGATGAGGGGTGGGTAGGAGGGATAAGAGAGTGGGACAGAGGGATGAGGGAGTGGGACAGAGGGATAAGAGAGTGGGACAGAGGGATGAGGGAGTGGGACAGAGGGATAAGAGAGTGGGACAGAGGGATGAGGGAGTGGGACGGAGGGATGACAGAGTATAGGGAGTATGTGAGATGTTTGATATTCACAGACAGACTGACTCCATTGCTTACATTCCCTAGTTCTGCTGCCTCAGGAGAATCAGCTCATTATACACATTGCCCTCATTCCTCTGGGCTGAATCAGACTGTTTAAGATGTTCACATCCCTCTCCAACCCTGCCTCACTACACAAGCCTTGAGCAGAGAATGAGAAGCATGAAGAATCAACCCTTCATTCCTGCTGCCCCATGCACTCAGACCAAGGCTTCTCTTCCACTGAGTGTTGTGTCCTCAGTTTCCATGACAGCCAACAAGCCTGCCACCTCTTGCAGGGTAGTACTGAGGGGTAATGAGGATGACCTGTGGCAAGGGGACAGCTTGCAAAACCTGGGGAAGGTGTGGAAAGTGATCCCTGGAGAGGGAGTGAGAAGGGGTGTCTTTCCCAGTGTGGAACTAAAAGTGCTGGGCTGGTTCCGTGGGAGCACAGAATGTGGAGAGGGTCGGGGTGTGTGGCGCAATGGGACTAGGGTCGTGGATGAGAATGCACTCTGGGGAGGGGCGTGAGAGCACGGTGTGCAGTGGGGGAAAGGGTGGATGGTGATGGTCTGGGAAAGCTGCTGGGGTGGGAGTGGAAGAGCAGTAGCTCTCAAAGGGGGACAGTAAACTGATGGCATAACAGCCAGAACAGACCAGATGGGCCAAATGGCCTACGTCAGACTTTGGAGAGGCTGGTGACTGACAGCTGTCCAGGGAAGAGGTGTTGCCATCACAAAAAGCATTTGTTATTAATTTAATGTTAAATGGCACCTAAATCTCAACATTGTGCTGAATTTTATCATCTTCTTTGATTAAGATAGACCAATAAGTACAAGACGAGGCTCTTTCTGGCTCTCACTCCCCCATCCTCCCTCTTCCCAATCTCTCTCCCACTCTCTCCTTTCCCTTCCTTTCCCCTACCCTCTCTCCCACTGTCTCACCCTCCATCTCCCCTCTCCCTCTCTCTCCCCTCCTCTCCCTCTCCAACTCTCTCTTCTCCCTCCCCCTCCTCTCCCCTCCCTCTCCCTTGTCCTCTCCCTCACCCTCCCTCTCCTTCTCCAACTCTTTTTCCCTCCCCTTCCTCTCCCTCCAACTCTCTCCTCCCACTCCTCCCTCTCCCTACCCTTCCCTGACCCTCTCCCTCGTTCTCTCCCCTGCACCCTCCCTCTCTCCCTCACTCTCACCCTCTCTTTCTCATCCCTTCTCCCTTCATTCACCCTCCCCTCCCCTTTTCCTACCACTCCCCACTCCCACCCCTTGTCTCCCCATCTGCTCCACCCCCATTTCTCCACCCACCACCTCCCCCTCCCTTCCCATCCCTCTCCTCCTGCTCACCTTCCCCCTTCCTTGTCCCCCTCAACCCCTCTCCCCCACTCCCCTGCGCTTCCCCTCCCTCTCTCTCTCTCACCCTTCCTCTCCTCCCCTTCATCTCCCCCCTCCCACTCTTCCTATTTCTCCCCCTGCATATCTCTCTCTCTCTCTCTCTCTCTCTCTCTCTCTCTCTCTCTCCCTCTCCCTCTCCCTCTCCCTCTCCATCTCCCTCTCATCCCATGAGAGATCATAAGACATAAGAGCAGAATTAGGCCATTAGGCCTATCAAGGCTGCTCTGCCATTCAATCATTCTTTTTCCCCTCCTCAGCCCCATTCCCCAGCCTTCTCCTCATATGGTTATAGATGTCGTGTCCAATCAAGAACTTATCAAGCTCTGCCTTAAATACACCCAAAGACCTGGCCTTCACAGCTGTCTGTGGTAACAAATACGCCACTGACTGAAGAAATTTTTCTGCATCTCTATTTTAAATGGATAATCCTCTATCCTAAGGTTGTGCCCTCTTATCCTAGACTCCCCACCATGGGAAACATCCTTTCCACATCTACTCTGTCTAGTCCTTTAAACGGTTGAAAGCTTTCAATGAGATCACCCATCATCCTTCTAAATTCCATCAAATACAGACCCAGAGCTATCCAAGTTATTTGTATGATAACCCTTTTATTCCTGGAGTCATCCTTGGGAACCTCTTCTGAACCTTCTCCGATGGCAACACATTTTTTCTTCAATAAGTAACCCAAACTGTTCAGAATACTAAATACTAAAGCCTCAGCAGTGCCTTATAAAGCCTCAGCATCACATCCCTGCTCTTGTATTCTAGACCTCTTGAAATGAATGCTAACATTGCATTTGCCTTCCTCACCACTGACTCGACCTGCAAGTTAACCTTTCGTGTATTCCGCATGAGGATGCCCGAGTCCTTTTGCATCTCAGATTTTTGGATTTTCTTCCCTTTTAGAAAATAGTCTGCACATTTGTTTCTACTCCCAAAGTGCATGGTCATGTATTTTCCAACATTATATCTCATTTGCCACTTTCTTGGCCATTCTCTTAATCTGTCCAAGTCCTTTTGAAATAACCAGAGAGGAGGTGGATTCACTCAGGTCCACTGCCTGAGTAGAAAAAGGAAGCAGAGAGTCATGGCAGCATAATACAGCTTTGGCCAGCAAACAATCCATGTTTGAGATTGATTAGCAACAGCAAATTAAAGGAAGACAGGGACAAGCACGGCAGCTGTCGTCTGAGTGGACAGAGTCAGAGTGGTGATCTTGAGGCTTTAGCTCTTCAAGGCTTCAGTGAAGAGAGGCTTCAGTCAGAGGAAGTAATAAAAAGAAAAGCTCCAGGTTAAGCTTTTTTCCTTTCACTTTTTTATATATGCTCAGCTAAGACAGTAGAGATGCCAGGCAGAATAGTTGAATGCTCCTCTTGAGGCATGTAGGAAGGCAGTGCCCCTGACCACTACAACTACAAGAAGTGCATCCAGGTGCAGCTTCTAGCAATCCTCATTAAGGAGATGAACCTGGAACTGGATGAACTATTCAAGTGGATGATCATTTGGGAGGCTGAAGGAGTGATAGATTGGACTTATAGAGAAGTTGTTACACCCAAGGTACAGGACACAGGAAACTGAATGACAGTCAGGAAGGGGAAAGGGATTGGGGAGTGAATGCACAATATCCCTGTGGCCATCTCCCTTAACAACAGGTAAATTGCTTGGGATACTTTTGGAGGGGGAGGGAGGTTGACCTAACTGTCACAGTGGTCAGGTCTCTGGCACTGTGCCTTCCTCTGTGACTCAGAGGGAAGGCCAGAGAGAGGCATGCTGTGATTTATTGGTTAGGGGAATGGACAGGAGGTTCTATGGGCAAGAACAAGATTCCCCGATGGTTTGTTGTCTCCTGGGTCCCAGGCCCTGGGACATCACAAGTCTTCAGTGGGAGGGTGATGAGCCAGAGGTCGTGGTCCATGTAGGTACCAATGACAAAGGTAGGATGAGTGACGAGGTTCTGCATTGGGAGTTAGGTGCTAAGTTAAAGAGCAGGACCTCTAGGGTTATGATTTCATATTGCTACCTATGCCATATACTAGAGAGGCCAGAGCTAGGAAAATTATACAGTTTAATACGTGGCTAAGGTGTTGGTGTAGGAGGGAGAGCACAAAATTTTTGGGTCAGTGGGCTCTGTTACAGGGAAAATAAGACCTACTCAAAAGGGATGATTTGCACCTGAGGGGGACTAATATCCTAGTGGGAAGATTTGTTAATGCCACATGGTGGGGTTTAAACTAGAGTTGTAGGGGGATGGGAACCAAAGTGGCAGAACAGGTAGTGAACAAGTTGTGGAGGCAGATGCTGGTAAGACCTCAGACATATTTAGGAATCATAATGTCAAGTATGGGTCTAGTGACCTGAGCATTATTTTCAATGCAAGGAATACCGTAGGAAAGGGGGATGAGCTCAGTGCATGGATCAACACCTAGAATGATGACGTTGTAGCCATTAGTGAGACTTGGTCAGGAGGGACAGGACTGGCAGCTCAGTATTCCAGGATTCCGTTGTTTTAGACATGACAGAGTGGGAAGGATTAAAGGAGGAGAGATGACATTACTACTCAGGGAAAATGTCACAGCAAAGCTCCATCAGAACAGACTGGAGACCTCGACTAATAAGACATTATAGGTGGAACTGAGAAATAAGAAAGGTATGACCATATTAATGATGCTATATTACACCACCCAACAGTTCTAGGAATTGAGAGGAACAGCTCTGTAGAGGTTGCAGGCTGTTGCAAGAAACATAATGTTGTTAGAATAGCTAACTTTAACTTTCCACATATTGACTGGGAATCCCATACTGTAAGAGGACTAGATGGGATAAGAGTTGTCAATTCTGTTCAGGAAATTTTCCTTCATCAGTACGTAGATGTCCCAATGAGAGAGTGCGCAATACTGAACCTGCTATTAGAGAATGAGACACTGTGGATGACAGAAGTTTGTCTAGGGGAACATTTGCATCCAGTGACCACAATGCCATTAGTTTCAAAGTAAATATGCAAAGGTTGAGATTCTAAATTGGAGAAAGGCAAAATTTGATGGTATCAGAATGATCTGGCAAATACAGATTGGGACAGGCTGTTTTCAGGCAAAGGTGAGCTTGGAAAGTGGAAGGACCTCAAAAACTAAATTTTGAGAGTACAAAGCTTGTATGTACCTGTCAAAATAAAAGGTAAAGATAATAAGTGTAGGGAAGCTTCATTTTCAAGAGATACTGAGGTCCTGGTTAAGGGAAAAAGAGAGGTGAATAGGAGGTATAGGCAAGTAGGACCAAATGAGGTGTTTTTGGAGTATAAGAAATCCAAGAGAACACACAGAAAGAAATCAGGAGGGCTGAAGGAAGGCACAAAGTTGCTCTAGCAGACAAGGTAGAGAATCCCAGAGGATTCTACAAGTATGTCAAGAGCAAAAGGATTCAGAGACTCAGTTGGTCCTCTAGAAGAACAAATGTGTGGAGCCAAAACAAATGGGGGAGATCTTAAATGCATACGTTGCATCTGTATTTACTCGGGAGACAGTTTCAGAGTCTATAGAAGTGAGGCAAAGCGGCATCAACTTCATAGGCCCTGTACAGATTACAGAGGAGGACGTGTTTGTTAAACTGAGGCAATTCAGGGTGGATAAATCCCCAGGGATCAACAAGTTGCTCCCTTGGACCCTACAGGAGGCAGGTCAGAAATTGCCAGGGCCTAGCAGAGATATTTAAATCATCCTTAGCAACAGGAGAGGTACCAGAGGATTGTAGGATAGTCAGTGTTGTTCTGCTGTTTGAAATAAAGCTCTAAACATTAACAAGGAAATTATTGGCCTGTGAGTGTGATATCAGTTGTGGGAAGGATATTGGAAGGTATTCTAAGAGACCATATATATCAGTGTTTAGATAGACATGGAGTGATTAACAATTGTCAGCATAGTTTTGTGCATGATAAATCATATCTAACCGATCTTAAAGAGTTTTTTGAGGAAGTTACCAGGAAAGTGAATGAAGCAAAGGCAATAGATGTTGTTTCCATGGACTTTCACAAGGCATTTGACAAGGCCATGTGTGGGAGGCTGGTCAAGAAGGATCAGTTGCTCAGCATTCAGGATAAGGTTGTAAATTGGATTAGACATTGGTTTTGTGGGAGAAGCCAGAGTGTGTAGTAAAGGGTTGCCTTGCAGACTGGAGGCCTGTGACTAGTGATGTGCAACAGGGATCAGTGCTGGATCCTTTGTTGTTTATGATCTGGATGATGATGTGGCTAACTGGATCAGCAAATTTGCGGATGACACCAAGATCAGGAGTGTAGTGAACAGCAAGGAAGCTAGAAAAGGGCTGAAATATGGCAGATGGAATTTAATGCAAACAAGTGCAAGGTTTTGCACTTTGATAGGACCAACCTGGGTAAGTCCTACACAGTAAATGATAGGGACTGAGCAGTATGGTAGAACAAAGGGATCTGGGAATACAGGTCCAAAGTTCATTGAATGTGGCATCACAGGTAAGTAGGGACAGAAATAAAGCTTTTGACACATTGGCCTTCATAAATTAATGTATTGAGTACAGAAGATGGGCTGTTATTTTGAAGTTGTAACAGATGTTGGTGAGTGAGGTCTAATTTGGAGTATTGTGTGCAGTTTTGGTCACCTACCTACAGGAATGATATAAACAAGGTTAAAAGAGTGCAGAGTAAACTTGCAAGGACGTTGCCAGGTCTGGAGGACCTGAACTATAAGGAAAGATTGAATAGGTTAGGACTGTATTCTTTAGAACATGGAAGATTGAGAGGAGATTTGATACAGGTATACAATATTAAGAGGGGTTTAGATAGGGTAAATGCATGCAGGCTATTTCCACAGAGGTTGGTTGGGACTACAACTGGAGGTCATGGCTTTAGAGAGAAAGGTTAAAAGTTTAAGGGAAACATGAGGGGAAACATCTTCACTCAAAGGGTTGTGAGAGTGTGGAATGAGCTGCCAGCACAAGTGGTGCATATGAGCTCGACTTGAACACTCAAGAGAAATTTGGATAGGTACATGGATTTGGTTTTCATTGATTTTGGCATGGACTAGGTGGTACAGCCTTTTCCTATTGCTGCACTTCTTTGAGACTCCCTTTCCCTCTCTTCTCCCCCTCTCCCCTTCTTACCCTTTCCCCTTCTCCACCTCTCCCTCTCCCACTCCCTCCTCCTCCCCTCTCCCTCTCTATCTCCTTCTTCCATTCTCCCTCCCTCTACCCTCCTCACCCTTTCCCTTGCCCCTTCTTCCTTTCCATGTTCTCTCCCTCTCCCTCCCCTTCCCCTCTTCCATGCCCTCATTCTCTCACCCTCCCTCTCCCCTTTCCTTGCTCTGTCTCCCCTCTGTCTTTCTCCCTCTCCCTGTCTCTCTCTCCCTCTCCCTTTTCCCCACCCCCTGTCTCTCCCTTTCTTTCAAGCTCTGACAAAGTGCTGCAGGAACTGAATGGTTCAGGCAACATCTATGGAGGTAAATGAATTGTCAGCATTTCGGGTAAAAATCTCTCCCTCCCTTTCTCCCTTTCTCTTACTCACCCCTCTCTGTCACTCTTTCCTCTTTCTCTCTCCACATAGCCCCCTGTCATTCTCCCCACAAGAGCCTGCCCCAGATTCACTCCACAGAGGGACCCTGAAATCCAAACCAACCGTGTTGTGGGAGAACCATCTTGTTGGGAGGGGTGAGGAGAGAGGGTTAGTGAACAAGGCTGTTGACGAAGGGGCAATCACTACCTGTTTGGGGGAGATAGAACTAAGGGAAGAATGTAATTTTAACACTCTCTCTCTCTCTCTCTCTCCCTCCCCCTCCCTCCCCTCCCCCCCCCCCCTCTCTCTCTCTATCTCAGGAAACACTGACTCCTCACTTTACTCCACCCCAGGCCTCTGCACCAGACCGAGGCTCAGTGCATAAAGTGTCCTTTCCACTCTCTCTCTCTCTCTCTCATCTCATCTCTCACTGTGTCCGGCGGCTGGATCTCCTGGTCAACCCACACAAACTGTTTCACAAGGCAGATCCAAGATAAGGGGAATGGACAAGGAGTTACAGTCAGTGAATCTGCCTCAACCTCGACGAATTCCCTGCTTTCTGAGGCAGTAAACTATCCGCCCATGCCCAGCTCTCCCTCTTCTCTCCTGCCTGTCGCCCAGATCTCTCTCCCTTCTCCTGCCTCTCATGATTCCCAGAGAATGGAATGTGCAGAATTTCCTGCCAGGCTCCTCCTCTGCCTGCCGGTAACCCAGGGCAACCCTGGCCTCTCTCAGAGCAGGGCGAGGACAGCAGGGTGAAGTATTGGTGGGGCAGAGGTTCAGATGGGAGTTGGAGCCTGGGGTGGTCACAATCCACAGGAGCCCTCGCCCTTTCATTATACATCCTCATACCTCATCTCTATTTGCTGGGTCTCTCATTCCCTCTCTCCATTTTTGACATTACTGTTACTGCCTTGCACAGCTTACCACCCTCCTGCCATATCTTTCTCCTCACCTCTGTTTCTATCTTTTTCTCCTTCCCTTTCTTCTTACCCTAATTCCCCCTTTTCTCTCTCCTGCTTTCCTCTTTCCCCATGACCCCTCTCTTTCTGCACCTCACTCTGCCTAACTCCAACTCCCTCTCTTCTCCCTGTTTGTTGTTCTTTCTGTTTTCTCTTCTCTCCCTCTCCCACTCTCTCCCTCTCTCTCTCACCTCCCTCTCCCACTCTCTCTCCCTCTCTCTCTCACCTCTCTCTCTCCCTCTCTCTCTCACCTCTCCCACTCTCTCTCCCTCTCTCTCTCTCTCACCTCTCCCTCTCCCACTCTTTCTCCCTCTCTCTCTCTCACCTCTCCCTCTCCCACTCTCTCCCTCTCTCTCTCACACCTCTCCCTCTCCCACTCTTTCTCCCTCTCTCTCTCTCTCTCACCTCTCCCACTCTCTCTCCCTCTCTTTCTCTCTCTCACCTCTCTCTCTCTCTCTCTCTCTCTCTCACCTCTCTCTCTCCCTCTCTCTCACCTCTCCCTCTCCCACTCTCTCTCCCTCTCTCTCACATCTCCCACTCTCTCTCCCTCTCTTTCTCTCTCACCTCTCCCTCTCTCTCTCACCTCTCCCTCTCCCACTCTCTCTCCCTCTCTCTCTCTCACCTCTCCCTCTCCCACTCTCTCTCCCTCTCTTTCTCTCTCATCTCTCCCTCTCTCTCTCTCACCTCTCCCTCTCCCACTCTCTCTCCCTCTCTCTCTCACCTCTCCCTCTCCCACTCTCTCTCCCTCTCTCTCTCACCTCTCCCTCTCCCACTCTCTCTCCCTCTCTTTCTCTCTCACCTCCCTCTCTCTCTCTCTCACCTCTCCCTCTCCCACTCTCTCACACCTCTCCCTCTCCCACTCTCTCTCTCTCTTTCCCTTGCTTATGACACACCACTCCTCTCCACTATTGACAAGCCATGCCACTTTCATCTCACTACTCTTTGAAAGTCCTCATTGTTCAGTTAGTCTGGAGCCCCAGGCAACACAAATGGAAAACAGTCCCTGATCCCCAAAGCCATGAGGGCTGAAGGACTGGGCTAGGAATGTAGCTGATTGGAGGGAAAAGGTGCACACAAAAGGCAGATAACATAGTGAACTTAGTACACAGAAGCCACTCATGCTTAACTGAAACATAGAAGACAAGACCAGGAAATGAAGCTGAGAGCAGGGGCTGTTACTGTCCCTGACTGGGGTTTCTGCAAAAGACAGGGAGGGGTGCAGGAACACATTGTGCAGGAGATCAGGTTTAAACTTGAGTCTCTGTAGCTGTGACATAGTGGCTCTACACACTACACCTCTGGGTCGCAGTGTTATTTTCAAAAGAACTGGAAAATCAAAGCAAAATTAAATATGCATTTGGCTTATTTTGTACTTCCTTCAAAAGTGACAGGCCCTTCTACACATTGCCTCTCTGTGTCTGTCTAAATGTCTCTGACACCTCCCCTGGCAGTGTATCCCACATGTCAACTCCTCTGTGTAAAATAGCTTCCCCTTTAAATCTCCTTCCTGTCATCATAAATCTCTGCCCTCCTGTTTTTGATATCTCTATGATGGGGAAGAGATTATATTGGCTACACCTACGCCTCTTACATAATTCACCATACTGGTGAATCTCCTCTGCATAGCCCCAGTGCAACCACATTCGTCCTCTCACAAGTTTTCCAAGGGCAGCCTAATCAGTGTTCTGTACCACTGAAACATGGAATCCCCACATTTGTATTCCATGCCCAACTTGTGAAATCAGTAATCTATATACTTACCTTAAGACCCTATAGACTAGGAAATCCCAACCTGGTGTCCATGGATCCCTTGCTTAATGATATTGGTCCATGGCATTAAAAAAAAAGGTTGAGAACCTCTGCTATGAACCCATGTTGCCACTTTCAGTTTATCAACCTTCCTTGGAGCCCTACCATTTACTTTACATGTCCTACCCCTATCTCACTTCCCAAAATGCATTACCTAACACTTGTCTGAAAATTTTCTACTGAATTTATATCTCTGTAGTCTTAGTAACCTTCCTTGCTACCCGCAATACTGCCAACTTTCATGTTATTCACAAAATTACAAATATTTCCTCTACTTTCACAAACACAAGAGATTCTGTAGATGCAGAAATCCAGAGTAACACACACAAAATTCTTGAGGAACTCAGCAGGTCAGGCAGCATCTATAGAAATGAATAAAGAGTCAATGGTTTGGGCAGAGATCCTACATCAGACCTCAACCCAAAACGTCAACTCTTTATTCCTTTCCATAGATGCTGCCTGACCTGCTGAGATCCTCCAGCATTTTGCTGTGTTAACTCCCACATTCATATGCAAGTTGTTGATGTGATATAGAGCAGCCAACAGCGAAGGTTCCAGTACCAATCTCTACAGTATATCATCAGTCCCTGCATGCAACAACCCTCTGCCACTCTTCATCAGGCAGCCCTTAGATGCTATGTACCATGATTTTCTGAAGCAGCTCTCTATGCCATGCAGCACTTGTCAAATACTTTACTAAAGTCCATAGAGACATATATCACAGCTGAAAGACTGGAGAGGCAAACACCACCAGTCTACAAATTATGACATCAAACATCAATTCAAGCTTCTTGTCACACAGTTCAGACCCAGAGTGAAGCTCCCTCTAAACTGTCCCATCACACACTCCCAGGGCACAGGTCAGACCCAGAGTGAAGTTCCCTCTACACTGTCCCATCACACACTCCCAGGGCATGGGTTAGACACAGAGTGAAGGTCCCTCTACTCTATTCCATCACACACTCCCAGGGCATGGGTTAGACACAGAGTGAAGGTCCCTCTACACTATCCCATCACACACTCCCAGGGCATGGGTTAGACACAGAGTGAAGGTCCCTCTACACTATCCCATCACACACTCCCAGGGCATGGGTTAGACACAGAGTGAAGCTCCCTCCAAACTCTCCCAGGACACAGTTCAGAATAAAGTTCCCTCTACGCTGTCCCATGACACACTCCCAGAACATGAGTTAGATATAGTGATCACAGGAACACTGTAAACTGGGAGAGGCAGTAATGAAGGAGCACTAGAGTGTGGGTAAAATGCTGAGGAAGCTCCTAAGCCCAGCTGAAAATTTGAGGGAGAGCCTGGCAGGAAGAGGGAGCTCTAGATTGCCACTGTTTTCTTTTCACACTGGTGGTTTACTGATCTCCTCAAAGATCCCCAAAATCCTCATGGCAAAGGGGTTGCCACCCCAATCCCATTGTAAAATGTTCATCATGTTGACTGAAACACATGACCGCGGCCTTGTTCTCATCTCTGCAGAGGAATCTTGCTATGCACGCATTTGCACTTATATACTCAAACAGGGCCTACATTCCAAGTAGGTCTTGTCAGTATTAAAGTATTTTGGGATGTTGTGGGGCAATTCAAGGGGCTACATCAATTTCATAAGTTCTTTTCCAGGGGTGAAGGGTTAATTCCCTGTCCACTCCAAGGGCAGTAGATGCTGGGAGAACAGAAGTCAGAGAGTGATCAGAAAATGTGCAGAGATGGGGATGGGGGTGGCAGTAAGTGAGAAAGAGAGAGAGGAGGGAGAGAGAGATAGAGGGGAGAGAGGGAGAGAGCAAGAGAAAAGGGGAGAGAAACTGAGTGACAGAATGAAAAGGAATGGGAGGGGGGGAGAAAAAGAAAGAAAGAGAGAGAGAGAGAGAGAGAAGAGAGAGAGAGAGAGAGATGAAGCAGTAACTGGAGAAAGTGCCAGACAGAGTTCAGTAAAGACTGGAAAGAGGGAGGGACAGGGAATGTGATGGTGGGATGGAGAGTGTGGGACCCAGTGACAGCCAAAAGCATGGGGGCTGAAAGTAGATGGAGACTGGGGTGGGGAGAAAGAGTTAGAAAGTTGGTTTCCTTCTTCCTACCTGCAGTGGTGGTTCCGAAGCAGAGGATCCAAATCACAGAGCGAAACATTTCTTGTTACAATCCTCAGTTGGGTGGGTGGGGAAGGGGGTGGTGGGGATGGGGGTCGGGGTTGGGTATGAGGGTAGGGAGGGTAGAAGAGGGGGAGGTAGACAGAGAGCAAGAAAGAAAGCAAAACGGAACGTTCCTGGCAGGAAGTGCTGGAATTTCAAGCAGTCTCCAGGAAAATGAGACTGAGAGAAGGGAAAAAAAAGTAATTTTTTTGGGGGGGATTAGCAGGGGATGGGAAGGACTGTGCCACTGTGGACAGAGAGAAGGGGTGTGATGCAGTGAAGTTATCTGGTCCCGCACAAAAGCTTCTTTTCTCTTTCACTCAGTCACCACCCCTTATCAGTTCCTCACACTCCTCTCCCCCCACCCCCACAGACCTCGCTCCCCAGCCCGTGCGAGAGGGAGGGGTGAGGTTTATGTCTGCAACTGCAGGGTAGTTTAATTCACAGTCTTTGTGGGACATGGGGAGATGGTGAAGGCAGAAGGAGATTGTTTACTTGGCTTTGATTTACAACCCCTTTCCCCCCAACCCCCCACCCGCCACCCACCCCCACACTTCCCGCTCTAATTGTGCTGATGTGGAATGTAAGTGGATTCAGCAGAGATCCAGTCCCAGCCCGTCACAGAGAGCGAGAGAGAAAGACACACACAGTCTGAATCTGACCATATAGAAACAGAGAGAGGAGGGGAGGCATAGAAGGACAGAGGAATGAAAGGGTGAGATAAAGCGGGAAGTGGGAGGAGGGACAAAACAAAAGTGAGAGTGAAAGGTGTGGTGTGGGGGTGTTCGGGGAGAGAGTGGGGGGAGAGAGAGAGAAAAAGAGAAAGGAGAGAGAGGAGATAGAGAAAACAACAGACACACACGCACGATTAATTGACTTTCTATTTTTGAGAAAGAAACAGAGATGGAGGGGGTTGGAGGTGGGGAAAGAGGGATACCAGAAGGTGCAGAGAGAGGAAAGCAAGGAGGGGGAGGGAGGGAGACTGAGGACGGGGGAATGACGGTAGGGAGGGAGGAGGCGATAAAGTGGGTGGGATGACAGAAGGATGGAGGAAGTGGTGAAAAGATGGGAGGGAGGAGAAAGGGAGGGTGAGGGGCAAGGAGAGAGAGGAGGGGAAGAGAGGTGAGGAGGGAGGGAGTTTGGGAGGAGAGGGATGAAGGCAGGTGGAAGGTATGAGGCAGAGAGGACAGAGGTGGGGGAAGGGGATAATAGTTGAGGGAAGCACGGGAGAGGGATGGGGAGAGAGGGAAGAGAAAGGGACAGGAAGTAGTAGGAGTGGGAGGGAGTGGAGAGGGATGTGGAAGGGCAGATAGGAAGGAGGAGGAGGGGAGGGGAAGGATGGAGAAGAAGGAGGTGGAGAGGAAGGAAGGGGAGTAGGGGGAAGGGAAGTGAAGAAGGAAGGGAGGTGAAAGAGGGGTAAACTCAGGGAGGTGATGGGGATTGGAGGGAAAGGAGTGGTGGAGCTCAGAGAGCAGCAAGTGGTGGGAAAAGACAGGGTGCTGAGGGAAGGGCAGTGGTGAGACTGGAGAGGGATCAAAGGAGATTCACAAAAATGATTCCAGGATTGAATGGCTTGTCACATGAAGAACATTTGAAGGCTCTGAGCCCCTAGTGACTAGAATTCAGAAGAATGAGGGGTGACCCCATTGAAATCTATCAAATGCTGAAAGTCCTTGATAGAGTGGATGTGGAGAGCATGTTTCCTTTGGTGGGAGAGTGTAAGAGCAGAAGACACATCCTCAGAATAGAGGGGCGTCCTTTTAGAATGGAGATTACGAGGAATCTCTTTCGCCCGTGAATGGCGAATCTGTGGAATTCTTTGCCACTGGTGGCTGTGGAGACCAAGTCTTTGTGTGTATTTAAGACAGAGGTTGATAAATCCTTGATTGGTCAGGGCATGAAGGGATACAGGGAGAAGATAGGAGATTGGGGCTGAGAGGAAAATTAGATTAGTCATGATGAATTGACAAAGCAGACACAATGGGCCAAATGGCCTAATTCTGCTCCTATATGTTATGGTCTTATTATCTCATAGAAGGGCAAGAGGAAGGACTGAAGAAGAGGAAGGGAAGGGAAAGGAGATGGGGAGTTGAAGGTGGAGAGAAGCGGAGGCAGTGTGAGGGGAGGGAAGGAAGAGAGAGGTCAAAGGTGGAGGGGATGAAAAGGGAGAGGAAGCGAGGAGGGGTGTGATGGGAAACCAAAACGAGGGACTGCGGAGGGGAGGGAGAGGAAGGTTCAGAGGGGAGGAGAGGGATGGAAGGAGGAGTGGTGGGAAAGGAGAGGCAGAAGAAGGGTTGGCGGGGAGGAAGAAAGATGGGAGGAGGGGTGGGAGGAAGGTGGGGAGAGGTGGGAAGAGGGGAGAGGCATGAGGGGATTGAGAGAGTGTGGGAGGGGAGGGGAAGAGGCAGGAGGAGAGGAATGGGGAGAGGTGCAAGGAGAGGTGGGTGGAAGGAGTTGTGGAAAGGAGGAAGGGAAGTGTGGGAGGGGCGGGAAGAGGGGACAGGCAGAAGGAAGAGATTGAGGGAGCAGTGTGTGAGGGATGAGGGAGAGGGAAAGATGGAAAGAGGGATAGGAGGGGAGAGAGTTAAGAGAAGGGGTGGAAGGGAGGTGGAGGTGAGGGAGGGAGGACGGAGAGGCAGGAAGATTGGTGGGAGGTATGGGAGAGAGGGGGAGGTGGAGACTGGAGTTAAATGATGGGATGGAGCAGGAAAGAGGGGGTGGATGAAGAATGGGAGGGAGGAGGGGTGGAAGGCAGGAGGAGGGTTGAGAAGAAAGGGGAAGAGGGGAGGAGGAGAGAGGCAGTAGGGAGGGTGGGACAAGAGTGAGGCAGAAGGAAAGGATTGAGGGAACAGTGTGGGAGGAAGGAGGGGAAAGATGGGCGTAGTAGTGGAAGGGAGGAGGGGAAGAAGGGAAGAGGGAAGAGGCAGGAGAAGGATGGGACAGAAAGGAGGGAGTTGGGAGGGAGGAGAGGTAGTGTGGGAGGAAGAGGGACGAGAAGATGAGGGTAGAGATGTTAGGAGGGGTAGGAAGGAGGAGAGGAGAGGCGGGTGGGTGAGGGGAGGGGGAGGAAGGGAGAGGTGGAAGGAGGGGTTTGAGAAAGCATTGAGGGAAGGAGGAGTTGAGAATGGTGGGAGGAAGGAGGAGGGAAGGAGGACGGGAGGGGCATGTGGAGGAGTGGGAGGGAAAGGATGGGGCTGTAGAAGACAGGTGGTAGGAGGGGATTTGAGAGAACAATGTGGGAGGGAGGAAGGGAGAGATGAAACATAGAAACATAGAAAATAGGTGCAGGAGTAGGCCATTCGGCCCTTCGAGCCTGCACCACCATTCAGTATGATCATGGCTGATCATCCAACTCAGAACCCTGTACCTGCTTTCTCTCCATACCCCCTGATCCCTTTAGCCACAAGGGCCATATCTAACTTTAAGAGGAATATAGCCTCTTAAATATAGCCAATGAACCGGCCCCAACTGTTTCCTGTGGCAGAGAATTCCACAGATTCACCACTCTCTGTGTGAAGAAGTTTTTCCTCATCTCGGTCCTAAAAGGCTTCCCCTTTATCCTTAAAGTGTGACCCCTCGTTCTGGACTTCCCCAACATCGGAAACAATCTTCCTGCATCTAGCCTGTCCAATCCCTTTAGAATTTTATACGTTTCAATAAGATCCCCCCTCAATCTTCTAAATTCCAGTGAGTATAAGACTAGTCGATCCAGTCTTTCTTCATATGAAAGTCCTGCCATCCCAGGAATCAATCTGGTGAACCTTTGTACTCCCTCTATGGCAAGAATGCCTTTCCTCAGATTAGGGGACCAAAACTGCACACAATACTCTAGGTGCGGTCTCACCAAGGCCTTGTACAACTGCAGTAGAACCTCCCTGCTCCTGTACTCAAATCCTTTTGCTATGAATGCCAACATACCATTTGCCTTTTTCACCACCTGCTGTACCTGCATGCCCACCTTCAATGACTGGTGTACAATGATACCCAGGTCTCGTTGCACCTCTCCTTTTCCTAATCGGCCACCGTTCAGATAATAATCTGTTTTCCTGTTCTTGCAACCAAAGTGGATAATTTCACATTTATCTACATTAAATTGCATCTGCCATGAATTTGCCCACTCACCTAACCTATCCAAGTCACCCTGCATCCTCTTAGCATCCTCCTCACAGCTAACACTGCCGCCCAGTTTCCTGTCATCCGCGAACTTGGAGATGCTGCATTTAATTCCCTCGTCTAAATCATTAATATATATTGTAAACAACTGGGGTCCCAGCACTGAGCCTTGCGGTACCCCACTAGTCACTGCCTGCCATTCTGAAAAGGTCCCGTTTACTCCCACTCTTTGCTTCCTGTCTGCCAACCAATTCTCTATCCACATCAATACCATACCCCTAATACCGTGTGCTTTAAGTTTGCACACTAATCTCCTGTGTGGGACCTTGTCAAAAGACTTTTGAAAATCTAAATATACCACATCCACTGGCTCTCCCCTATCCACTCTACTAGTTATATCTTCAAAAAATTCTATAAGATTCGTCAGACATGATTTTCCTTTCACAAATCCATGCTGACTTTGTCCGATGATTTCACCTCTTTCCAAATGTGCTGTTATCACATCTTTGATAACCGACTCTAGCATTTTCCCCACCACCAATGTCAGACTAACCAGTCTATAATTTCCCGGTTTTTCTCTCCCTCCTTTATTAAAAAGTGGGGTTACATTAGCCACCCTCCAATCCTCAGGAACTAATCCAGAATCTAAGGAGTTTTGAAAAATTGAGAGGAGGGGTGAGATGAAGAAGTGGAGCTGTGGGAAGGAGAAGGAAGAGGAGAGGGAGAGAAAGGAGGAGGAGGGGAGAGGCAAGTGGAGGGGTGGGAGGGAGGAAGAGAGGAGGAGGGGTGAGGCGGGAGGTGGGGTGAGAGGAGAGATGAGGCAGACATAGGAGATTGAGGGAGCGATGTGGGAGGTAGGAGGGGAGAGGCATGAGGAGGTGTGGGAGGAAGTAGGAGACAGGCAAAAGGGAGGGATGTGAGGGAGGTAGGAAGAAGGAAAGAGGGAAGAGGGGGAGAAAGGGTGGGAGGGAGGTGGTAGAAGGGAGGAAGAGTGAGGAGGGGTGAGGTGGACACAGTGGATGGAGAGTGCAGTGTGGGAGGAAGGAGGGGAGGGGTGTAAGGGAGATGGGGAGAAGGGGTGGAACAGGACAGAAGAAGCAGGAGGAAGGGACAGGCAGGAGTAGGGGTGCGGGAGGAGGAGGGGAGATGTGGGATAGGGGGGAAGAGGGGAGGAGTTGAGTAGTGGTAGAAGGGGTGGGAGGGAGGAATAAGAGGGGAGGAGGAGAGAAGCAGTACAAGGCATGGGAGAGAGGAAAGAGGAGGGGAGCAGAGATTTGAAGGAAGAGGTTGGAGAGAGGGAAAGAGGCAGAAGGAAGGGTGGAAGGGAAGGACAAAGTTAGTGCAGTGAGAATGACTCCAGGGGCTGTTCCCCTGAATAATAATTGTATCATTTTGGATGCTATTTGGGATAATTAATTAACAGAGGGGACAGCAGTGACCAGATCTCTGGCACTGCAGCTGAGAAGAGAAGAGAGGTGAAGAGGACTGCAGTAACAATTCTATTGTTAGTGGAGTAGAGATAAGATTCTGTGGACATGATAGTGTCATCTGGATGGTATGTTGCCTCCCAATTGACATGGTCAGGAACATCTTGGATTGTATCCTCAGCATTCTAAATAGGGAGGGTGAGCAGAGGGAAGTTTTGGTGCATATTGGCACCAATGACATAGGTAGGAAAGATGAGTAGGTCCTGAAGAGAGATTTTAGGGAGCTGGTTAGAAAGTTGATATATAAAGTGTAAAGGTGAGGTGAGAGTTGATATTAAACAGCTGGAAAACGATGCTGGAGAGGTAGTAATGGTGAACAAGGACATTTCCTAAATGGAAAAACCTGCCTGAAGAACCAGTTGGAATCCTTTGACTTACAAGTAGGATAGATAAAGGAGTTGCAGTGGATATTGTATATTTGAACAAGGTGCCACACATGAGGCTGCTGAACAATTTAAGAGCCCGTGGTATTACAGGAAGTGTATGGTCATGCACATAGGTAGAAGAAATAAAAGCTTAGACTGTTTTCTAAATGGAGAGAATATTCAAAATTCTGAGGTGCATAGGGACTTGGGAGTCCTCATGCAGGATTCCTTAAAGGTTAATTTACACTCCAGGCTGAGTTGGTGGTGAGGAACTTGAATGCAACATTAGCATTCATTTTGTGAGTACAAGAATATAAGAGCAAGAATGTATTATTGAGGCTTGGTAAGGCACTGGTGAGGCCTCACTTGGAGTATTATGAGCAATTTTGGGCCCCTTATCTAAGAAAGGATGTGCTGACATTGGAGAAAATTCAAAGGAGGTTCACAAAAATGATTCCAGGATTGAAAGGCTTATCATATGAGAAGCATTTGTAGGCCTTGGGTATATACTCACTAGAATTCAGAAGAATGAGGGAAGTTCTCACTGAAACCTATCAAATGTTGAAAGGCCTTAATAATGTGGATATGGAGAGGATGCTTCCTCTGGTGGGGCAGTCTTGGCCCTGAGGAGTGCGATGTTCATTCAGAACAGAGATGAGGAAGAATTTCTTTAGCCAGAGAGTGGTGAATCGGTGGAATTTGTTGCCATAGTTGCCTGTGGAGGCCAAGTCATTGGGTTTATTGAAAGCAGAGATTGATAGGTTCTTAATTAGCCAGTGCATTAAAGGTTACGGGGAGAAAGCAGGAGATTAGGGCTGAGAGAAAAATTGGATCAGCCATTATGAAATGGCGGAGCAGATTCGATGGGGCAAATGGTGTAATTCAGCTCCTATATCTTATGGAAGTGGAGGGAAGGTGGAAATAGGAGGGGCAGGAAGAGGGACAGAGAAGGGTAAGTGATGCACCATCAATAACTCTCTCTGAGACGTGAAGGCGAGATATCGGCTTTTATTGACTGGAAGAAAGAACAAGCAGTAGTTGACCACCATACTATATCCTGGAGACTGAGGGCCAGGCTCAGGCCTCAATCGCCTTTATACCTGGGGTCTGTGGGACGAGCCACAGGAGCAGTCAGCAGGGGGCGTGTCCAGACAGGTATATGTAGTTCACCACAGTAAGGGAGGTGAGGCAGGTAAGGGAAGGAAGTGTTGGTAGTTGGAGGGGGAAGTCAGAGGGAGGGGGATGGAAGGAAGGGGAGAAAGAAGGAGGTGGTAGGGAAGGAGATCAGAGAGTCAGTGAGCAGGGAGGGGTGGGGTTGGGAGAGGGAATGGAAAGAATTAGTGTCCATACAGAACAATTACAGGTTGACCTAAAAATTGTGATCCAGGGTTTCAGATATACAAAGAATTAAATACACAGTAGTGTGCAGGGAGATGGTGAGGGAGGCAGAAAAGTAAAATAGAGTGAAAGTTCAGTGAGAAAAACGAGCAGAAAAAAAACAGAAAAATAAGGATAATGGAAGAAAGGGAGGGGGGCAGGGAGATAATCAGACAACCCCAGTCTGGGTCCTGTCCCTCCAATCCAGCACAGCTGACCAACCAACTCCTCTCTAGCCTTGAGAGGGTCACAGAAACCGCAGCATGGAACCGATCATCAATAGCTACCACTTACATGAATATGTTAATTCAGTTTCCTTCTTCCCACACTAATCTCACCTATGCCCCCTACACCCCTCCCTGTCTTCATAATCCCCTCTGGTCCTTGCACCCCTCTCCATCACAGTCACCCTCTCCAGCCTCTAAACCATTCCCTATCTCCATAATCCCCTCCAGTCCCTACACCCCTCCCCAGTTCTTCACCCTCTCCAGCCCCTACACCCCTCACTGTCTCTATTATTCCTTCCAGCCCCGACACCCTCCCTGAATCTGTAGCATCATGTTATTCCTACACCATTCCCCATTGGTGTTCAGCTGGGACCAATGATTCATTAGAAAGGGCCAATAAAAATAATACAAGTGCAAGATGAGCAGCCATTCTTTTGAGTGTGCCAGTTTTAGAGTGGCTTTGGTGTGTTAAAGTATATGCAGGTTTCTCTCGTCGTTCATTCTTCAACTGTTAGGACATTGTAATGCAGTGAGAATGGCTCTGGGGGCAGTGTTTTGTACTGTATCTGGGATGTGGGAAGTCTGGGAGGCTCCTGAGAGGATGTATTAAAGAAATGGAGCTTAACTCAAAGCCAATTTCTAATCCAGTTTACTATCTCATCCTGAATGCCGAACAACTGAAACTTATTGACCAATCTCCAAATGTGTGCTCTAGCCTTACAACATGTAAACATCTACTGCTTTGCTTTCATCGACTTTCCTGGTAACTTCCTCGAAAAACTCTATAATATCTGTAAAACATAATCTACCACGCACAAAGTCACGCTGACTATCCTTAATCAGTCCATGTCATGGGAAATGCTTCGGGTGTAAATCCTGAGGAAAAATCCGAAGTTGGAGTTCCAAAGGCGGCTGACTGCTGTACCCAACACCAGCACGGCAACTCCTGCGATGCTGCTGGCACCAAACTGTATCGACTTTCGTCGTACCTTTGGATCTGTCATCAGCATGGAGATGACTTGGGCAACAGACGGATCTCCATATCAACTCTGCCCTGGCGTGCGCCCTGGAGAAGCCACTCCCAGTGACTACCAGAGGCGCAGTACCCATGGTCGACCATGACTGAGGGAGGCCACATCTATCCAAATACTAATATATCTGATCCCTTAGAATACCTTTTAATAACTTTCCCACAAATGATGTCAGGACTATAATTTCCTGATTTATATTTAGAGCCTTTTTTAAACAGCAGTACAACAGAAGCTATCCTCCAATCCTCTGGTACTCCTCCTGACGCTAAGGATGTTTTAAATATCTCTGCTAGGGCTCCGGCAGTTTCCGCACTTGCACCTTGTAGGGTTCGAGGGAACACCTTGTTAGCCCTGGGGATTAATCCACTCTGATTGCCTCAGGGTAGCGAACATCTCCTCCTCTATAATCTGTATAGGGTCCATGAAGTTAATGTTCAAAGTTCAGAGGTTCAAAGTACAAAGTAACATTTATTATCTGAGTACATAATATACATGTCACCACATACAATCCTGAGATTCTTTTACTATGGGCATCCTTAACAAATCTATAGAACAGTAAACATAAACAGGATCAATGGACAACAAACTGTGCGGATATCTAGAGAAAACTTACAGCACAATACAGGCCCTTCGGCCCACAAAGAAATAAAAATAAAAAACGAGCATGAAATAACAAGATAAATGAGTCATTAAATGACTGCCGGTGCAAGTCCTGATGTATCTTCTACCTGATGGTAACAGTGAGAAAAGAGCATGGCCTGGATGATGAGAATCTCTGATAATGGATGCTGCTTTCCTTTTCTCAGTGCTTCATGTGGATGTACTCAATGGGTGGGAAGGTTTTACCTGTGATGTACTGCTAAATCCACTATCTTTTGTAGATTTTTCTGCTCAAATGCATTGGTGTTTCCATACTAGGCCATAATGCAACCAGTCAGCACACTTTCACCACACAACTATAGAAGTTTTCCAAGGTTTTGATGACATGTCGAATCTCCGCAGACTCCTGAGGAAGTAGAGGCACTGCTGAGCTTTCTTCACAATTATATTTATATGATGGGTCCAGGACAGGTCTTCTGAGATTTTAAAGTTATTGGCCCTCTCCATCTCTGCTTCTCTGATGATTACTAACCTCTGGTTTCCCTCTCCTGAAGTCTGCAATTAGTTCCTTGGCCTTATTGGCATTGAGAGAGAGGATGTTGTTATTACACCACTCACCCAAGTTTTCAGTCTCCCTCCTGTATGCTGATTCATCACTCCCTTTGATGCAGCCCACAACAGTGATGTCATCAGCAAACTTGTACATAGTGTTGGAGCTGTATTTAGCCACACAGTCAGAGGTGTAAAGCAATTAGAGCAGGGAGCTAAGTACACATCCCTGCAGTGCTCCTGTACTGCTGGAGATTGCGGAGGAGATGCTTTGCCATTCCAGACTGACTGAGGTCTGTAAGTAAGGAAATCCAGGATCCAATTGCACAAGGGGGTATTGAGGCCCAGGTCTTGGAGTTTACGAATGGTTTTGAGGGGATGATTGTGTTAAATGCTGAGCTGTAATCGATAAAGACCATCCTGATATATGAATCTTTATGTCCAGGTGTTCCAAGGTTGTGTGAAGAGCCAACAAGGTAGCATCAACTGTAGACCTGCTGCTTCAATGGCGAATTGAAGTGGATCCAAGTCGCCACTCAGACAGTTGATATGCTTCAACACCAGCCTCTCAAAACTCGTCATTACTGTGGATGTACTGTAAGTGCCACTGGGCAATAGTCTTTTAGACAGGTTCCTACGATCTTCCTGGGTACTAGTATGATTGAAGTCTTCTTGAAGCACACACTGCCAGAGCAAGTTGTTGCTTTGCCTCACTTCTATAGACTCTGTATCCCTCTCCTGAGTGAATACAGATGCAAAGAATGCTTTTAAGACTGCCCATATATTTTGGCTTCACACATCTCTTGAAAACCAAGATTCCTGATTTTCTTTACTTTTTATTCTGACAGGCACATATAAGCTTTGTACTCTCAAAATTTGAAAGCTTCCCACTTAGCAAGTACACCTTTGCTAGAAAACAACCTGTCCCAATCCATACTTGCCAGATCATTTCTGATACCATCAAAATTAGCCATTCTCCAATTTAGATTCTCAACCCACAGACCCAGACTATTATTTTGCATAATTTCTTCGAAACTAATGGCATTGTGGTCATAGGATGCAAAGTGTCCCCCTACACAAACTTCTGTCACCTGCCCAGTCTCATTCCATAATAATAGATCCAGTATTGCAAGCTCTCTCGTTGGAACTTCTATGTACTGATGAAAGAAACTTTCCTGAACAGATTTGACAAACTCTATCCCATCTAGTTCTTTACAGTAAGGGATTCTCAGTCAATATGTGGAAAGTTAAAATCAGCTACTCTAACAATATTATGTTTCTTGCAACAGTCTGTATTCTCTTTCCAAAATTTGTTCCTTTAAATCCTTAGGACTGTCAGGTCAAGGAAATGATGGATGAACTGAATAAGTACTTTGTATCAGTCTTCACTGTGGAAGATACTGACAGTATGGTGAAAGTTCAAGGTGTCAGGGGTCATGAAGTGTGTGAAGTTACCATCACTAACTGAAGGATCTTGGGAAAATGAATGGTTTGAAGGTAGGTAGGTCACCTGGACCAGATGGTGGACACCCCAGGGTTCTGAAAGAGGTGGCTGAAGAGATAGTGGAGGCTTTAGTATTGATCTTTTAAGAATCAACAGATTCTGGAATGTTTCCAGAAGACTGTAAAATTGCAAATCACACTCCACTCTTAAAGAAAGGAGAGAGACAGAAGAAAGTTAGTCTGACCTCAGTGGGAAGATAGTGGAATCAATTGTTAAGGATGAGGTCTCAAGTACTAGGAGGCACATGATAAAATAGGCCCTAGTCAGCATGATTTCCTCAAGCATAGAATTCTTTGAGGAAATAACAAGTCACATAGACAAAGGAGAATCATTGGATGTTGTGTACTTGGATTTTCAGAAGGCCTTTGACAAGGTGCCATACACAAGGCTGCTTAACAAGCTATGAGCCCATGGTACTACAGGGAAGATTCTAGCATGGATAAAGTTGTGGCTTATTGATAGGAGGCAAAGAGTGGAAATAAAGGGAGCTTTTTCTGGTTGGATGCTGGTGACTAATGGTGTCCCATAGGAAACACACACAAAATGCTGGAGGAACTCAGCAGCCAGGCAGTATCTATGGAAAACAATACAGTCAACATTTCGGGCTGAGACCCTTAATCTCAGCCTGAAATGTCGACTGTACTTTTTTCAATGGATGCTGCCTGGCCTGCTGAGTTTCTCCGGCATTCTGTGTGTGTTGCTTGGATTTCCAGCATGTGCAAAATTCCTGTTCCACAGGGGCCTGTGTTGGAACTGATTTTTTTAATGTTATATGTCAATGATTTGGATGATGGAATTGATGGTTTGGTGCAAAGTTCACAGAGAATATGAAGATAAGTGGAGGGGTAGGTAGTTTTGAGGAAGTAAAGAGTCTACAGAAGGATTTAGATAGATTAGGAGAATGGGCAAAAAAATGTCAGATGGAATAGAGTGTCAGGAAATGTATGGCCGTGCACTTTGGTAGAATAAATTAAAGGGATGACTATTTTCTAAATGGAGAGAAAATACAAAAATCTGAGGCACTGATGGACTTGAGAGAATTACCTAAAGGTTAATTTGCAGGTTGAATCTGTGGTGAGGAAAGCAAATGCAATGTTAGCATTCATTTCAAGAGGACTAGAATATAAAAGTGAGGATGTAATGTTGAGACTTTATAAAGCACTGGTGAGGCCTCACTTGGAATGTTATGAGCAGTTTTGGGCCCCCTATTTTAGAAAGGATGTGTTGAAAGTGGAGAGGGATCAAAGGAGGTTCACAAAAATGATTCCAGGATTGAATGGCTTGTCACTTGAAGAGTGTTTAAAGGCTCTGGGCTTGTTTTCACAGAAGAATGAGGTGTGACTCTATTGAAACTATTCACATGCTGAGAATCCTTGATAGAGTGGATGTGGAGAGGATGTTTCTTTTGGTGGGAGTGTCTAAGACCAGAGGACACATCCTCAGAATAGAGGGGCATCCTTTTAGAATGGAGATTAGGAGGAATCTCTTTAGCCAGAGAATCGTGAGTCTGTGGAATTCTTTGCAACAGGCGGCTGTGGAGGCAAAGTCTTTATGTATATTTAAGGCAGAGGTTGATAGATTCTTGATTGTTCAGGGCATGAAGAGATACGGGGAAAAGACAGGAGATTGGGGCTGAGAGAAAAATTGGATCTGACATGGCAGAGCAGACTTGATGGGCCAAATGGCCTAGATCTGCTCTGTAACTTATGCTCTTATGGCTAACCAGATGGGTGCGGGGAGGGTATTTTACCTGGCAGGGGTGCTTAGAACCACAGGTCACAGTCTCAGAATTAGAGTTTTGCCATTCAGGATGGAATGGGGAGAAATTTCTTCCCCAGAGGGGTCACGGTTTTTGCTGATTGAGGCCAGTGAGTTATAGTTATTGTTACAGTTGGAAGCTTCCACCTACTTCATTAGGGCAACAATCATACAGTGCCCATGAAAAGTAGAGTGATTTGCCATAATAACTATTGTTCAGTGGCTCTCACATTTATGGCGATGCAGTGCCTTAAGAGGTTGGTTATGGCTGCAATCAACTCCTGCCTAAGGAAGGACTTGAACCCACTGCAATTTTCCTATTGTCAGGTCTACTGTGGATGCAATCTCATTGGCTCTTCACAAGGCATTAGATTACCTATACAATACCTATATAAGGTTGCTGTTTATTGACTACAAATATGTGCTTAACACAATCATTCCTACAGCTCTGATTGAAAAAGCTCCAAAATCCGGGGCCCTGTACTTCCCTCTGCAACTTGAGCCTCGACTCCTCACCAGAAGACCACAGTCTGTGCTGATCGGAACTAACATCTCCACCTTGCTGATAATCAACACTGCCGCACCTCAAAGATATGTTCTTAGCCCAGTACTCTATCTCTCTATACCCGTGACTGTGTAGCTAGGCACTGCTCAAGTGCCATCCATAAATTTGCAAATGATGCAACTATTGTTGACACAATTTCAGATGGTGACAAGAAGGCATACAGGAATGAGATAGATCAGCTGGTTGAGTGGTGTCACAGCAACAACCTTGCACTCAATATCAGTGAGACAGAAGAATTGATTGTGGACTTCTTGTGGACTTCAGAAAGATAAGAGGTGGGAACACATAGCTGTCCTCGCCGAGGGATCTGAAGTGGAAAAGTGAGCAATTTCAGGTTCTTGACTGTGAACATCCCCGAGGATCTATCCTTGGCCTAACATATTGATGCATCTCAAAGAAATCACAACAGTGGCTATATTTTATTAGGCATTTGAGAAGATTTGGTATGACACAAAGACACTTGCAAATTTCTACAGATGTACCATGAAGAGCATTCTAACTGGGTGCATCTCTGTCTGGAGTGGGAAGGGGTCACTGCACAGGATCGAAATAAGCAGCAGAGAATTGTAAACTCAGTCAACTCCATCATGGGCACCAGCATCCTCAGCATCCTGGACATTTTTAAGGAGCAAAGACTCAAAAAGATGGTATCCATTGTTAAGGACCCGCATCATCCAGGACATACCCTCTACTCATTGGTATCATCAGAAGGAGTACAGAAGCCTGAAAGATCACACTCACAAATTCAGGAACAGCATCTTCCCCTCTGCCATCTGATTTCCATGAACACTACCTCACTGCTTTTTTCTCTTTTTGCACTATTTATGTATTATATATTTTTATTGTAATTTATTATGTATTGTAATGTACTACTGCCGCATAGCAACAAATTTCATGACATATGCCAGTGATATTAAACTTGACTTTGGTTCTAAAATATTAGTGCCTGTGACGTAACAGGCGGACGCAGAGTGACGTTGGCCGCAGAGAGCGTCTGACGTCTTGGGAACTAGTTGACGCGGCGTGCGCACAGTGCAGGATGGCGGCTTCCACTGCGGTGTTATTGGTAGCTGACGGTGGGAGAACAGCGGGGCTCCCCGGGGTATAGGTTGGAGGAATCATCGGACAGAGCGGAAATCGGCGCTGTCCGCTCCGTTACGGTACAAGCCGATGGGCAATGGCACGAGCACCGAGCGGCGGCTTCGCAACCCCGGCAGCTTCGAACGGCTTCACAGGCGTTGCAAGGGTGAGGGACCGGGTGCGTGACGTAATGTGGGCGGGTCGTAGTAGTGGTAACCATGGCAACTGTACTGCGAGGGATTGGGCACGGGAAACCTTGTGGTGTGGCTTATGTCTATGTTGGGATGAGGTTTGAGGCTGTCACTGGAACCGTGACCAACCTCTCAGTCTATAATGGGTTATGGTATGCTGAGGTCATTCACGTGTCCATGTCCTGGGGTCTGTGTGTTTTGATGCTCGTGTCCCAAGGTCTGTCTTTATGTGGGGACCCACATCCATGTTACAGCGTCTGTATCCTGTGGTAGGGACCTTGTTCCACGGTGGAGTCAAGTCTGTCGGTGGTCCCAGAGTGCGTCATGTGATCAGTTTCTCAGCGGTTGATGCGGGGGTGATGCCAAGCCTCTTGATAAAGGGTATTTAATGCTTGCTTCCATTTATTCCATTTCCCTTGACCTAGCACATTCTGATAGGTTAGTAGTTTTTGCTATTGGCATCTGGAGCATTTTGGGGCTACTTAGTCTGTTACTTGTAATGTAGTTCCAGAAAGGCACAGAGTAGGTCTGCAGGTTTGAGTTAGACAGAAACCTGCAAAGATTAATTTTTTAAAAATTCAAAAATAATTGTGATGCAATGTGGTATAGGCTGTTCTGGCACTTTGAGCCATGTTGCCCAGCAACCCAAATTTTAACCCTGTGCAATTTACAATGACCAATTAACCTACTAACCAGTACACTTTTGGAAACTGGGAGGAAACCAGAGCACCTGTTGAAAACCCATGCATTCCACTGGGTGGATGTACAAATTCCTTGCAGATGACACCAGAATTGAACTCCGAACTCTCACACCCGTGCTGTCATACGCTAACCGCTATACTACTGTGGTGCCCATTGGGCTAGGATGTTTGCAGACAAATGGATCTGTGACAAGTGAGAAGTTTTTGAAGTAAGATAATAAGAGCTCAAGAACTACATGTTCCTGTTAGAGTTGAGGGCAAAACTGCTGGGAGAGTGGAGACTCTGGATGTCAAGGATATTGTAACTTTTGTCAAGAGAGGGAAGAGGTTTGGGTCAGATATGTACATGCAAACTGAATCACTGAGCTAAAGAGAATACAGCGTGTATTCAGGGTGGTAAAGAATGTGTATGGAATGCATGCCTTCATTTGTTGGGATGCTCAGAATAGCAATTGTGCTGTAGCTATATAAAACTTAAGTCAGACCACACTTGTAGTATTGAATCTGAACAGTACAATGCAAAAAGAGGGAAAAATAGTGAGATAATGTCCATGGGTATGTGGAACCTAAAATGCTAGTGTGTGTATTCAGGCACTTGTACTTCCTGATGATAGTAATGAGGACATGTCCTGGATGGTGAGGTTCCTTAATGATAGATGCTTTTTTGCTTATGTTCCATACAAACAACAGATAACTTGAGTGGATCAATCATAAGTGCATTTATTTTACTTACAGCAAAGGGAGACCATCACACAAGTGCAGGTGATAGCAGCCAAAAAAACAGACAGCATAGTCATTCCTTTATACACAATTGCAGGCACCCACACCTCAATTTAAGGAAAGGGTACATACTGGCTTGCTTAATTAGTATACTTGGCATTCTTCCAGTAATGCATCTGCTGGTCTGCAGTTTGTCAGGGATTCAGGTTCTGTCAGCATAATGTTGCACAACATTATTAGCAAAGGCACAGCACGTACAACACGCGGGAGGGACTCAGCAGGTCGGACAGCTTCTGTGGAAATGAGCAGTCAACGTTTCAGGCCGAGATCCTTCGTCAGGACTGAAGAGAGGGGGGGCAGGGGCCCTATGAAGAAGGTGGGGGGAGGGTGGTGTTATGTGTGCTGAACAAACCAGATGGAAATGGGGTCCAGAGCTGCCCCCCCCCCAAGAACTATGCTGCTAATGAGAGAGAGAGATAAAGAACAGAGGTAGAGCATCTGCTACAGATGAGAGAGAGAGAGAGGACTGATTTATGTATAATGGCTTCTTCACTGATTATTTACCTTTTGCTACAAGGACACTTCTTTGCTCGTTAACATTCTTGCTGAGACAGCAGGGAGTGGACTAGTTTGATAGACATGGTCATGTGGAGTTGATGGATGGCTGATACCCCGTCAGTGAAGATAAAAGACTGGTCTGGGGAGACACCCTCAGACACACCAGTGGACACTGAAAGAGTGTTGTGCACCCACAGGAAGGTGGAGGCCTGGAGGATCGGTTCAGGGGAATTGGTCTGGAGCACAGTGGATGAAGGCAGATCAATGGGGACTTGTGTGTGTGTCCACCCTTGCCTGGGTGACGAGTCCATCACTGAAGAATGGTGTAACCTGGAATGGAAGGGTCATACTCGGTGACCCCAACGGTACAACGGAACGAGAAGACGACGGAAGGTTTGCCTGCTGCAGCTGCTTATCTCTCGCTCTCTCTCTCCAAAATTGCAACACAACAACTACCTCAGCATAAACTCTATATTCTCCTGTGACAATTCATTTACCCCTAGACTTTGATAGAGCTTGTTTTTTTACTGTTGCTCATTATTCCTACACTTCTGTTTTTACTATTGCTAACCTGTTTTATATGTATATTTTCATTTTTGAGACTGTACTGTTTAGTTTACTAATAAACACCTTTAGTTACAGTACCACCAGACTCCAACGTATCATTCCATTTCTGCTGGTCTGTTAACCCAGTTACGGGGTATGTAACATAATGCATCTGCTGGTCTGCAGTTTGTCAGGGAATCAAGTTCTATCAGCATAATGTTGCACAACATTATTAGCAAAGGCACAACACGTACAACAAGCTGGAGGAACTCAGCAGGTCGGACAGCATCTGTGGAAATGAGCAGTCAACGTTTCAGGCCGAGACCCTTCGTCAGGACTGAGGAGAGAGGGGGCAGGGGCCCTATAAAGAAGGTGGGGGGAGGGTGGGAAGGAGAAGGCTGGTAGGTGCCAGGTGAAAAACCAATCAGAGGAGAGATCAAGGGGTGGGGGAGGGATAGGCAGGAAAGGTGAAGAAGGAATATAAGGGGAAAGCACTGTGTAGTCGAAGAAGGCAGAATCATGAGAGAGGCAGCTGGAGGAGGAGACAGAGTGAAACTGGGATGGGGGAGGGGAGAGGGAGGGAATTACCAGAAGTTGGAGAATTCAATGTTCATGTTAATAGCAAAGGACTCTGCTACAATACAGGTTCCATGTTGTTACAGTCAAAAATGCACGTGGGTAAAGTACATTTCCACATTCCCTCCTTTTTGTCATTTCATGAGAACATTACATAATCACCAAATACAGTAATTGAAATATGTGTATATATGTCAAGAAGAAAAAGGGAAAGTATGTAAAACTTCAGAACTTAGGACCAAACAAAGCACAAGAAGATTATAAAGAAGCCGGAAAACAACTCGAGTGAATTTGGAAAGTGAGGAGGGGCCATGAAAAGTCTTTGGCAAGTACGATTAAGATGAATACCAAGACTTTCCATACAAACATCAAAAGCTAGAGGATTACTAGGAAGTGGATAGGACAACTTAAGGATAAAGAGGGGAGCATTCGCTTGGCTGTGGAGGAACGGAGTGCATAAATATGTTAGGGCGTTTAGAGGTCAAGGAGGATGAAATAGAAAACCTACAGCACAATACAGGCCCTTCAGCCCACAATGCTGCGCCGAGCATGTACTTAGAAATTACCTAGGGTTACCCCTAGCCCTCTAATTTTCTAAGTTCCATGTACCTATCTTAAAAGGCCCTATGGTATCCGCATCCACCACCATTGCAGGCAGCCCATTCCAACTGTTGGGTCTTCTAATGAGTATTAATGTTGATGTCACCAGACCCTGATGAGATTTACCCCAGATTATTGAGGGAGGCAAGAGACAAGATTGCTGGGGCCTTGACCAGTATCTTTGTGCCTTTTCTCGGCACAGGCAAGGTCCTAGAGGACTGGCGAGTTGCTTAATGTTGTACCTCTATTTTAAAAGGGAACCAGAGAAACTCCTGGAAACATGAGACCACTGAGCTCATGTCAGGGAAGTTAATGGAGAAAATTCTTATGGGTAGAATCTATGAGCATTTGGAAACCCATGACCGAATTAGGGAGAGTCAGCATAGCTTTGTGTGCAGCAAGTTGTGTTTTACCAACTTCACTTGAGTTTTTTTGACAACGACAAGAGAGATTGATAAAGGTAGAGCAGTGGAAGTTGTCTGCATGGATTTTAGTAAGGCTTTGACAAAGTCCTTCATGAGAGGCTAATCCAGAAGATTAAGATGCATGGGTCCTGTGGCGAATTGACTATTTGGATTCAGAATTGGCTTGTTCATAGAAAACAGGCTAGTGGTTGAAGGGAATTATTTGAGCTAGAGGTCTGCAATCAGTGGTGTTCTGCAGGGATGTGTGCTGGGACCTCTGCTGTCTGTGATGTATATAAATGACCTAGATAAAAATGTAGGTAAGTAAGTTTGCTGATGATACCAAGATTGGTGGAGTTGTGGATAGTGTAGAAGACTGGCAAAGTATGCAGCATGATATATATCAGTTGCAGATATGGGCAGAGGAATGGCTGATAGATTTAATGCAGATAAATGTGAGGTGCTGTACCTCAGTAGTACAGATGCAAGGAGACTCAGGCTGAACAGGGGGATCTTGGGGTCCAATTTCATTGCTCCCTGAAAAAAGCTATGCAGGTCGATCGGGTGGTTAAGAAGGCTTAAGGAATTTTATAAGCTGAAGCATTGAGTTCAAAAGTCAGGAGATTATGTTGAAATTTTATAAAACTCCGGTTAAGTCACATCTGGAGTATTGTTTACATTTCTTGTTGCCCCACTATAGGAAGGGAGTTGAGGCTTTGGAGAGGGTGCAGAAGAGGTTTACCAGGATGCTGCCTGATTTAGAGGGTGCTATCATGAGAGGCTGGACAAACTTGGGACAGCAGAGACTGAGAGGGGATCTGATCGAGTTTTACAAAATTATGAGAGGCACAGATAGAGTAGACGGGGAGTATCTTTTACCCAGGGAAGAAATGTCTAATACCAGAGGGCATATATTGAAAGTGAGAGGGGATAGGTTCAAGGGGAATATGAAGGTTAAGTTTTTTTACTCAAGAGTGGTGGATGCCTGGAATGCACTGCCTGGTGTATGGTGGTAGAGGCAAATGTAGGAGTTTTTTAGGAGATGTTTAGATAGGCACAAGAATATGAGGAAGATGGAGGGATATGAACATTGTGTAGGTAGGAGGAATTAGTTTTTGTTTTTTTTAAATTTTCAGCTAATTTGACACAATATTGTTGTCTGGAGGGCCTATTCCTGTGCTGTACTCTTCTATGTATTTAAAGCAATGATGTAGTTTCAAACCCCTACCCAAAACAACACACAAAATGCTGGAGGAATTCAGCAGGCCAGGCAGCATCTATCGAAAAGAAGAAATAGTCTAAGTTTCAGGCCGAGACTCTTCATCAGGACTGCAAAAATTCCCTTTTCATCCGTCTACCTCACCGAGTACTCATTTCTTTGCAAATGTTACTCCACTATTTAAGAAGGGTGGAAGGCAGCAGAAAGAAAACTATAGATCTGTTAGCCTGACATCAGTCATTGGGAAGTTGTTGGAATCGATTGTTAGTGGTGAGGTTATGGAGTACCTGGAGGCACATGACAAGATAGGCCAAAGCCAACATGGTTTCCTGAAAGAAAAATCCTTCCTGACTAACCTACTGCAATTTTTTCAGTAAATTACAAGCAGGGTAAACAAAGGAGATGCAGTAGGTGTCGTGTACTTGGATTTTCAGAAGGCCTTTGACAAGGTGCTACACATGAGATTGCTTACTTAGCAAGATAAAAGCCCATGGAATTACAAGGAAGTTACTAGCATGGGTGGAGCATTGGCTGATTTGAAGGCACAGCGAGTGGGAATGAAAGGATCCTTTTTTTAGTTGGCTGCCAGTGACTAGTGGTGTTCTGCAGGGGTGAGTGTTGGAACCTCTTTTTATGCAGAATATCAATAATTTAGATGATGGAATAGGTGGCCTTGTTGCTGTTAGCAGATGATACAAATAGTGGTGGAGGGGTGGATAGTGTTGAGGAAATAGGTAGGCTACTGAAGGACTTGGACTGATTAGGAGAATGGCAAGAGGGGGTGGCAAATAAAATATAGTCTTGGAAAGTGCATAGTCATGCACTTTGGTAGTAGAAATAAATGTGCAGACTATTTTCTAAATGGGGAGAAAATCCAAAAATCTCAAATGCCAAGGGTCTTGGGATACTTGTGCAGAACACTCTAAAGGTTAATTTGCAGGTTGAGTTGGTGGTGAGGAAGGCAAGTGCAATGTTAGCATTCATTTGAAGAGCACACACAAAGTACAGTAAGAACTTGGCAGGCCAGGCAGCATCTATGGAAAAGAGTGTTGTCGCCATTTTGGGCTGAATCCCTTTGGCAGGACTGGAGAGGAATAAAACTGAACAGATTTAAATGGTGGGGAGAGGGGAGAGAGAAACATAAGGTGATAGGTGAAACCTGAAGGGGGTGGGATGAATTAAAGTGCTTGGATGTTGATAAGCAAAAGTGACAGAAGGCTGTGGAAGAAAGAAAAGGGGGAAGAGCATCAGAGTGAGTTGATGGGCAGGCAAGGAGTTAAGGTGAGAGAGGGAAAAGGGGATGGGAAATGGTGAAGCGGGGTGGGGGCATTACCAGATGTTGAGAAATCGATGTTCATGCCATCAGGTTGGAGGCTACCCAAACGAAACATAAGGTGTTGTCCTCCAACCTAATTTTGGCCTCATCATGATAGTGGAGGAGGCCATGGATAGACATATCGGAATAGGAATGGAATATGGAATTAAATTTGGTGGCCACTGGAAGATCCGGTTTATTTTAGCGAATGAAGCATAGGTGCTCAGCGAAGTGGTCTCCCAGTCTACATCAGGTCTCACCGATATACAGGACGCCACATCAAGAGGACCAGGCACAGTATATGACCCCAACGGACTCACAGGTGAAGTGTCACCTCACCTGGAAGGACTTTAGGGCCCTGAATGGTAGTGAGGGAGGCAGTGTAAGGGCATATGCAGCGCATGTTCCGCTTGCAAGGATAAGTGCCAGGAGGGGGAACAGTGGAGAGGGACGAATGGACAAGGGAGTTCTCATAGGGAGTCATCCCTGCGGACAGCAGAAAGTTGGTGGAGGGGGGAGATGTGCTTGATGCTGGGATCTCGTTGGAGCTGGCAGATAATTTGGAGAATTATGTGCTGGACACGGAGACTGGTGGGGTGGTTGGTGAGGACAAGAAATATCCTATCTCTGGTAAGGTGGCAGGAGGATGGGGTAAGAGCAGACATGGCTCCTCCCCTTTTTCTTTTTTCCCGTGGCCTTCTGTCTCTTTCACCTGTCAACTTTCAAGCACTTGCTTCATCCATCCCCCTTCAAGTTTCACTTGTCACCTTGCGTTTATCTCTCCCCTCCGCCCACCTTTTAAATCTACTCTTCAGGTTTGTTTCTTCAATCCTGTTTGTTTGTTTGTTTCTCCAATTCGGTTTTGATCCGAAATGCCAACAACGCTCTTTTCCATAGATACTGCCTGGTGTTGCTTGGATTTCCAGCTTCTGCAGATTTTCTGTTGTTTGTGATTGGTTCACTTCAGAAGGTCTAGAGTGCAAGAGCAGGGATGTGATACTGGGGCTTCATAAGGCACTGGTGAGGCTTCACTTTTATTGTGAACAGTTCTGGGCTCCTCATTTAAAAGATGTGTGGGCATTGGAGAGGTTCAGAAGAGATTCACAAGGATGATCTCAGATTGAAAAGGTTATTATATGAGGAATGTTTGATGGCTCTAGGCCTGTACTTGCTGAAATCTAGAAGGATGAGGGGGGATGTCATTGGAACCTTTCAAATGTTGAAAGGCCTAGACAGGAAAGTGGTGGAAAGAATGTTTCCCATGGTGTAGGGGAGTCTAGGACAAGAGGGTACAGCCTCAGGATAGAGGGGAGTCCATTTAAAACAGATTTGGAGAAATTTCTTTAGCCAGAGGGTGGTGAATTTCGGAATTTGTTGCAGCTGTGGAGGCCAGTTCGATGTGTATATTTAGGCGGAGATTCATAGGTTCTTGATTGACTGTGGCATCAAAGGTTACAGGGAGAAGGCCAGGGTGTGGGGTTGTGGAGAGGAAAAAAGGATCAGCCATGATTGAATGGCGGAGCAGACTCAATAAGCCAAATGTCTTAATTTTGCTCCTGTCTTATGGTCTGTGGTCTCGGATTGAGAGGAGATTTGATGGAGGTATACAAAATTATGATGAGTATTGATAGGGTAAATGCAAGCAGTTTTTTCCATTGAGGTTAGGTGGGACTACAACCAGGGGGCAAGAGTTAGGGTGAATTGTGAGAAGTTTAAGGAGAACTTGAGGGGTAACTTCACTCAGAGGGTCCTGAGAGTGTGGAATGAGCAGCCAGCGCAAGTGGGGAAGCGAGCTCAATTTCAACGTTTAAGTGTAATTTGGACAGGTACATGAATAGTCGGACTATGGATGGCTATGGTCTGTGCAGGTTGATGGGACTAGGTAATTTGAATGGTATGGCACAGACTCAATGGGCCAAAGGGTCTGTTTCTGTGCTGTACTTATGTATGACTCTATGACTCTAAATTTGTAATACGAGATCTCCCATGCACAAAACCATGACTCCTGATCAGTCCCTGTCTTTCTAAATGTGAGAATATCTTATCCCTTGGAATACTTTCCATTGACTTGCCAACCACAGGCGGTAGGCTAGAGAGTCTGTAATTGTCAGCCAAAGGCACATTTACTATCCTCCAGTCTTCCAGCACCCTCCAGAGAATTGCGATGTTGTGAAAATCCTTGAAGGGACTCTTGTGATTTCCCCCCCCCCACCCCCCCATTGTGTTGTTGGATATATGTTGTCCTGACCTGGAGATTTGTCTGTCTTCATATATAATATATGTAATCTCTTCCACTGTAACATTGTATGAAGGGGTATAAAGGGCTATAGTCCCAGTGCAGATCGATGGAAGTGGACAGTTTAAGTGGTTTGGCACAGACTAGATGGGCCAAAGGACCTGTTTCTTTGCTGTACTTATATTCTATGACTCCAATTCAGAATAGTTGCCCACCTTCCTCCCAGTGCTTAGAATGGCTACCATCCACCTCTCAGAGTGTAACAGTTGTGATACTGATCCCCTACTTATATTTTCAGATTCATCAGGTATGTAATTAAAGCATTCTTGCCTTATCAAGGCACGTGTCCCCTGATAGAATATAATCCAAAGCCATTCTGTTCTCTAATGCTACTGTACAAGCAGCCATCAGTTCTGCCAATGACTTGGTTAATACTTATTAGATTTGTTCAAGGGCATAGGCTGTCTCATTCGCTATTTTCTCCAAAGCCAATACCATATTAATCTGTTCCCAGAACAGTCTAGCAGTCCCATATACCAGAAAAGCAATAATCGAGAATCTCAGTCCCTATGGACCTCTGGTGCCACAAAATCAGAGGATGGTGAAGAAGTGACACAAAGGGTCGCATGTAAGGGACTCTGTGGGCACAATAATAGCAGCCCTTCCGGGGCCATGGCTCTTTCCACTTCCCCTCGTGCTCAGGGGACATGCCTGCCAGCTGTATACCCAATTCAGCGGATGGGAAAGAATGAGATTTGTCAGTTCCATACATGTACCTTTATTACACCCAAAAAGGAGCACTTGTCCTTCCGGTTGCAGTAACGTTAACTGATCAATGCCTTTTGCCACTGCACTAGACAGTTTCATGTGAGAAATCTAGTTCCCATACTTCCTTTGCTTAAGGGGGCGGGGAAATATGCCACCCATTAAAGTACAGTCAGTGCTGTTCTGTAACTCTTCAGGGTTTTCAGTTCAGCTCCACTCATCTCCAAGTTATTCCTGATTACATACCCAAGAGTTTAAATGGAGACACCTTATAGAGCAGGCGACAGAGTAGGAAGGCTTTGGCTCAACGGGGCTTCGGCGATAATGGGTTGAGGTGTGGTAGGTTGCCTGTGTAGAATACAGACAGGAAGAATGTGTGTGAGACCGGTGTTCTGTACTCAGTGTTAGATGTGGGAAGTCTGGGAGACTCCAGGCTTTCCTGGATGGCTACCTCTGCGCCAGGTGCGTCGAACTGCAGCTCCTTAGGGATCGCATTAGGGAACTGGAGATGCAACTCGATTACCTTCATCTGGTCAGGGAAAGAGAGGAGCTATAGGCAGGTAGTCGCACTGGGGACTCGGGAAACAGATATGTGGGTAACAATCAGGAGAGAGAAAGGCAGGAGTCAGAGGCTAGGGAGTACCCCTGTGACTGTACCCCTTGACAGTAAGTACTCCTGCTTGAGTACTGTTGGGGGGGATGGCCTACCTGAGGGAAGCAACAGTGGCTGCGCCTCTGGTAGAGAGTCTGGCCCTGTGTAGGGAAAGGAAGAGGGTGGCAGCAGTGATAGGGGACTCTATAGTTAGGGGGTCAGACAGGTGATTCTGTGGCTGCAGGAAAGAAGCATGGATGATAATTTGCCTCTCAGGTGCCAGGGTCCGGTATGTTTCTGATCGTGTCCACAATATCCTGAAGTGGGAAGGAGAACAGCCAGAGGTCGTGGTACATATTGGTACCAATGACATAAGCAGGAAAAGGGAGGATGTCCTGAAAGCAGACTATGGAGTTAGGAAGGAAGTTGAGAAACAGGACCACAAAGGTAGTTATCTTGGGATTACTCCCTGTGCCACGTGACAGTGAGTATAGGAATAGAGTGAGGTGGAGGATAAATGCGTGGCTGTGGGATTGGTGCGGGGGCAGGGATTTGGATTTCTGGATCATTGGGACCTCTTTTGGGGCAGGAGTGACCTGTACAAAAAGGATGGGTTTCATTTGAATCCCAGCGGGACCAATATCCTGGCAGGGAGGTTTGCTAAGGCTAATGGGGAGACTTTAAATGAGAATTGCTAGGGGGTGGGAACCGAACTAAAGAGACGGAGGAAGAGGTGGTTGGCTCACAAATAGAGAAAGGTTGCAGACAGTGTGAGAGGAAGGTAATAGAGAAGGGATGTGCTAAGACTGATGGTTTGAGATGTGTCTATTTTAATCTAAGGAGTATTATGAACAAAGCAGATGAATTTAGACTGTGGATCAGTACTTGGAGCTATGATTTGACCATTATGGAGACTTGGATGGCTCAGGGGCAGGAATGGTTACTTTGAGTGCCAGGCTTTAGGTGTTTCAGAAAGGACAGAGGTCAGCAAAGGAGGTGGGACTGTGGCACTGTTGATCAGAGATGATGTACTGCTGCAGAAAAGGAGGAAGACATGGAGGGATTGTCTACGGAGTCTCTGGGTAGAAGTTAGGGACAGGAAGGGGTCAGTAATTCTACTGGGTGTTTTTTATAGACCACTCAGTAGTAACAGAGACATCGAGGAGCAGATAGCGAGACAGATTCTGGAAAGGTGTAATAATAACAGGGTTGTTGTGGTGGGAGATTTTAATTTCCCAGATATCGATTGGCATCTCCCTAGAGCGAGGGGTTTAGATGGGGTGGAGTTTGTTAGGTGTGTTCAGGAAGGTTTCTTGACACAATATGTAGATAAGCCTACAAGAGGAGAGTCTATACTTGATCTGGTATTGGGAAATGAACCTGGTCAGGTGTCAGATCTCTCAGTGGGAGAGCATTTTGGAGATAGTGATCACAATGCTATCTCCTTTACCATAGCATTGGAAAGGGATAGGAACAGACAAATCAGGAAAGCGTTTAATTGGAGTAAGGGGAAATATAAGGTTATCAGGCAGGAACTTGGAACAGATGTTCTCAGGGAAATGTACGGAAGCAGTGTGGCAAATATTCAGGGGATATTTGCATGGAGTTCTGCATAGGTATGTTCTAATGAGACAGGGAAAGGATGGTAGGGTACAGGAACCGTGGTGCACAAAGGCTGGTGTAAACCTAGTCAAGAAGAAAAGAAGAGCTTATGAAAGGTTCAAAAAACTAGGTAATGATAGAGATCTAGAAAATTATAAGGCCAGCAGGAAGGAGCTTAAGACTGAAATTAGGAGAATCAGAAGGGGCCATGAGAAGGCCTTGGCAAGCAGGATAAGAAAAACCCCAAAGCATTCTACAAGTATGTGAAGAGCAAGAGGATAAATGTGAGCAAATAGGACCAATCAAGTGTGACGGTGGAAGAGTGTGTATGGAACTGGAGGAGATTGCAGAGGTACTTACTGAATACTTTGCTTCAATATTCGCTATGGAAAAGGATCTTGGCGATTGTAGGGATAACTTGCAGTGGATCGAAAAACTTGAGCATGTAGATATTAAGAAAGAAGATGTGCTGGAGGAGGTTTTGGAAAGCATTAAGTTGGATAAGTCATCAGGACCGGATAACATGTACCCCAGGCTACTGTGGGAGGTGAGGAAGGAGATTGCTGAGTTTCTGGCGATGATCTTTTCATCATCAATAGGGACGGGAGAGGTTCCGGAGGATTGGAGGGTTACCAGATGTTGTTCCATTGTTCAAGAAAGGGAGTAAAGATAGCCCAGGAAATTATAGACCATTGAGTCTTACTGCAGTGGTTGGTAAGTTGATGGAGAAGATCTTGAGAGGCAGGATTTATGAACATTTGGAGAGGCATAATTGGATTAGGAATAGTCAGCATGCTTTGTGAAATGCCAGTCGTGCCTTACAAGCCTGATTGAATTTTTGCAGACATGATTAAACACATTGATGAAGGTAGAGCAGTAGATATAGTGTATATGGATTTCAGCAAGGCATTTGACAAGGTACCTCATGCAAGGCTTATTGAGAAAGTAAGGAAGCATGGGATCCAAGGGGACATTGCTTTGTGGATCCAGAACTGGCTTGCCCCCAGAAGACAAAGAGTGGTTGTAGATGGATCATATTCTGCATGGAGGTCGGTCACCAGTGGTGTGCCTCAGGGTTCTGTTCTGGGACCCCTTCATGATTTTTATAAATGACCTGGATGAGGAAGTGGAGGGATGGGTTAGTAAATTTGCTGATGACACAAAGGTTGGAGGCATTGTGAACAGTGTGGAGGGCTGTCAGAGGTTACAGCGGGACATTGATAGGATGCAAAATTGGGCTGAGAAGTGACAGATGGAGTTCAACCCAGATAAGTGTGAAGTGGTTCATTTTGTTAAGTCAAATATAATGACAGAATATAGTATTAATGGTGCGTCTATTGGCAGTGTGGAGGATCAGAGTGATCTTGGTCAGAGTCCATGGGATACTCAAAGGTGTAGCGCAGGTTGACTCTGGTTGAGAAAGCATACGGGGCATTGGCCTTCATCAACCATGGGAATTGAGATTTGGAGCTGAGAGGTAATATTGCAGCTGTATAGGACCCTGGTCAGACCCCACTTGGAGTACTGTGGCTCAGTTCTGGTGGCCTCACTGTAGGAAGGATGTAGAAGCCATAGGGTGCAGAGGAGATTTACAAGGATGTTGCCTGGATTAGGGAGCATGCCTTATGAGAATAGGTTGAGTGAACTTGGCCTTTTTGCCTTGGTGCGACAGATGTTGAGAGGTAAGCTGATAGAGGCATATAAGATAATGAGAGGCATTGATTGTGTGGATAGTCAGAGTCTTTTTCCCAGGGCTGAAATGGCTAGCATGAGAAAGCACAGCTTGGAAGTCGGTACAGAGGGGATATCAGAGGTAAGTTTTTTATGCAGAGAGTGGTGTTTGCGTGGAATGGGCTGCCAGCAACGGTGGTGGAGGCGGATACAATAGGGTATTTTAAGAGACTCCTGGACAGGAAAATGGAGCTCAGAAAATTAGAGGGCTATGATTAACCCTAGGTAATTTCTAGGGACATGTTCGGCACAGCTTTGTGGGCCGAAGGGCCTTTATTGTGTTGTAAGTCTTCTATGTTTCTATATAAGCCGAATCCAATTCACTTTAATTAAGGTGAACTGCTCATAGCAGGATTCCTCCTTCATCATGAAATGGAAAGTGCATGTCCATATATTTCCTGACACTGTATTTCATCTGACACTTTTTCGCTCATTCTCCTTATCTATCAGTCCTTCTGTAGCCTTTCTACTTCCTCAAAACTGCCTATCCATCCACCTCTTTGTATCATCTGCAAACCTGGCTACAAAGCCATCAGTTCCATCATTGAAATCATTGACATATAACTTAAAAAGAAGAGGTTCCAACACAGACAACTGTGGAGCACTATTAGTTGCTGGCAGCCAGTCAGAAATGACTCTATTTATTCTCTTTGCCTCCTGCCAATCAACCAGTGTTGTATCCAAGCTAGTATCTTTTCTGTAAAACCATGGGCTTTTAACTTAAGTTGCCTCAGGTGTGGCACCTTGTCAAAGGCCTTCTGAAAATCCAAGTACAGAACATCCACCGATTCTCCTTTGTCTGTGCTACTTGTTATTTCCTCAGAAGGTTCTAACAGATTTGTCAGGCAAGATTTTTCCTTAAGGAAACCATGCTAACTTTGGCATATTTTTATCATGTGCCTCCAAGTACCCTGAAACCCCATCCTTAACAGTCGACTCCAACATTTTCCCAACCACTGATGTCAGACTAATTGGCCTATAATTTGCTTTCTTCTGCCTCTCGCCCTCCTTGAAGAGTGAAGGGACATTTGCAATTTTCCAGTCTTCCGGAACCTTGCCAGAATCTGTGGATTCTTGAAAGGTCATCATTTGTGCTTCTAAAATCTCTTCAGCTACCTGTTTCAGAATCCTGGGTTGTAGACCATCTGGTCCATGTGATTTGTCTAACTTCAGACCTTTCAGCTACCCAAGCACCTTCTCCATAGTAATTGCAACTTCACTCACTTCTGTCCCCTGACACTCTTGAACTCCTGGCATATTGCTAGTTTCTTCCACAGTGAAAACTAATGCAAAATACTTAATTCAATTCTTCCTCCATTCCCTTGTCCTCTAGTACTACTTCTCCAGCATTATTTTCTAATGGTCTAATATCTGCTCTACCTTTCTTTTACACTTTATATATCTGAAGTACTTTTGGTATCCTCTTTGATATCCGTGACTAGCTTACATTTGTATTCTTTCATTTCCTTCTTTATGACTTTATTAGTTGCCTTCTGTTGTTTTTAAAAGATTCCCAATCCTCTAACTTCCCACTAATTTTTGCTGTATTATATGCATTCTGTTTTGGCTTTTGTGTTGGCTTTGACTTCTTTTGTTAACCATGGTTGTGTCATCCTGCCTTCAGAATAGTTCTTCTTTGGGATGTATCAATCCTGCACTTTCCAGACTTCTCCCAGAAACTGTAGCTATTGCTGCTGTGCTGTCATTCCTGCTAGTCTTTCTTTCCAATCAATATTGGCCAGCTCCTCTCTCATACCTCTATAATTCCCTTTACTCCACTGTAGTACTGATATATTTGACTTGAGCTTCTCTTCCTGAATTTGCAGAGTGAGTTCTTATTATATTATGATCGCTGTCACTACGGTTGCTTTACCTTAAGTGCTCTAATCAATTCTGGTTCATTACATAACACTGAAATAAGTATAGCTCAACTGCTAGTGCGATCAACTGCAAGCTGCTGTAAAAAGCCATCTTGTAGACATTCTATAAACTCCCCCTCTTGGGATCCAGCACCAACCTGATTTTCCCAATCTATCTGCATTTTGAAATCCTCCATGATTATCGTTACATTGCCCTTTTGATTTGCATTGTCTATCTCCCATTGTAATATGTAGTCCACATCTTTGTTGCTGTTTGGAGATATTTATATAACTTCCATCAGGGTCTTTTTACCCTTACAGTTTCTTGGCTCTATGCACAACGATTCTACACTGATCCTATGTCACCTTTTCTAAGGATTTGATTTCATATTTTTTTTTACCAACAGAGCTACGCTACCCCCTCTCCCTACCTGCCTGTCCTTTCAGTACAATGTGTATCTTTGGATGTTAAGCTATAATATTTCAGCCACGATTCAGTGATGCCCACAATATCATACATCCCATTCTCTAACTGTGCTACAAGTTCATCTACCTTATTCCATATACTGCATTTAAACATAACACTTTCATTCCTGTATTCATCACTGTTTTTGGTTTTGTTTCCGTTTTACATTGCAGCTCACCCCGTTGACTGCACCTTTGCCCTATCATCAGCCTATTCTTGCTAACAGTCTCACTACACACTGCCTATTTGTAAACCAAGTACCCAATCCTCAACCCTATCACTCGAGTTCCCATCCCCCTGCAAATTATTCTAAATCCAGCCAAATTACTATAGCAATCCTGCCTGCAAGGATGTTAGTCCCCCTTAGGTTCAGATCTAAACTGTCTCTTCTGTTACAGATCATACTTTCCCCAGAAGAGGTCCCTGTGATTCAGAAGTCTGTACCCTGCAATTGTTTTTTAGCCATGTATTTATCTGCCAAATGCTCCTATTCTTACTCTCATTAGTGCGTGGCACCCTGGAAGTCTTGTTTTTCAGCTTTCACCCTTGCTCCCTAAAATCTCTCTTCAGAATGACCTCCACCTTTCCTAACTATGTCATCGGTGGCAATACGTACCAAAACTTCTGGCTACTCACCTACCCCTTTTTGGGTGTCTCTTATTGCGTCCACAGAATATTGATTGAATTCCTCTAACTAAAGAATCTCCTATCATTGCAGTGTTCTTCACCTCTCTTCTCTTCTGCAGTGCCAGACTCAGTTCCAGAGACCCGATTGCTGCAGCTTCCCCTAGTGGGTCAACCCCCTCAACGGTATCCAAAATGGTATACTTATTATTGAGGGGGCAGCCACAGGGGTATTCTGCACTGGCTGTCCATATCCCTTCCTTCTAACAGTCACCCTGTTACCCTTCCTCATGCAAACTAGGGGTGACTACTTCATGCAGCTCCGATGCATCACTTTCTCACTTTCCTGTATGAACTGAAGATCATCGAACTTCAGCTCCAGATCCTTAACACATTCTCTGAGGAGCTGCAGCTTGGTGCACCTGTTGCAGATGTGATTATCTGCATCTGGGAGGCTGGAGGTCTCCCAAAATTCCCACATTTCACACAAAGAATACAACACACCCCCTGAAACTATTTTCACTGCACCAACTGTGTCCTAACCAATTGTGGCACGTGGCCAAGTGGTTAAGGCATCAGTCTAGTGATCTGAAGGTTGCCTGTTCGAGCCTCAGCTGAGGCAGCGTGTTCTGTCCTTGAGCAAGGCACTTAACCACACATTGCTCTGCAACGACACCGGTGCCATGCTGTATGGGTCCTAATGCCCTTCCCTTGGACAACATTGGTGGCATGGAGAGGGGAGACTTGCAGCATGGGCAACAGCCAGTCTTCCATACGACCTTGCCTAGGCCTCAGTCATCATTGAAAATAAACGATGGACAGCCGAAGAGAAGATTTTGTCCTAACAGACAAGGAATGAAGAATAAAGAAGAGGCTAGCTTAACTCCCAGTTGTGCATCAAACAGTAAGCACCTTGGCTGCCCCATTATGATTTTGTTGGGTGGGGGGAGGAACAATCCAGTAGTCCTGTTGGCTGCAGCCCTAATGGTCATGAGGACCAAAGGTAATACTTGTTTCCGTATTAATCCAGTTTCTTCATACATTTTACTCAGCTTCTATTTAATCTTTCTATTCATCCTTTCTGCTAAGCCTTCCTTCTGAAGATGGAAGTTACAATGGAAATGTTTGTCAGTATGTAAGGCCTTCCATTCTTCTTTTATTACCTTCCTAGTGAAGAGAGTACCATTTATGCTAGATAGATAGATAGATACTTTATTCATCCCCATGGGGAAATTCAACTTTTTTCTAATGTCCCATACACTTGTTGTAGCAAAACTAATTACATACAATACTTAACTCAGTAAAAAATATGATATGCATCTAAATCACTATCTCAAAAAGCATTAATAATAGCTTTTAAAAAGTTCTTAAGTCCTGGCGGTTCCAAGGGATTCCAAACCTCAGGGTGATTTGCTTAAATAAACATTTAGTTACCAAATAAGCATTGGCTGAGTGAACTCGGCCTTTTTTTCTTGGAGTGACTGAGGATGAGAGGTGACCTGATAGAGGTGTATAAGATGATGAGGGGCATTGATCGTGCGGATAGTCAGAGGCTTTTTCACAGGGTTGGGATGGCTAGCATGAGAGAGCACAGTTTTAAGGTGCTTGGAAGTAGGTACAGAGTAGATATCAGGGGTAAATTTTTTATGCAGAGTGGTTAGTGGGTGGATACAATAGGGTCTTTTAAGAGACTCCTGGGCATGTATATGGAGCTCAGAAAAATAGAGGGCTATGGGTAACCCTAGGTAATTTCTCAGGTAAGGACATGGTTGGCACAGCTTTGTGGGCGAAGGGCCTGTATTGTGCTATAGGTTTTCTATGTTTCTATGTTTACTGTGACTGCATCACTCTTTCTACAAGGAAATATTTCAACCCATCGTGAAAAAACACCAGTAACGAACAGTACATATTTATATCCTTCACATGAGGATGTGCTGAAGGGTTTGGAAAGCATCGAGTTGGATTAGTCTCGGACCAGATGAGATATACCCTAGGCTACTGTGGGAGGTGAGGGAGGAGATTGCTGAGTCTCTAGCAATGATCTTTGCATCATCAGTGGGGACAGAAGAGTTTCCAAAGGATTGGAGGGTTGCAGATGTTGATCTCTTACTCAAGAAAGGGAATAGAGAGAGAGCCCAGGAAATTATAGCCCAATGAGTCTTACTGCAGTGGTTGGTAAGTTGATGGAAAAGATCCTAAGAGGCAGGATTTATGAACATTTGGAGAGGCATAATATGATTAGGAATAGTCAGCATGGCTTTGTGAAAAGCAGGTGATTGAATTTGTTGAGATGTGACTAAACACATTAATGAAGGTAGAGCAGTAGATGTATATATGGATTTCAGCAAGGCATTTGATATGTACCCCATGCAAGGCTTATTGAGAAAGTAAGGAGGCGTGGGATTCAAGGAGACCTTGCTTTGTGTATCCAGAATCAGCTTGCCCACAGAAAGCAAAGAGTGGTTGTAGACGGGTCATATTCTGCCTGGAGGTTGGTAACCAGTGGTGTGCCTCAGGGTTCTGTTCTGGGACCCCTTGTTGATTTTTATAAATGACCTGGATGAGGAAGTGGAGAGCTGGGATAGTAAATTTGCTGATAACACAAAGGTTGTGGGTGTTGTGTATAGTGTGGAGGACTGTCAGAGTTTGCAGCAGGACATCGATAGGGTGCAAAATTGGGCTGAGAAGTGGCAGATGGAGTTCAACCCTGCTAAGTGTGAAGTGGTTCATTTTGGTAGGTCAGCTATGATGGCTGAATATAGTATTAATATTAAGACTCTTGGCAGCGTGGAAGATCAGTGGGATCTTGGGGTCCGAGTTCATAGGACACTCAAGGTTGCTGTGCAGGTTGACTCTGTGGTTAAGAAGGCATACGGTGCATTGGCCTTCATCAACTGTGGGATTGAGTTTAAGAGCCAATGTTATAGCTATATAGGACACTAGTCAGACCCCACTTGGAGTACTGTGCTCAGTTCTGGTCAGCTCACTACAGGAAGCATGTGGAAACTATAGGATGGGTGCAACGGAGACTTACGAGGATGTTGTCTGGATTGGGGAGCATGCCTTATGAGAATAGGTTGAGTGAACTTGGCCATTTCTCCTTAGAGCGGCAGAAGATGAGAGGTGACTTAATAGAGGTGTATAAGATGATGAAAGGCATTGGATTGTGTAGATCATATATGTCAAACTCAAGGCCCGCGGGCCAAATCCGGCCCGCGATGGAATTATCTTTGGCCCGCAAGATAATATCTAATTACTATTAAAGCTGGCCCCAGTAATTGAAGCGCCTATGGCATATGATATGGCTAATGCTGAGTTTATTCAGGTACCAGGTTTTCAGGGTTTTTAGTGTTTATTCGGCAGTCTTCTTCATAAGAAACAAAATTTGTAAAGTGAAACACTTTGTAGTTATAGCAGAGACTGAGACACATGAGAGCAGGATGAAAAAACGGAGGCAACGAAAGCTGCGTTTGCACGTGTCCGACTGATCCGGCCCGCATGAAGCTGCATTTTGCTCAATCCGGCCCGTGACCTAAAATGAGTTTGACACCCCTGGTGTAGATAGTCAGAGGCTTTTTCCCAGGGCTGAAATGGGTAACACAAGTGGGCACAGTTTTAAGGTGCTTGGAAGTAGGTACAGAGGAGACGTCGGGGTAATTTTTTTACGGGGAGGGCATGGAATGGGCTGCCAGCGATGGCGATAGGGTCTTTTAAGAGAATCTTGGCTAGGTACATAGAGCTTAGAAAAATTGAAGTCTATGGGTAACCCTAGGTAATTTCTAAAGTAAGTATATTTTCGGCATAGCGTTGTGGGCCGAAGGGCCTTTATTGTGCTGCAGGTTTTCTGTGTTTCTTTGAAGGTAATTCTATAAATCCGTCTGAAAATGCATGAATGATCCATCAGAGGGAGGTGTTCGAGATCCTTTCACCATCACTAGTTTCCCTCACTCTGAAGACCGTCTGAGTGAAGAAGATTCCCCTCATGTTCCCCCTAAACTTTTCCCCTCTGTCCCTTAACCCATGACCTCTAGTTGTAGGTCCCTTCAACCTCAGTGGAAATAGCTTGCTTGCATTTACCCTATCTATACCCTTCATAATTTGTTTAACTCTGTCAAATCTACCCTCATATAAATGATCATTAGGTGAATTTAAGGCAGAGATTGATAGGTTCTTAATTGGACACAGCATCCAAGGTTACAGGGAGAAGGCTGGGGAGTGGGGCTGAGGAAAAAAGGATCAGCCAAATGGCCTAATTCTGCTTCTGTGTCTTTGCGTCTTGTACAAAATAAGTTGAATATAGTCGGCCCTCCATATCCGCGGGTTATGGAAGTTCTCTCTCCAGCACTCATTGTTTGAGCATGTACAGACTATTTTTTCTTGTAATTATTCCCTAAACAATACAGTATACCAACTATTTACATTGTATTAGGTATTATAAGTCATCTAGAGATGATTTAAAAGTACAGGCAGTCCCCGGGTTGTGAAGGAGTTCCGTTCCTGAGTCCGATTTTAAAACTGGTTTGAAGTCGGAACAGGTACATCCAGTGTTATTTAGCGTCAGTTAGTCAAACGTTTGTCATAGTATATATTTTACCTTTCTATGCATATAAAACACTTAAGAAACGTATGTATTTCAATAATCAAACCACTGCGTTGCTTAGTAATAATTGTAGCTTTCATCGGGGCAGGGCCTTTCACATTATCCATTAAAATTGTTCCAATCATTGACCAACTGTAGCCTAACAATTTTCCAATGACCGATGGCGTTTCACCTCTTTCTGATCGCTTTATTACTTCCACTTTATTTTCAATGGTGATCGTGATTATTTTTGTGAACAGAAACACTGTGGATTCAGAGCTGTGCTGGGTCCTAAAGACCACCGCACTGAGACAGGTTAAATAAGGGATTTGAGTATCCGCGTTTTTTGGTATCCGTGGGGGGTCTCAGAACCAATCCCCCGCGGATAAGGAGGGCTGACTGTATGTACTGAAATAGTATAGTCCACTGTGGCTCTCTAGAATACACACATTTAAATTCCTCAGGAATGCAGGTATTAGTAGCTCATGTTTTATACTATACAGTCGGCCCTCCTTATCCGTGGGTTCCACATGCATGGATTCAACCAACCACGGATTGGAAAAACCCGGAGGTTCTCTCTCCAGCACTTGTTGTTTGAGCATGTACAGACATTTTTCTTGTCATTATTCCCTAAACAATACAGTATAACAACTGTTTACATAGCATTTATATTGTATTGGGTATTATAAGTAATCTAAAGATGATTTAAAGTATACAGGAGGATGTGCATAGGTTACTGCAGATCGGGATCGAAAAAAAGCTGGAAGTTCTCTAAGTCGGAACAGGTACATCCGGTATTATTTAGTGTCAGTTAGTCAAATGTTTGGCTTAGTATATAGTATATATTTTACCTTTCTATGCATATAAAACACTTAAGAAACATATGTATTTCAATAATTAAACCACTGTGTTGCTTAGTAATAATTGTAACTTTCATCAGGGCAGGGCCTTTCACATGCTCCATTATTCTCACCTTATCCTTTAAAATTATTCCCATGATTAACCGACTGCAGTCTAACGCTTTTCCAATGACCGGTGGCGTTTCACCTCTTTCCGATCACTTTATTATATCCACTTTACTTTCAATAATGTTCGTTTTTCGTCAATGGAACAGAAACAATGCAGGCGGCAGGTCCCGAGCTCTGCTAGGTCCTAAAGTCTACCGCACTGAGACAGCTTAAATAAGGGACTTGAGCATCCGCATTTCTTGGTATCTGCGGGGGGTTCCGGAACCAATCCTCCGTGGATAAGGAGGGCCAACTGTATATCTCTTCCCCTTAAGTTTACAGATATCTGGAGAAAGTACAATGTTTGTAGAAAGGTATGATATAAATCCTGCTCTCCAATGCTAATCTCCACTGGGTCTGATTTTGGGACATTAGTAACCTGTCCCCTAATCTGGTTAAATAAGTATTATTAGCAACACACACAAAAATGCTAGAGGAACTCAGCAGGCCAGGCAGCATCTGTGGGAAAAAGTACAGTTAGCCTAAAATGTCGACTGTACTTTTTTCCATAGATGCTGCCTGGCCTGCTGAGTTCCTCCAGCATTTTGTGTGTGTTTCTTTGATTTCCAGCATCTGCATGTTTTCTCCTTTGTACATAAGTAATGTCCTTACCTGACCTTGGAATACAGTTGTCCTATTTTAACAAAGAATAATTGGCTCCTGTATCCACCAAAAACGGTTTGCACTATCCACTTGACCCATCTAGGTAATTGCATTGCTTCCTCAGCACTACCTACCCCTCCACCTATCTTTGTATCATCCGCAAACTTTGCCACAAAGCCATCAAATCCATTATCCAAATCATTAACACAAGCAATGTGCAAAGTGGTGGTCCCAGTGAGGAACACCACTTGTCACTGGCAGCTAACCAGATAAGGCCCCTTTTATTCCCACTCACTGCTCCTGCCTGTCAGCTGTTCCTCTATCCAAGCCAGTATTTTTCCTGTAATGCCATAGGATTTTATCTTTGTTAAGCAGCCTCATGTGGCACATTATCAAATGACTTGTATTAAATTGAATTGACTTTATTACTTGTATCCTTCATATACATGAGGAGATATGTCTCCATCTAAATGTGCAATTTAATAGTACACCAGGACAGTCAATATAACAGAGAAATACAATTGTATCTGGTGGCCTGGTGGAAGATGCTGACCCAGAGCCTGTTGGTTCTGGCTTTCATGGTACAGTACTGTTTCCCGGATGGTAGCAGTTGGAACAGTTTATGGTTGGGTGATTCGGGTCCCCAGTGATCCTTCAGGCCCTTTTTACACACCTGTCTTTGTAAATGTCCTGAAATAGTGGGAAGTTCATATCTACAGAGTGGCCTATTTGCACCATGCTCTGCAGAGTCCTGCGATTGAAGGAAGTACAGTTCCCATACCAGGCAGTGATGCAGCCAGTCAGGATGCTCTCAATTGTGACCCTGCAGAAAGTTCTTAGGATTTGGGGACCCATACTAAACTTCATCAACTGTCTGAAGTGAAAGAGGCACTGTTGTGCTTTTTTTCACCACACAGCTGGTATGTACAGACCACATGAGATCCTTGGTGAAGTGTATGCTGAAGAATTTAAAGGTTGTTCACCCTCTCAACCCCAAATCCATTGATGTTAATAGGGGTTGGTCTGTCTCCATTCCTCCTGTAGTCCACAGCTAGCTCCTTTATTTTTGCAACATTGTGGGAGAGGTTGTTTTCTTGACACCACTGTGTCAGAGTGATGACTTCTTCTCTGTAGGCTGCCTTATTATTATTTGAGATTAGGCCAATCAATGTAGTATCATCAGCAATTTTAATTAGCAGATTGCAGCTGTGGGTAGCGACACAGTCATGGGTATACAGAGACTAAAGGAGGGGCACCTGTGTTGAGGGTTAGAGGGGCAGAGCGGAGGAAACCTGAGATCCAGCTGCACGAGGCAGGGTGAAGGCCAAGGTCTCTGAGCTTCTTGTCAAGCTTGGAGAGAATTATGGTGTTGAATGCTGAACTGTAGACCAAGAACAGCATTCTCACATAAGCATCCTTCTCCAGTTATGTAAGGATGGTGAGTAGAGCTATGGCTATTGTGTCATCTGTCAATTAGTTGTGTTGGTAGGCAAATTGTAGGGGTCCAATGTGGGTGGTAGCATGCTGAAAATGTAGTCCTTGACCAGCCTCTCAAAGCATTTGCTTATTATTGAGGTGAGTGCAACAGGTCGCCAGTTGTTCAGATATGCTACCTTGGTCTTTTTAGATACAGGGACAATGGTGAATGTTTTGAAGCAAGAGAGCCATAAGACAAAGGAGCAGAAGTCGGCCATTTGGCCCATCTAGTCTGCTCCACCATTTTATCATGAGCTGATCCATTCTCCCATTTAGTCGCACTCCTCCGCCTTCTCACTATAACCTTTGATGCTCTGGTTGCTCAGATACCTATCAATCTCTGCCTTAAATACGCCCAATGACTTGACCTTCACTGCCGCTCGTGACAACAAATTCCACAGATTCACCACCCTCTGGCTAAAAAAAATATCTTCGCATCTCTGTTCTGAATGGGCGCCCTTCAATCCTTAAGTCATGCCCTCTCGTACTAGACTCCCCAACCATGGGAAACAACTTTGCCACATCCACTCTGTCCATGCCGTTCAACATTTGAACTGTTTCTATGAGGTCCCCCCTCATTCTTCTAAACTCCAAGGAGTACAGTCCAAGAGCGGTCAAACGTTCTTCATATGTTAACCCTCTCATTCCCGGAATCATTCTAGTGAATCTTCTCTGAACCCTCTCTGACGTCAGCATATCCTTTCTTAAATAAGGAGCCCAAAACTGCACACAGTACTCCAAGTGAGGTCCTACCAGTGCCTTATAGAGCATCAACATCATATCCCTGCTCCTACACTCTATTCCTCTAGAAATGAATGCCAACATTGCATTCGCCTTCTTCACCACCGACTCAACCTGGAGGTTAACTTTAAAGGTATCCTGCACGAGGACTCCCAAGTCCCGTTGCATCTCAGAATTTTGAATTCTCTCCCCATTTAAATAATAGTCTGCCTGTACCATACACTTTCAAATATTGTATTTCATGTGCCACTTATTTGCCCATTCTCCCAATCTATCCAAGTCTCTCTGCAGACTCTCTGGTTCCTCAGCACTACTGGCCCCTCCACCTATCTTTGTATCATCAGCAAACTTAGCCACAAAGCTGTCTATTCCATAATCCAAATGGTTGATGTACAACGTAAAAAGAAGCAGCCCCAACGCAGACCCCTGTGGAACACCACTGGTAGCAGCCAACCAGAATGGGATCCCTTTATTCTCACTCTCTGTTTCCTGCCAATCAACCAACGCTCTATCCACATATGTAACTTCCCCGTAATTCCATGGGCTCTTATCTTGTTTAGCAGCCTCATGTGCGGCACTTTGTCAAAGGCCTTCTGAAAATTCAAATACACAGCATCCACTGCATCTCCCTTGTCTAGCTTACTTGTAATTCCCTGAAAAAATTGCAAAAGGTTTGTCAGGCAGGATTTTCCTTTAAGGAAACCATGCTGAGTTCTGCCTATCTTGTCATATGCCTCCAGGTACTCCGTAACCTCATCTTTGACAATCGACTCCAACAACTTCCCAACCACCGATGTCAAGCTAACAGGTCTATAATTTTCTTTTTGTTTCCTTGCCCCCTTCTTAAATAGCGGAGTGACATTTGCAATCTTCCAGTCCTCCGGAACCATGCCAGGATATATTGGCTTTTGAAAGATCATTTCTAATGCCTCCGCAATCTCCACAGCTACTTCCTTCAGAACACGAGGATGCATTCCATCTGGTCCGGGAGATTTATCTACCCTTAGACTATTCAGCTTCCTGAGTACTTTCTCTGTTGTAATTGTGACTGCACACGTATCTCATCCCTGACACTCTTGACTGTCCGACATACTGCTGATGTCTTCCTCAGTGAAGACTGATGCAAAATACTCATTCAGTTCCTCTGTCATCTCCTTATCTCCCATTACAATTTCTCCAGCATCATTTTCTATCAGTCCTATATCTACTCTCCCCTATCTCTTTTACTCTTTATATACTTGAAAAAGCTTTTAGTATTCTCTTTGATATTAATTGCTAGCTTCCTTTCATAGTTAATCTTTTCCCTCTTAATGACCTTCTCAGTTTCTTTTTGTAAGCTTTTAAAAACTTCAGAATCCTCTGTCTTCCCACTAATTTTTGCTTCCTTGTATGCCCTCTCCTTTGCTTTTACTTTGGCTTTGACTTCTCTTGTCAGCCACGGTTGCATCCTTTTTCCATTCAAAAATTTCTTCTTTTTTGGAATACATCTGTCTTGCACCTTCCTCACTTCTCACATAAACTCCAGCCACTGCTGCTCTGCTGTCCTTCCTGCTAGTGTCCCTTTCCGGTCAACTCTGGCCAGTTCCTCCCTCGTGCCACTGTAATTTCCTTTACTCCACAGAAATACCGACACATCGGATTTCGGCGCAGTGAACTCTAATCATGTTATGATCACTGCCTCCTAAGGGTTCCTTCTCCTCAATCTCTCTAATCACCTCTGGTTCATTACACAATACCCAATCCAGTACAGCTGATCCCCTAGTGGGCTCAACAACAAGCTGTTCTAAAAAGCCATCTCATAGACATTCTACAAATTCTCTTTCTTGAGATCCAGTGCTGACCTGATTTTCCCAATCCATTCGCCTGTTAAAATCTCCCACAATTATCATAACACTGCTCCTGTGGCAAACCTTTTCTATTTCCTGTTGTAATTTGTAGTCCACATCACTGCAGCTGTTAGGAAGCCTGTACTGCCATCAGGGTCCTTTTACACCTGGGATTTCTTAGCTCAACCCATAAAGATTTTGCACCTTCCAACACCTTTATGTCACCTCTTTCTAATGATTTAATATCATTTCTTAACAATAAAGCCATGCCACCCCCTCTGCCTAACTGCCTATCCTTCCGACACACCGTGTATCCTTGGATGTTCAGCTCCCAGAGACATGCATCCTTTAGCCACATCTCAGTGATGGTCACAATATCATACCTGCCAATCTGTAGCTGTACGACAAGATCATCCACTTTATTCCTTAAGCTGCGTGCATTTAAGTATAACACCTTAAATCCAGTATTTCACGCAGCATGTACAGGAAGAAGCACAGTTGACGTTTCGGACCAAGACCCTTCATCAGGACAAACTGAAAGAAAAGATAGCAAGAGATTTGAAAGTAGGAGGGGGAGGGGGAAATCTGAAATGATATGAGAAGACAGGTGAAGGAAGGGTGAAGCTAAGAGCTGGAAAGGTGATTGGCAAAAGGGATGCAGAGCTGGAGAAGGGAAAGGATCATGGGACGGGAGGCCTAGGGAGAAAGAAAGAGGGAGGGGAGCACCAGAGGGAGATGGAGAACAGGCAAACAGTGATTGTGAGAGGGGCAGAGAGGGGAAAAAATAGTGGGGGATAAATAAATAAATAAGGGATGGGGTAAGAAGGGGAGGAGGGGCATTAACGGAAGTTAGAGAAATCAATGTTCATGCCATCAGGTTGGAGGCTACCCAGACGGAATATAAGGTGTTGTTCCTCCAACCTGAGTCTTGATAGTAGAGGAGGCCATGGATAGACATATCAGAATGGGAATGGGACGTGGAATTAAAATTTGTGGCCATTGGGAGATCCTGCTTTCTCTGGCGGACAGCGTAGGTGTTCAGCAAAGCAGTTTCTCTGTCTGCGTCAGGTCTCACCAATATATAAAAGGCCGCACCGGATGCAGTTTACCACACCATCTGACTCTCAGGTGAAGTGTTGCCTCACCTGGAAGGGCTGTCTGGGGCGCTGAATGGTGGTGAGGGAGGAAGTGTACGGGAAGGTGCAGCACTTTTTCCGCTTACAAAGATAAGTGCCAGGAGGGAGATCGGTGGGAAGGGATGGGGGGACAAATGGACAAGGGAGTTGCATAGGGAGCGATCCCTGCGGAAAGCAGAAAGAGGGGGGAGGGAAAGATGTGCGTGGTAGTGGGATCCCATTGGAGGTGGCGGAAGTTACGGAGAATTATATGTTTGGCCCGGAGGCTGTTGGGGTGGTAGGTGAGGACAAGGGGAACCCTATCCCGAGTGGGGTGGTGGGCACATGGGTTCAACAGAAACAACACTTTATATTCCGTCTGGGTAGCCTCCAACCTGATGGCATGAGCATTGATTTCTCTAGCTTCCGTTGATGCCCCTCCTCCCCTTCTTACCCCATCCCTTATTTATTTATTCCCCCTTTTTTTTCTCTCTCTGCCCCTCTCACAATCACTCTTTGCCTGTTCTCCATCTCCCTCTGGTGCTCCCCTCCCCCTTTCTTTCTCCCTAGGCCTCCCGTCCCGTGATCCTTTCCCTTCTCCAGCTGTGTATCCCTTTTGCCAATCACCTTTCCAGCTCTTAGCTTCACCCTTCCTTCACCTGTCTTCTCATATCATTTCAGATTTCCCCCTCCCCCTCCTACTTTCAAATCTCTTACTATCTTTTCTTTCAGTTAGTCCTGACAAAGGGTCTCAGCCCAAAACGTCGACTATGCTTCTTCCTATAGATGCTGCCTGTCCTGTTACATTCCACCAGCATTTTGTGTGTGTTGCTTGAATTTCCAGCATCTGCCGATTTCCTCGTGTTTGTGAAGTCCAGTACTTGATACTTTTTGCTTTGATTGCACTGCAACTCATCCCAATGGCTGCAAATTTGCCCCATCACCTGCCTGTCCTCCCTGACATCTTTACTGCTCACTATCTTAAGATTTATTTCTGTTTTCCCCCTCCTCCACTCTATCATTCCAGTTCCCATCCCCCTGCCTAACCCTAGTTTAAACCCTCCCTAACAGCTCTATTAAACCTTCCCACCAGGATATTGGTCCCCTTCAGGTTCAGGTGTAACCCGTCCTCTTTGAACAGGTCATACTTCCCCCAGAAGAGATCCCAATGATCCAAGAATCTGAAGCCCTGCCCCTGCACCAGTCTCTCAGCCATGCATTCATATGCCTGATCCTACTATTCTTGCCCTTACTAGCACGTGGCACAGGTAGCAATCCTGAGATTACTACCCTGGAGGTCCTGCTTCTCAGCTCCCTTCCTAACTCCCGGAAATCTCTCTTCAGGACCTCCTCCCTTTCCTCTCTATGTCATTGGTACCAACATGTACCAAGACAGCTGGCTGCTTGCCCTCTCCCTTCAGAATATTCTGAACCCGATCCGTGACATCCTGTACCCTGGCACCTGGGAGGCAACACACCATGCGGGTATCTCTACCAGGCTCATAGAATCTCCTGTCTGTTCCCCTGACTATGGAATCCCCTATGACTACTGCATTCCTCTTCTCCCTCTTTCCCTCCTGCACAACAGCGCCAGGCTCAGTGTCAGAGACCTGTTCACCATGGCCATCCCCTGTCAGGTCATCCCCCTCAAAAGCATCCAAAACGATACTTTTTTGTCCCCTGGGCATTTCCCTTCCCTCTCCTGACAGTCACCCAGTTTTCTGACCCCTGTAGCTTAGGATTGACTACCTCCCTGTAGCTCCGGTCTATCACCTCTTCAATTTACCTAATAAGCAGTAGGTCATCAAGTTGCAGCTCCAGTTCCCTAACATGGTCTCTGAGGAGCTGCATCTCGGTGCACCTGGTGCAGATGTGGCCATCAGGGAGACTGGAGGTCTCCCAGGATTCCCACATCTGACACCCTGAACAAAGCACTAATCCTGCAGACATGATACCTACGGTAATTCTACAGGAATGAAACAAAGAAAAATAAGTTTACTCACCCACTTACCTTGCCAAACACATGAACTTTCTAAACCATTAGCTATGTGAGCCCTGCTGTTCCTCCATCTGTCCAGGCCGATTCACCAAGGGGGGGGGGGGGAAAGAGTTGGTGCTCGCTCTCGCCTCTTCCCTTTACCGCCAAAGCCCTACACTTTGCTGCCACTCACTCTGCTGCCCGCTGTATAGGGTGGTCTTTTTAAATTCTCCGCCTGCGCAGTCGCGCCCTTCTTGTACTTGAAGTTTTTAAAGAAACTTGCCTTTCTTCAGAATTTAGCTCTCACGCCACCTTTCTTGACTCGATCCAAAAAACAACTGTTGGAAGTCCCCTTCCTTTTTAAACTCTCTGTGCTGTCCTGTCTACGTCACGCGCCTGCGCAGTTTTGCCCTTCTTGTACTCGGAAGTTTTTTAAAAAAACTGCCTTCCTTCAGAGTTTAGCTCTCACGCCATCCTTCTTGTCCCGATCCAAAAAACTCTACACTGGAAGAGGGAGAGATTAAAAATGCCTTCTGAAAATCCAAGTAAATGACATCCACTGTCTCTGATGTTTGACTCTGCCTGGCCATACAGTTGTCAGTGTAGAGAGAGTGCTGTCTACTATTCTGTTCACCCCATTATGTGGAGAGTCTACAGCAGAAGTTCACCAGTATGCTCCCGGGATTATAGTGTATTAGCTATAAGGAAAGATTGGACTAACTTGGGTTGTTCTCCCTAGAGTGTCCGTTCCAGAAAGGAGCCTACTAGAGGTTCATAAAATTATGAAGCATAGCCAGTCAGGGTAAAGATGTGAGACACCAGGAGACATGCTTTTAAGGTTAGAAGTGGCACATTTTTAATGTAGGGTGTAATAATGTGTAATTTCCCTCTTGGCACATATTACTGCAAGCAGCAGAAGTGCTGCACCTGTCCATTCACCTCCTCCCTCACCACTATTCATAGCCCCAAACAGTTCTTCCAGATGAGACAACACTTCTCCTGTGAATCTCTCGGGCTGTCTACTGTATCCAGTGCTTTTGATGCACCTCCTCTACATTGGTGAAACCCAGTATAGATTGGGTAACTGCTTTGTCAAGTTACCTCCGCTCCATCTGGAAAAAATAGGATTTCCTGATGGTCAACCATTTTAATTACAATCCCCATTGCCATTCCCTTTATATCCAAATACCCATATACCTAGTCCCAGAGAATACCTTTCAGTAACTTTCTCACTACTGGTGTCAGGCTCATTGGTCTATAATTTCTTAGTTTATTTTCAGAGCCTTTCTTAAACAGTGGAGAAACATTAGCTATCCTACAATCCTCTGATATGTCACCTGTCATAGAAACATAGAAAACCTACAGCACAATACAGGCTCTTCGGCTCACAAAGTTGTGCCAAACATGTAGAAACATAGAAACATAGAAAATAGGTGCAGGAGTAGGCCATTCGGCCCTTCAAGCCTGTACCACCATTCAGTATGATCATGGCTGATCATCCAACTCAGAACCCTGTACCTGCTTTCTCTGCATACCCCCTGATCCCTTTAGCCACAAGGGCCATATCTAACTTATCTAACTGTCGCCAAGAAGGAATTAAATGTCTCTGCTGGGACCCTTGCAACTTCTGCACTTACCTCACACAGGGTCCAAGGGAACACCTTGTCAGGCCTTTGGGGATGTATCCACTCTAATTTGTCAGAAGACAGCAAACACGTCCCCTGTAAACTGTATAGGGACCATAAAGTTGATGCCATTTTGCCTGCTGGCATAGACTCTGTGTCCATCTCCTGAATAAATATAGATGCAAAAAAATTCATTTAAAATCTCCCGCATCTTTTCTGGCACCACACATAGATTACCATTCTGATCTTCCAGAGGACCGATTTTATCCTTTGTAATCATTTAAATCCCTTAAGGTTTCTCCTTCAACTTATCTGCTAGGGCAACCTCTTGCCTTCTTTTAACCCTTGTGAGTACTTTAAGTGTTCTTTTGCATTTCCTTTACTCCATGAGTACCCCATTTGTTCCTACTTGCCTATATATGCTACACACCTTTTTTAACCAAGTCCTCAAATTCTCATGAAAACCAGGGTTCCCTAAACCCTTTATTTTTGCCTTGTTTTCTGACAGGCACATAAAAGTGCTGTACTCTCAAAGTTTTATTTTTGAAAGCCTCCCACTTACCAAGTATACCTTTGCCAGAAAGCAACCTGTCACAATCCACACTTGCCAGATCCTTTCTGATATTTCAAAATTAGCTTTTCTCGAATTTGAAATCTCAACTTGCATACCAAACTTCTCCTTTTCTATATTTACTTCAAAACTAATGGAATAATGATCACCAGTTGCAAAATATTCCCCAAAACAATTTTTTGTCACCTGCCCTGTCTCACTTCCTAACAGTAGTTTAAGTTGGTGCACTCTTTCCTTGGGCTTTCTGCATACTAATTAAAGAAATTTTCCTGAACATATTTGAGAAACTCTATCACATCTATTCCTTTTATAGTATGGGATTCCCAGTCAATATAGGAAACTTAAAATCACCTACTATAATAACCTTATGTTTTTAGCAACAGTCTGCAATCTGCCTACAAATTAGTTCCTCCAAATCACGGGGACTGTTGGGTGGTCTATGATATAACCCAATTAATGTGGTTGTACCTTTCTTATTCCTCATTTTCACCCGTAAAGCCTTACTGGATAAGTTCTTCTGTCTGTCCTGACTGAGCACTGTTGTAACATTTACCCTGACTAGTAATGCTACCTCTCCCCCTTTAATCCCTCCCTGTCACATCTAAAACAATGGAACCCTGGAATACTGAACAGCCATTCCTACCCCTCTTGCAACCAAGATGCAATAATGGCTACAGTATCATAATTCCATGTGTTAATCCATGCGCTGAGTTCATCTGCCTTTCCTGCAATACTACTTGTATTGAAATATATACAGCTCAGAACATTAGTCCCACCATGCTCAACCTTTTGATTCCTGACTTTGAGGCCTTAACATCTGTCTCCACAACTACTCCACTCTCTGTTCTGGCACTCTGGCTCCCATCCCCCTGCAACTCTAGTTTAACCCTCACTCATCCATGCAGCAGGAGCAAACCTTCTGGCGAAGCTATTAGTACCCTTCCAGTTCAGTTGCAAGCTGTCTCTTCTGTACAGGTTCCACTTTCTCTGGAAGAGAGCCAAATGACCCAAAAACCTGACGCCATCCTTCCTACACCAACTCCTTCGTTATACTGTCTAAACTCTTCCTATTTCTGGCCTCAATAGCACATGGAACAGGTAGCAATCCTGAAATCACAACCCTGGAGGTCCTGTCCTATAACTTAACACCTAACTCCCTTAGCACCTAAACCTTCTGTCTAGTTATTGTAACTTCACACACTTCATGCCCCCTGACACCTGGAACTTCCACCATACTGCAAGTATATTCCACAGTGAAGACTTATGCAAAATATTGTTCAGTTTGTCTGCCATTTTGTTGTTTCCCCCATTACTGTCTATCCAGTAGCATTTTCCAATGGTCTGATATCCACTTCCACTTCTTTTACACTTTATGTATCTGAAGAAGTTCCATATCTATTCCATCATCTGTCACCATTTGATTGACAGATTCAACAGTACAGCGCAGGAACAGGCCCTTTAGCCCATGGTATATGCGCTGATCACGATGCCAATCTAACTGGTCCCATCTGCTTGTACGCTTCCATTTCCTGCCTGATCATATGTCTGTCTTACTACTTAAACATCACAATCAACTGTCTCCACCACCTTCCTTAGCAGTGTGTTCCACATATCCTTCATTACCTGTGTATACAAAAATCTTGTCTGGTAAGTCTTCAAACTTTCCTGCCTCACCTTAAATGCCTTCTAGCATTTAACATTTCCACCCTGGGCTCCAACCATCTACACTATCTGTGCCTCTCACAATTCTATTTACTACTCATAGTATCTAATCCAAGCAACATCTTGGTGAACCTCTCCTGGTGCTTGATTTAAATGCCTCCACATCCTTCCTGTAGCGTGATCAGAACTACACTCATTACAACGAAGGTTGCTACCATATCCACTTTTGTTCCTGTTTTTGGTGAAACTTACACTTGTAACTCAAGCTCCCTCTGTACATCAGTGCTCCTGCTTTATACTTTTTTTATATCATTTGATCTCACGCTTATCAGGATTAAACTCCATCTGCCATTTCTCTGCTCACATTCCCAAATGAACTCTATTCTGTTGTATTCTTTGATGGCCTTTCTCACTATTCACAACACAACATTTTCCACGTCATCTGTGTATTTTCCATACAGACAACCTTAATCAAATCCTTAATAGAAATAACAAATTGCACATGTCAGAATTAATAGCAATGGTCATAGATCAACAGTTATCCACCACTACTGATGCTTTCTATGGTCAAATCAACTTTTGATCCAGTCTTTCGGGTTACCGTAATTCCCACGTGACTATCTTCTGGAGTATGAAACACCTTATCAAATATCTTGGGGAAATCCTTGAGACAACTTCCAATGCCCTATCCCCCATCGATCATCCTCCTCACCTCAAAAAGCTCAATCAAATTGAAGACACAACTTCCCCTGTAAAATGCAGACTGTCCCATATTTTCCATATGTTTGGGCAGGTGAAGCTCATCAGCCTTATATGGCAGCCCGCCTAGAAGAAGGAAAACACTGGTTTTAAACTTCCGCTGCCTTGCAGCTATACCCACCCATGGGAAAGGCTTCAGAAGTAAATTCTGAGGAAGAAGTCTGGAGTCGGCGTCCCTAAGGCAGTTTGATGGTGTTTACAACTTCACTCTGGCAACCTCTGCAATGACACTGGGACCAAGAAGTAACCATGCATGCCCTTCCCTTGAACTACATCAGTGTCATGGAGAGGGGGAAGGCCACTGCATGGGCAACAGCCGATTCTTCAAATCTTCACACCCAGGCTTGCGCTCTGGAGAGGACACAGTCCACCAGAGGTGCAAAACCATGATCCCCTGGGATCGATGGCTACCTAATACTATTTTACCATATGTGAATAGATCCAATCTTTGAGAAACTTCTCTACTACTTTCCTACCACTGAAATAAGGCTCACAGGGTCATAATTTCCTGTTTGTCCTTATTCCACCATCTAGGACCTCACCTGTGATTACAGAGGGTACAAAAATCTCTGCCAAAGTTCCGCAGTCTCCTCCATTGGTTCCTGCAGAATCCAGGGTATAGATCCTGTCAGGTCCATGGGACTTAATGTTCTTCGATACCCAACACCTCCTGCTTCCTAATAAAACCTAATAAAAACATGCTCTCGATCTCACCATCACTTATATCCCTTTGCTTTCTTAATGCTGTTGTAATGTGCTTGTTTAGTCCCTCACCCACTTCCTGTGGCTTCAGGTGGAAATTCTCTCATTTGTCCTCAAGTGGATTTGCCTTTCCTAAGCTGTCTTCTTGTTCTTATAAATTGCCTTTTCCTCAATCCTACTATAGAAAAACATTTCCTGCTCTGCTTGACCATTTGTCTCAGTGTCAGAATTCCTCAGATGTGTGCCAAGGAAACAGTTAGTTACCCATCCCAGTGGGAGGGACAGTCCTAGTGGCAAAGGACAGGAGGTGGTCACCCTGTTGATGGGAGAGGGGATATGACTTAGGGTGTGCAGTTTTCAAATTAACTTCTGTCTCTGCAGATGTTTTCCCTCAGCAACTCGAAGGTGTGAAACTCATCATCAACAAACATCTCAGCAGCCACTTCCAGGTCAGTATAATGAAAAACCTACTCAAACTGTAACCCCAGTCCAGACACAGACACAGAGTGAAGCTCCTTCTACACTGTCCCATCACACACTCCCAAGACATGGGTTAGACACAGTGAAACTCCCTCTACACTGTCCCATCACACACACCCAGGACAGGGGCCAGACACAGAGTGAAACTTCCTCTACACTGTCCCATTGCACACTCCCAGTATACGGGTCAGACACAGAGTGAAGCTCCCTCTATACCTTCCCATCTCTTTGTCCTGGGGGATGTTAGATCTAGTAACACTTGCCTATTTTGAACTTCTCACTCTTGATCTCCCTTTCCACAGGCTGCACATACAATCCACCTGAGCTCAATGTCACCGCATTACCATTTCAAGGCAATGTACTCAGGAGATCAACAGGCGGACTCTAATGAGGTGGGTACTGTCTGTGGCATGTGACTGTGTGTATGCGCCTCCCAGCTCATTTTCTCATTGCACTGGTCAGCACTATGGGTCACAGAGTGAGCCATCTCCCTGTTCAGGTCATTTAAGACTATAAGACATAAGAGCAGAATTAGGCCATTCTGCTCATCGAGTCTGCACTGCTATTTCATCATGGTTGATCCATTTCCCCCGAAAGCTATTCTCCTTCTCCCCATAACATTTCTCACCCTGAATAATCAAGAACCTATCAATCTCTGTCGAATGGCGTGGCCTCCATAGCCGCCTGTGGCAAAATTCCACAGATTCACCACTCTCTGGCTAAATAAGTTGCTCCAATAATGCTGTATTAAATTAACTCCTTCTGCCTCTAGGTGATCCATGTCCCTCCATATTCAATGTCTGCCTACAAACTTCTTTAGAGCTTCTTTTGTATCTGCTTCTACCTCCACACCTGGCGACACATTCCAAGCATCCCCTTGACTCTATGTCAGGGGTTCTCAACCTTTTTTAATGCCATGGACCGCTACTATTAACTGAGGGGCTCCATGGATCCCTAGTTGGAAACCTCTGCCCTATGTAGAAAAACCACCACACATCTCCCAAACTTTCCCCCTCTTACCCTGAAGTTATGCCCTCTAGCATTGAACATTTCTATCCCGGAGAAAAAGATTCTGACTGCCTATGCTTTCTCCCTCTTAGTTTTTCCTGCTCTTACTCTGCTCTCTCTCACACCATTTCTTTGTCACACTCACTTTTCCCTCTCTTTCTCTCTCTTCCTTTCTCTGCCTTATTCCATCTCTACTTGCTCTCTTTGTTCTTCCTCTTGTTATCCCTGTCTCCCTCTCTTTGTCATGCTTACTGTCTCCCCCCACCCCTCTCCCCCCACCCCTCTCCCCCCACCCCTCTCCCCCCACCCCTCTCCCCCCCCCACCCCTCTCCCCCCCCCCACCCCTCTGCTTGGGCCTCTCCCCAGTTGAGGCCCCTTGGGATTCCAAGTTTCCATGAATCCCCTCATTCTCAATGGGAGCCTAACCACTCACCTGTCCTTCAATCTTCCAGTTTTAGTCACTGGGTTATTTTACTTACAAGACGTGGGTGTCTATGATTTCATTTGATTTGATGTCACTTGAAACCAATGTCTTGGCAGGCTGCTTCACAGCACAGGAATTACATCACATATCCACCGTTCTGTGGGGATTTCTTGGGCCCCAACCTCTCAGTGCCCAGTGACAGCAGTAGGTAGGGGTCTCCAGTGCAGCTGTCCCTGCAGAGGGACACTAGCGTGGCATACCCACAGGTGAGAGGATGAAGAAGCCTTCTCAGCAGTGTCCTACAGCAGGTGCCCATGTTCTTCAGCTCTGTGGTCACAGGGAGCTGTGTGGTACAGCCTACACACTATTCACACATCTAGTGTCATCTGTGGAAAGCAGTTTGGTACAGCAGAGAGCCTGTACACCACACCACTGTTTGCACCCCAGTCAGCCTGTGGAATGCCAGGTGGTACAGGGCTCAGCCTGCACAACACGCCACAGCTACTTTACGCTTCTAGTAATATACAGGTATTGCAACTATTCCCAGTTCTCATTGATGGTGACCACAATACAAAGAGTTGGTTGTAACAATCCATCTGGGATGTATGGGGCCCACAGTGTGTGTGATGTGTGGGTTTGTCAGAGTAATCTCTGCCTGTTTTCCCCCTTTCCCTCAGTTCGTATCCTCACTGTTGGGAGTGAATGGGAAGGTCCATTGGGGATGTAGACAATGCTAGTAAATGGAAAGGGTTGAAGTCTTGTTGGGAATATGGATGGTGGGAGTAACTGGGAAGGAGTCACCTATTGGGGATGTGGACGGTGGAAGTGAATGCAAAGGGGTAGGTTCCACTGGAAATGTGGGTGGTGGAAATTAATGAGAAGGAGTGGGGTTTGTTGAGTGTGGACTGTGGGAGAGAAATGGAAGAGGTGGGGTCCAGTGGGAGTGAATGTGAAGGAATGGGGTCAGTTGAGTGCAGAAGATAGGAATGAATAGGAAGTGGAGTCTGGATGGTGGGAGTGAATTGAAAGGGTTGGGAATTATTGAGGATTTGACTGTGGGAGTAAATAGGGAGGGGTGGGTCCCATTGGGAGTATGGTCAGAGAGAAAAAATGGGAATGGGTGGAGTCTGTTAAGTGCAGATGGTGGAGTGAATGGGAGTGGGTGGGCTCTGGTGTGATGTTGGTGGGAGTGATTGGGAAGGGGTGGAGCCCATTTGGAGTGTGGGTGGTGGAAGTGAATGATAAGACTTGGGTTGCAAGGGAGCGTGGATGGTGGGAGTGAATAGAAAGGGATGGGTTCTGTTGAAAGAGCAGATGGTGAGAGAGTGGTCAGTGGGTAGATGGAGTGCGTGTGAAGAAGTGAGGTCTGTTCAGAGGGCAAACGGTGTGAATGAATGGAAAGAGGTAGATTTTGTTAGTGCAGACAGTGAGAGTGAGTGGATCACTTTGGGAGTGCACATGGTTTGAGTGAGTGGGAAGGGATGCAGGCTGCTTAAAGTGCAGATGGTGGGAGTGAATGTGAAGGGTGGGGTCTGTTGCAAGTGTGGACAGTGGGAGCAAAAGGAAAGGGTTGGGATCCCATTGGGAATGTAGAGAGTCAGAAAGGTTGTGGTCCCATTGGGAGTGAATGGGAAGGGTGCAGGTCCTTTTGGGAATGTGGGCAGTGAGTGAATGGGGAAGGTTGGAGTCCAATTGGGAGTGTGGATGGTGGAGTGAATGGGAAGAGTTGGGGTCCCATTGACAGTGTGGGCAGTGGGAGTGAATGGAAAGGTTGGGATCCGTTGGGGGTTAGATGTGAGTGAATGGCAAGGGGTGTCATCTATTAGTGACGTAGACAATGTGAGTGTATAGGAAGGGGTGGGTCACTTTGGGGGTGTGACAATGGGAGTGAATAGGAAGGGGTGGGGTCCATTCAGTGCGGATGGAGGAAGTGAATCATAAGCGGTGGGGTTGGGTGGGAGTGAATGTGAAAGGTAAGGTCCCATTAACAGTGTGGATGGTGGGAGTGAATGGAAAGGGGTGGAGTCTATTGGGAACGTGGATGAGCGGAAGTTGCAGGTTGTGAGGGGGTGAGGATTGTGGGAGTGAATGGAAAGGGGTTTGTTCTGTTTGTAGTGCAAATGGTGGGAGTGAATGAGAAGATGTGGAGTCCATTGAGTGCGTCTGCTAGGAGTGAATGACAAGGGGTCAAGTCCGTTAGGACTGTGGTTATTGGGAGTGAAAAGGAATTAGTGGGGTCTGTGGGGACTGGGAACATTTTGAAGGGTAGCATTTTGACCTTGACTTTTCCTGTTGCTTCGTTCCCCACTGTAGAGCTTCCCACAGGCCCTGGGAGAAGTGGACAGCACAGGCAGTTTGAACGCTCAGTGTGTCGCCTTGTTGGCTAGTCGGATCCGAGCCAAGGCTGCCTTCCAGGTGTGTTACTGGGCAGAAAAAGGCTGAGGCTGAGCTTGCAGGGGCAATACCCTCAGTAGTGTTAGCAGAAGGAGAAGGAGCTTGAAAGCAGTCATTCTCTCAGTGGTGCCCACCCTGACGTTCCTAATCTTTGACTCCCCACACGTTGGCGAGGAGGAATTTGGAATATTGTAGCCAGTTTTGGTCGCCTTACTGTAGGAACGGTACCAATAAGCTGGAAAGTACTCAGAAGAGATTTATGAGGACATTGCTGGATCTCGAGGGTCTGAGGTATGGAGAGGTTTGGCATGCTGGGGCTTTATTCACAAGAGTGCAGGAGACTGAGGGGTGATCTTATGGAGCTATATAAAATCAAAAGCGTCATAGATAGGGTAAATGAGCACATTCTTTTTTCCAGAGTTGGGGAATTGAACTGGAGGGCACAGGTTTAAGGTGAGAGGGCAGAGATTTAAAAGGACTGCTGGCGAAGGATGGTCAATATGTGGAAAGAGCTGCTTGGGAAAGTGGCTGATATCAATAACTACACTTGCAACAACAGGTACATTAACATTTAAAAGACAGATCTGGCTATTCATGTTAGGGATATGGGCCAAAAGCATGCAATGGATCGAGTTTAGATGAGCCTCATGGTTGACATGGAATAATAGGGCTGAAGGGCCTTTCTGTGCTGAATGACCAATTTACTCCGCGACTATTCATGACTAGGATGTGGGAATCAAGAGGAGTATATCGAAGAGAAGGAACTAGCAGGATCCAGAACCAGGTACAGAGCTTTCTGAAAGCTTAGTGTGATGCTGACCCACAAGTGACCAGATAAAATCCACCCTGTAAACCTGGGTGCCTGACAGCCCGGTGAGGTTGGACACAGAATTAGGAGGAGCTGCCTTTTGGAAGGAGCAGGAAAGAGGTCTCCCATTGGTTGGGAAGATGAACTCCATGATCTACAAACACGACCATTGCTGGAGTAGGTTAGTGGGGCTGTAGAAAAGGTAAATCCAGACTAGGCTCACTTGCAGAAGGACAGGGCTGGACTAGTGGGGGTTACACTGAGCCAGGTCCCACCCTGGTTAGACCATAATATATAGGCAATGTCCGTGTGTAGTTCTGGCTCTGTACCCTGGGACACTGGAGGGAGCAGATATTTAGAGAGGGCTGGTCTATCATGAAACAATGAAGGGAGGGGTGGAATAGTCTGGGTGCAGTGGGGAGGTTTCTGTTGGTGGAGGAGAGTAGCAGGATGAGAGGGTCCCAGAGATGGCTGTGGGGATTTGGGGGATAATCCCCTCCCTGAGAATGGTATAGGATCCGCCCTCACAGGGAGGGGCTGAAGGCAGCGCCTTGTGTGCATACAGTAGGGCTGGAGAGAATAGTGTGGGGGAAGAAGTGAAGGGAGGGCCACCTGGAAACTCTTACATGAGGAAAGACGGAGGGAGTGGAGGGCTAGTATAGACAGGTGAGCTGAAGGATGTGTGTGCACAAAAGTGTTGGAGGGAGGGAGGAAGGAAGGATGGGACAGTATCCAGTGATGAACTTTCTCCCCAAAACCAGACCCAACAGGAGCGCTTTCAGACGTGGCAGTTTGACACGGAGTATCGGGGTGACTCCTTCACTGCCACCATCACCCTTGGCAACCCTGACATCATCAGTGAATCTGGTGAGTAGGTGCTGATTGCTTCTCCAGCAATTTGGAGATGGGGAGAGGGTACCGGTAGTGTTGGGCAGAAGCTGCTCAGCACAGGGGGTCCTACACACCACATGTCTCAGCAAACATAGATTAACTCACATTCAACTGGGGAGCTCACAGCTCCACTGCTGTACAAGCTCCCTCACTGACCCATCACAGTGGAGAGCTTACTCACCACCATCCCTCGCTGCCTCAACACAACACACCCCTCCACGGAGTGGAGTTCCCTCAGTGCCCTCCCCGATGCACCTTCCAAAGTGTGGTGCTCCATAAGACCATAAGACATAGGAGCATATTTAAGCCATTCTGCCCATTGAGTCTGCTCTGCCATTCCATCACAGCTGATCCTGGATCCCACTCAACTCCATACACCTGCCTTCCCGCCATATCCTTTGATCTCCTGACCGATTGGTAACTATCAACTTCTGCCTTAAATATACCTGTGGACTTTGTCTCCACTGCAGTCTATGGCAGAGCATTGCACAGATTCACCATTCTCTGGCAAAAAAAATCCTCTTCACCTGCATTCTAAAGGGTAATCCCTCAATTTTCAGACTGTGCCTTCTAGATCAGGATGCCTCCACCATAGGAAACACCCTCTCAACATCCACCCTATCTAGTACTTCCAAAATTAGGTAGGCTTCAATGAGATCCCCATACATTCTTCTAAATTCCAGTGAGTACAGGCCCAAAGCTGCAAAAAGCTCCTCAAATGTTAACCCCTTCATTCCTGAAATCATCCTCATGAACCTCCTCCGGACCTTCTCTAATGACAACTTATCCTTTCTGAGATACGGGGTCCTAAACTGTTGACAATACTCCCAAGTGCGGCTTGACAATGTCTTATAAAGACTCAGCAATGTCTTCTTGTTCTTATATTCTGTTCCCCTTGAAATGACTGCCAATATTGCATTTGCTGCCTTTACCACAGACTCAACCTGTAAATTAACCTTTTGGGAGCTTTGCACACGGACTGCTAAATCCCTGTGCCCCTCTGATGTTTGAACGTTCTTCCCGTTTAGATAATAGTCTGCACTATTGTTCCTTTCACCAAAATACATTATCATACATTTCCCTACATTGTATTCCATCTGCACTTTTTTGCTCGTTCTTCCAATTTGTCTAAGTCCTGCTGCAAACATATTGCTTCATCAACACTATCTATCCCTCCACCTATCTTCGTGTCATCCACAAACTTTACCACAAAGCCATCAATTCCATTATCCAAATCATTGACAAACTGTGAAAAGTAGTGGTCCCAATAATGACCCCTGAGGAACACCATTATTCACTGACAGCCAACCAGAAAAGGTCCCCTTTATTCCCCCTTACTGTCCCTTTCACAAGAGTCCAACTCTCACTGCCCCTCCCACAGTGTGGATCTCCCTCACCACCCCCCTCACAGCACAGACCTCCTGGGATAGGGCATCCAGCATCTGTTGGGGTCCCCATTATGTTACTGAGAATGGGAGAGGTGATTGGTGAGGGAAGGGAGAACAGTCAGGACACCAGTGGTTATCTTACTCTTTGTCTTCCCATCACCCAGTCATCCTGGTTGCACACTTCCTACAGAGCATCACCCATAACCTGGTGCTGGGTGGTGAGATGGTCTATCATCGCAGGCCAGCAGAGGAAGGAGCCATCTTCACCTTGGCTGCAAAGTACACCAGTGAGTGAGAAGGAGAGATGGACAGTGAGGGGTGGGGGTATACCAGAGTATCAATGATGGATGGGGTGTGTGTCTGTGTTAGAGTGTGAGGTGGGGTGGGGAGGCGTGTCTGTGTTAGAGTGAGGGATATGGTATATACCGTGAGGACTTGGGTGTGTGTCGGTGTTACCATAAGACATAGGAGCAGAAATTTTGCCATTTGGCCCATTGAGCCTGCTCTGCCATTCAATCATGGCTGATCCTTTTTTTTTCTCCTCCTCAACCCTATTTCCTAGCCTTTTCCCCATAACCTTTGATGCCATGTTCAATCAAGAACCTATCAATCTCTTCCTTAAATACACCCTACGACCTGGCCTCCACAGCTGCAGGTGGCCACGAATTTACCACCCTCTGGCTACTGAGATTTCTCCATATCTCCATTTTGAATGGACTCTCTATCCTGAGGCTGTACTCTCTTGTCCTAGACTCTCCCACCATGGGAAACATCATTTCCACATCTACTCTGTCTAAGCCTTTCAACATTTGAAAGGTTTCAATGAGATCCCCCCCCATCCTTCTAAATTCCAGTGAGTACAGACCCAGAGCCATCAAACATTCCTTGTATGATTACTCTTTCGTTCCTGGAATCATTCTTGTGGACCTCCTCTGGACTCTCTCCAATGCCAGCACATCTTTTCTAAGATGAGGAGCCTAAAACTGTTCACAGTACTCAAGGTGAGGCCTCACCTGTGCCTTATAAGCCCTCAGCATCACATTCCTGCTCTTGTATTCTAGACCTCTTGAAATGAAAGCCAGTATTGCATTTGCTTGCTTCACCGCTGACTCAACCTTTAGGGTGTTCTGCACAAGGGCTTCCAAGTCCCTTGGCATCTCAGAATTTTGGATTTTCTTCCCGTTTAGAAAATAGTGTGCACATTTATTTCTACTACCGAAGTGCATGACCATGCATTTTCCAATATTGTATTTCATTTGCCACTTTCTTGCCCATTCTCCTAATCTAAGTCCTTCTGCATCCTAACTGTTTCCTCAACACTGCCTGCACCTCCACCAATCTTTGTATGATCTGCAAACTTGGCAACAAAGCAATTTATTTCATCATCTAAATCATTTGTATACAGCATAAACAGAAGTGATCCCAACACCAACCCCTGCAGAACACGATTAGACACTGGCAGCCAACCAGACAAGGATCCTTTTATTCCCACTCGCTGCCTCTTTCCAATCAGCTAATGCTCTAGTAACTTTCCTGTAATACCACAGGCTCTTAACTTGCTAAGCAGCCTCATGCATGGCACCTTGTTAAAGGCCTTCTGAAAGTCCAAATGTACAACATCCACAGTATCCCCTTTATCTATCCTACTTGTAATCTCCTCAAACAATCCATACAAGTTTGCCAGACAGGATTTTCCCTTAGGAAACCATGAAGATTTTGTCCTTTCTTGTGTCACCAAGCACTGCATCACCTCATCCTTAACAATTGACTCTAACATCTTCCCAACCACTGAGGCCAGGCTAACTGGTCTATAATTTCCTTTCTGCTGCCTTCCTCCTTACTTAAAGAGTGGAGTGCAATTTGCAATATTCCAGGCCTCTAGCACCATGCCAGAGTCCAATGATTTTTGAAAGATCATTTCTAATGCCACTACAATCTCTAACACTACCTTTTTCAGAACCCTAGGGTGCAGTTCATCTGGTCCAGGTGACTTGTATACCTTTAGGTCTTTTCAGCTTTTTGAGCACATTCTCCTTTGTAATAGTAACTGCATCTGCTTCTCTTCCTTCACACGCTAGAACATCTGGCACACTGCTCGTGTCTTCCACAGTGAAGACTGATGCAAAATACTCATTTAGTTCATCAGCCATCTCCTTGCCCCCATTATTATTTCTCCTGCCACATTTTCTAGCGGTCCTATATCCACTCTCATCTCTCTTTTATTTTTTACATACTTGATAAAGCTTTTGCTATCCACTTTGGTTACAGTGAAGAGTGCAGGTTCTGTTGGTGTTACAGTGAGCTCAAGGTGTATTGGTATTTTCAGTAAGGGCTGTGGGGTGCATCAGTAAGGGGCATGAGGTGCATCAGTGTTACAGTGAGAGTGTTGGGAGTGTCAGTGTTTCACTGGGGTGAGCATTGCACGGTGTGACAATGTTAGAGTGAGGGTTGCAGGATATGCCAATATTAGTGCTGTGGGGTGTGTTGTTACAGTGAGAGCTGCAGGGTGTGTCAGTGTTAGAATAAGTAGCGCGGGATGTGTTGATGTTACAGAAGTGTGCAGAGTGTTACATGGAGGGGTGCAGGGTGTGTTGGCGTTAGAGTGAGATATGTGGGGTGTTTGGTGTTGCAGTGTGGGTGTGGTGTGTGTCAGTATTCGAGTAAGCGGTGCAGGGTGTTTTAGCGTTAGTGAGGTGTGTGGGGCGTTCCAGTGTCACGGTGAGGGGCGCGGGGCGTTTCGGTGTCATGGTGAGGGGTGCGGGGCATTCCGGTGTCACGGTGAGGGGTGCAGGACATAACAGTGTCACAGTGAGGGGCGCGGGGCGTGCCGGTGTCATGTTGAGGGGCACAGGGTCACAGTGAAGACACTAGTAGTATGCCTGATGCTATTGTGTGTGAAGGAAGAGAAGTAGATACAGTTACTGTTACAAGAGAGAAGGTGCTCAAAAAGCTGAAAGACCTGAAGGTACATAAGTAGGACCAGATGAGCTGAATGAGGTAGCGTTGGAGATTGTGCTGGCATTAGATATGATCTCTCAGAAATCATTGTACCATTGCGTGGTGCCAGAGGACTGGAAAATTGCAAATGTCACTCCACTCTTTAAGAAAGGAGGAAGGCAGCAGAAAAGAAATGATAGACCAGTTAGCCTGACCTCAGTGGTTGGGAAGATGTTAGAGTCAATTGCTAAGGATGAGGTGTTGGTATACTTGGTGACACAAGACAAGATGGTACAAAGGCAGCATGGTTTCCTTCAGGGAAAATCTTACCTGATGAACCTGTTGCAATACTTTGAGGAGATTGCAAGTAGGATGCAAAGGAACTTGGGAGTTCTTGTGCAGAGCACCCTAAAGATTAACTTGCAGATTGAGTCAGTGATGAGGAAGGCAAATGCCATCTTAGCATTCATTTCAAGAGGTCTAGAAAACAAAGCAAGGATATGATGCTGAGAGTTTATAAGGCACTGGTGAGGCCTCACCTTGAGTATTGTGGAGTTTTAGGCCCCTCATCTTAGAAAAGATGTGCTGGCATTGGAGAGGGCCCAAAGGTAGTTCACAAGGATGATTCCAGGAATGAAAGGGTTATCATACGAGGAATGTTTGATGGCTGTGGATCTGTACTCGCTGTAATTCAGAAGGATGAGGGGGGATTTCATTGAAGCCTTTTGATTGTTGAAAGGCCTAGACAGAGTAGATGTGAAAAGGATATTTCCCATGGTGGGAGAATCTAGGACAAGATGGCACAGCCTCAGAATAGAGGGATGCCCTTTCAATACAGAGATGTAGAGAAATTTCTTTAGCCAAAGGGTGGTGAAATTGTGGAATTTGTTGCCACGTGCAACCGTGGAGGCCATGTCGTTGGGTGTATTTAAGGCAGAGATTGATAGGTTCTTGATTGGGCAAGATATCAATGGTTACGAGGAGAAGGCCAAGAAATGGGGTTGAGGAGGAGAAAAAACAGGATCAGCCATGATTGAATGATTCGATGGGCCAGCTAGCCTAATTCTGCTCCTATGTCTTATGGTCTATAGGTGTGTAATATCAGTGCTGCACTGGGGGGTGCAGGGTGTGTCACGTTGTTACTGTGAAGGGGGTGGAGTGTGTTGGAATTATAGTTAGTATGGGCGGTGTCAGGGTATTAAAATAAGGATTGCAGGGTGTATCAGTGTTATAGTGAGAGGTGCGGGATGTGTTGGTGTTGCATTCACAAGTGCAAGTATATCATTCAGTGACTGGGTGTGGTATCAGTAGTACAGTGAGGGGTGTAGGGTGTTTGGCAGTGTTATAGTGAGGAGTTGGCTTGTGTCAGTGTTACTTTGAGGGCTGTGGGGTGTGTTGGTGTTTGAGTGAGGAATGTGGGCTGCATTAGTGTTACGGTGAGGGGTGTGGGGTTTGTCAAGAGTTACTTTGCAGATTGCAGGGTTTGTAAGTGTTGCACTGGGGAGTGTAGGATGTATCGGTGGTATAGTGAGGGGTGCGGGATGTGTCAGTTTTACAGTGAGGGGTCCAGGTTGCATCAGGTGTACAGTGAGGGTCATGGAGTATGTCAGAGTGAGGTGCGCTTGGTGTGTCTGTGTTACTATGAGGGATGAGTGTGTCATTGTTGGAGTGAGTGGTGCAAGGTGTGTCAGTGTTACAGTGAGGGGCACGGAGTGTATCAGTATTGGGGTGAGTGGTGCAAGGTGTGTCTGTTACATTGAGGGGTACAGAGTGTGTCACTGTTGAGGTGAGTGGTGCAAGGTGTGTCAGTGTTACAGTGAGGGGCACGGAGTGTATCAGTATTGGGATGAGTGGAGTGAGGTGTGTCAGTGTTACATTGAGGGGTGCGGAGTTTGTCAGTGTTGGGGTGAGTGGTGCAAGGTGTGTCTGTTACATTGAGGGGTACAGAGTGTGTTGGTGTTGGGGTGAGTGGTGCAAGGTGTATCAGTGTTAGAATGAGCAGTGCAGCATCTGATTACAGCAAGGGGTGCAGGATGTGTTGTTACAATAAGGTTTATGGTGTATGTCAGGGTGTAACTGATAGTGGTGCAGTGTGCGTTTGTGCTAGAGTGTGGGGTGCATTTTATGTCGCTGTTAGAGTGAGTGGTTCATGGTGCATCGGTGATACAGTGAAGAGTGCAGGATGTGTCAGAGCCTTACAATGATTGGTGCAAGATGTCTTGGTGTTATGGTTTGGGCGCAAGTTATGTCGCTGTTAGTGAGGAGTGCCAGTTGTGTCAGAGTCTGAGAGTGAGGAATATGTGGTGCGTCAGAGTTTACATTGAGCTGTGAGGGTTATGTTTGTGTTAAATTGAGGGGCGCCAGTGAGTTAGTGTTACAGAGAGGTTTGTGGGTGTGTCAGTGTTGAAGGCTGTAGGTTGTATCGGTGTGAGAGTGTGAAGTGCAGATTGTATTGGCGTCAGAGTGAGGGGCGTGGAGTGTGTTGGTATTAGAGTGAGGGTTGCCTGGGGTGTGGGATGTGTCAGTGTTACAGTGAGGGGTGGGGTGTCTGTGCTACAATGATTGCAGTATGTATTGGAGTGTTTCACTGAGGGTATCTGTTGTATTTTCTGGTACCTGAATCTTTTCTCTGTATCCTGCAGCCTCTCATTGGGTTGGGACATTGAACATTGGTCGAGGGGGTGCCCATGCTAGTTACTACCATCAAGCCAACGATCAGGTGAGCAAAGAGAAGGACAATGAACCGTCATCACTGGCCTGGGCTCTGTGTGGGGTGGGGTTTCCTGTGCAAGCATTGTACTTGTGTGTGTATGTGTCTAAATACACAGGATGGTATGTTTGTTTATGTGGGGCAGCAGTGTGTGTTTACCTGAGCGGTGGTGTGTACTTACACAGGTGGTAAGTGAGTGTGCTTATATGGGTAGTGGTGTGTGTGTGTATGTGTTTACACTCACACTCCACCGTGTTACATGGGGCAGCAATTTGTGTGTATGCAGAGTCTGTGTGTGCTCTATGTATATGTATGCCATATGGCAGAGTGTGTGTACACTGGATGGTGTGTATCTTTATGTTTGACAGTAGTGCACCTTTACACTGGCAGTGGTGCTAGCATGTGTGTTTAAGTGGGAGGTGGTGTGTGCATTTACACGGGTGGTGTGTGTGCGCGCACAGGTGGCAGTCTTGTGTATACACAGGGCAACTGTGTGTGCACGCGTGGCAGCTGTGTGCATACACAGGGCACTGTGTGTGTGCATGCGCGCGTAATGTGACAGTCTGTATATGTGAATGCTGGACAGAGTGACTGCCTACTCTGGGTGTGTGTAAGCAGGGCAGAGTCTGTGTATGTGTACATGCATGGAAACTGTACGTGTGTATGCAGCATGGTGTGGCTGCCTACACAGAGTGTGAGAGTCTGTGTGTGTACTGTATATGTGGTGGCTCTGTGTGCATCTCTGTTTTTCTGTGTATATATCCATGTTGCAGCTGTGTGTGTATATGCGGGTTGACTCTGTGCGCGTGTGCGCATCCATGGGGTGCCTGTGTTTGTTGGCTGTAGGCTTTGTCTTTGTAAACGGGGTGTTGGATTGTGTGTGAACAATCAGGGTGCTGGTTTGTGTATGTGCACACAGGTATTGGGGTGTGTGCATGCTCTGGGTGGCGCTATGTGTACATCTGTGTGATGGTGGTGTATGTGTACATGACATGGCAGTCTGTGTACATGGAGCAGTAGTCTTTGTAAATGGGACGGCAGTCTGTATGTAGGTAAGGCAGTTTTTCCCCACAGAGCCATGCTGATAATCTCTGTAAGGTAACAAGTATGGCAAAGCCCACAAGTCATGGGATATCAAAGGAGAGATGGAAACACGAGGAAATCTGCAGATGCTGAAAATCCAAGCAACACACACAAAATGCTGGTGGAACGCTGCAGGCTAGGCAGCATCTATAGGAAGAAGCACTGTCGACATTTCGGGCCGAGACCCTTCATCCCGAAGTCCTGAATTAAATTTCCTCTTAATCTTCCATGTTCCAAAGAATGTCCCAGTTAGTCCTGACGAAGGGTTTCGGCCCGAAACGTCGACAGTGCTTCTTCCTATAGATGCTCCCTGGCCTGCTGCGTTCCAGCAGAGATGGAAACATATGGCTGGTGTGGAGAACTAAACAACACAGACATAAATAGTTAGTGTAGCATAGGAACAGTACATTCAGTTCACTTTCTTCATGCAGTCCACAATGTCAATATAACTAAACCAGTTTGCCTGTTCATGGTCCATATCCTCCGCATTCCAGGCGCCCACCACACTTTGTTTCGATGCTCTTGCCCGACACATTGCCACCAAACTCCTAGTCTCACCTTTAATGGATGTCCTTATGTCATAGTGATAGAAACTGGTCCTTTGACCCATCTAGTCCATGCTGAACCACTAAAACTGACTACTTCATCAACCTGCACTAGGACCATAAACCTCCATACCACTACCATTGATGTACCTATCCAAACTTCTCTTAAATATTGAAATCAAGTTCCCATGCACTACTTGTGCTGGCAGCTCATTGTACACTCCTACGACCTTCTGAATGAAGAAGTTTGTCCTCATGTTCCTCTTAAACTTTTCACACTTAACCTATGACCTCTGGTTGCAGTCCCACCCAACCTCAATGGAAAAGCTTGCTTGTATTCACTCTGTCCATACCCCTCATAATTTTGTATAACTGTATTAAATTTCCTCTCAATCTTTTGTGTTCCAAAGAATACAGTCCTAACCTATTCAATCTTTCTTTATAGCTCAGGTCCTCCAGACCCAAGAACATCCTTGTAAATTTTCTCTGTACTCTTTTAACCTTCTTTGCAACTTTCCTGTAGGTAGGTGACCAAAACTGCACATAATACTCCAAATCAAGCTTCACCAATGTCTTGTACAACTTCAACATCACATCCTATCTCCTATATTCAGTACCTTGATTTATGAAGGTCAAAAGCTTTCTTTATGACTCTATCTACTTGAGCTGTTGATTTCAATGAATTATGGGCCTGTTTTCCCAGATCCCTTTGTTCTACTACCACATTCGTCAGTGCCCTACCGTTCACCGCGTATGACCTACCTGGTTGATCCTACAGAAGTGCAACACCTCGCACTTGTCTGCATTAAATTTCATCTGCCATTTTTTAGCCCATTTCTCTAGCTGGTCCTGATCCCACTTGAAGCTTTGGTAGCCTTTGTCATTTTCTACTACACCTCCAATCTTGGTGTCATCCATAAATTTTTTGATCCAATTAACCACATTATCATCCAGATTGTAGATATACAATAGAGAATAAGCAACAATAGACCCAGCACCTCACTAGTCACAGGCCTCCAGTCAGAGAGGCAACTATCTATTACCACTCTCTGGCTTCTCCCACAAAGCTAATGCCATACTGACTATCCTCAACCAGTCCATCTCTATTCAAATACTTAGATGTCTGATCCCTCAGAATACCTTCCAGTAAATTTCCCACTACTGATGTCAGGCTCACCGGCCTGTAATATCCTGTTTTATTTTAAAGACTTCCTAGAACAACAGAACAACATTGGCTATCCTGTAATCCTCTTGTACCTCATCTATCACTAAGGATGATTTAAATATCTCTGCTAGCTGTCCAGCAATTTCTTCACTTGCCTCCCACAGAGTCAAATGGTCCACCTTGTCAGGCCCTGGGGATTTATCCACCCTAATTTGCCTCAAGACAGAAAGCATGTCCTCTATAATCTGTATAGGGTCCACAAAGTTGATGCTGCTTTGTCTCACTTCTATAGACTCTGTCCTCTATGTCCTCAGTAAATATAGATGCAAAAAATTATTTAAGGTCTTCCCCAACTCTTTGGCTTCTCAAATGGAATAACATGCTGATCTTCCAGAGAACCAGTTTTGTCCCTTGCCATCTTTTTCCTCTTATATCTGTAAACTCTCCTTCACCTTGTCTGCTAGAGCAGCCTCATGCCTTCTTTTAGCCCTCCTGATTTCTTTCTTAAGTGTTCTCTTGCGTTTCTTATCCTCCATAAACACTCGTATTTATCACTCCGTCTATGCACCTCCTTTATTTTCTTAACCAGGGCCTCAATATTTCTTGAAAGCTTAGGTTCATAGCCTATCTTTACCTTTTATTCTGACAGGCACATACAAACTTTTTACTCTCAAAATTTCACGTTTAAAAGCCTCCCACTTACCAAGTACATTTCTGCCAGTAAACTGCCTGTCCCAACCACACTTGCCAGATCCTTTGTGATACCATAAAAATCTGCCTTTCTCTAATTTAGAATCTCAACTTGCAGACCACTTTGCTTATTTACTTTAAAATTAATGGAATTGTGATCACTATACGCGAAGTGTTCTCTTACATGAAATTCTGTCTCCTGCCCTGACTCACTCCCTAGTAACAGATCAAATATCACACACACTCTCATTAGACTTCAATATACTGGTTAAGGAAATGTTCCTGAACACATTTGACAATTCTATCCTATCTGTCCTTTTACAGTATAGGAGTTCCCGTCAATATATGGAAAGTTAAAATCACTTATTATAACAACCTTGTGTTCCTTGCAATCTCTCTGCAAGTTTTTTCCCCAAAATCCCTCCGACTGTTGGGTGGTCTATATTATAGCCCCATTAATGTGGTTGTACCTTTCTTAATTCTCAGTTCCACCAATAGCACCTCATGGAACGAGTTCTCCAGTCTCTCCTGACTAAGCACTGCTGTGACATTTTCCCTAACTAGTAACACCACTCCTCCTTCTTTAATCCCTCCCTCTCTGTCAAGCCTAAAACTACAGAACCCTGGAATATTGAGCTGCTAGTCCTGCCCACCTGCAAACAACTCTCACTAATGGCTACAATATCATAATTCCAGGTGTTGATCCATGCCCTGTGCTCGTCTGCCTTTCCTACGATACTCCTTGCATTGAAAAATGCACATCTCCGGACCTTAGTTGCACCATGCTTAATCTTTTGGTTCTTGACTTTGTCAGAGGTCGTTACAGCATCAAATTCCACAACCTCTCCACTAACTATTCTGGCACTCTGTTTCCCATTCCCCTCAACTCTAGTTTCAACCTCGCTGTACAGCACTAGCAAACCTTCCTGCTAAAATATTAAAACACACACAAAATGCTGGTGGAACACAGCAGGCCAGGCAGCATCTATAGGGAGAAGCGCTGTCGACGTTTCGGGCCGAGATCCTTCGAAGGGATCTTCTCCCTATAGATGCTGCCTGGCCTGCTGTGTTCCACCAGCATTTTGTGTGTGTTGTTTGAATTTCCAGCATCTGCAGATTTCCTCATGTTTGCTAAAATATTAATCCCCCTTCCAGTTCAGGTGCAAACTATCTCTTCTGTGCAGATCCCACTTTCCCTGGAAGAGAACCCAATGATCCAAAAATCTCATGTTCTCCCTCATACACCAAGTCCTTAGCCATGTGTTAAACTGTGTAATCTTCCCACTTCTGGCCTCACTAGCATGTGGCATGATTAGCAATCCTGAGATCACAAATGTAGAGGTCCTGTCCTCTAACAGAGCATCTGACTCCTTGAACTCCCTTTGCAGAATCTTGTCATTGTCATTGGTACCTGCATGGACCACGATTTTTGCTTGTTCACCCTCCCACTTAAGAATGCTGAGGACTCAATCCAAGATGTCCCAAACCCTGGCACCCAAGAGGCATTATACCATCTGGGAATCTCATTCTTGTCCACTGAACCTCCTTTCTGTTCCTCTAACCAATGAATCCCCTATCACCACAGCTTACCTCTTCTCCCCTTTTCTCTTCTGAGTCATTGACCTGACTGATGTGACTTTCCTCTTCCAGGTCATTGTCCCCACCATCTCCAAAGTGGTATATCTGTTGTTGAAGGGGATGGCCACAGGGCTACTCTTTACTTGCTGTTTTATCCCTTTCTCCTTCCTAACTTTTACCCAGTTTCCTGTGTCTTGCACCTTGTGTGTAACTATTTCTGTATATGTCCGAACCATCACTGCTAAGCCTCCTGAATAATCCAGAGTTCATCCAATTCCAGTTCCAACTCTTTAGCGTGGTGTTTTTAGAAGCTGCAGTTGGATGCACTGGATGTCTCCCTGCCTTCCCACATCCCACAAGAGGAGCATTCAACTATCCTGCCTGGCATCTCTACTATCCTAACTGAGCAAATGTAGAGAAACAAAAACAATAAAGTGTGGCAGAGGAAAAAAAATCACCACCTACAACTTTTTTGCCTTCTCTCCTGCCTCTCTTGCTGAAACTTCGAAGAGCTAAAGCCTCAAAATTCCCACTCTAACTCTGTCCAATCCAACAATAGCAGTTCCACTTGTCCCTGCCTTATTTTGATTTATTCTTGCCAATGAATCCCAAACATGAATTGGGCACTGTTGAAAGCTCCAAACTGCCAAGAGTTGCTGCCTTTTCTACTCAATCAGCAAACCTGTATTTGACATTTCTATTTTGGGAGAAAGATTCTGACTGTGCCCTACTATTTATTCCTCTCACTATTTTATAGATCTCTGCCAGGTCTCCCCGCTACTTCCAACTCTCCAGAGGATGGAACCCAAGTTGATCCAAGCTCTCCTTCTCACTAATACTTTTGCATCCAGGCAGTATCATGATAACACGAAATGCTGGCCTCATCATTTCCCTTCAGCCTATCACTTCCCAGCTCTGTACTTCATCCCTCCCCCTACTTCTTATCCCCCCCTCGGCCATCCCATGTTACTTCACTCCTGATGAAGGGTTTCGGCCTGAAACGTCATCACTACCTCCTCCCATAGAAGCTGTCTGGCCTGCTGAGTTCTGCCAGCATTTTGTGTTTTTATTTATTTCCAGCATCTGCAGATTCACTCGTGTTGCAGTATCATGATAAACCTCTTCTGCACCCTCTCAAAAGCCTCCACATCCTTCTTGGAATGGGGTGACCAGACTTGCACCCTATGCTCCATTATTTAATGACTCATATACTGACTAATGAAGGCAATCATGCCATGTGGAAATCTGCAGATGCTGGAAATTCAAGCAATACACACAAAATGCTGGTAGAACGCAGCAAGCCAGGCAGCATCTATAGGAAGAAGTACAGTTGATGTTTCGGGCCGAGACCCTTCGCCCAAAACATAGACTGTACTTCTTCCTATAGATGCTGCCTGGCCTGCTGCATTCCACCAGCGTTTTGTGAATCACGCCATGTGTCTGCTTTACCACCTTATCAACCTGTGTCACAACTTTCAAGGAGCTATGAATTTGGTCACTAAGACCTCTCTGTACTTCAGCATAAATCAGAGTATTGCCATTAACAATGTGCTGTACCCAAAGTACTTCACTTTATAATTGTCTGGGTTATCCTCCATCTGCTATTTCTCTGCCTATATCTGCAGTATATCTACCATCCTGATGTTTCCTGTGGCAGTCTTCTACATAATTCACCGTGCCACCATTGTTTGATTTATAAATTAGCTCGTCAGTACGTTCATCCGGGGCATTTATATATTTTGTGTGTGGGTTCATGGTTCCCATATATGGGCAGTTTGAGAAAGCAGTGCATCTGTATTTGTGGGCAGAGGTGGGCATTGATGGTGGCGGCTCTCCCTGCACAGGTTCAGGTGGGGGTGGGCTTCGAGGCCAGCACCCAGACCCAGGACACCACTTTCTCCTTCGGGTACCAGCTGGACATCCCCAAGGCAAACATGGTGTTCAGAGGTAGGTGATAACTGTTGGAGGGGATCAATGGGAGTACGGAGGTGGGATGGAGCAGGTGGGAAAACTGGATGCGAGTACAGTGATGTGGGTAATATGGAGAATGGGGTGTATGGGGTTGGGGAGTGCAGTGGTAAGGACTATGGGGCTCTTGGGAGGTATGGTGGGTAGAAGACAAAACAGAAAATGTGGGGGAGATGCCTGAGAGAGGAGTCAGACACGATGAGGTGTAGGGGATATGGAGAGAAGGAACAGGGCAGGGTGAAAAGGAGACACAGTGAGGGGTAAGACAGGGTCGGGGTGGGGAGGGGGAGTGATAGACAGGGTGAGGAGCTGAGGGAGAGGGTACTTGAGGATGAGGGTCATAGAGACCTGTGGAGAGGGTGAATGGAGCTTCACTGAACACCATAGATAGTAAGTCTCTGTGCAGATCTGTTTAACAGTCTCTCACCCCACTTCCCCCTCTGCACCTCTCTCCACCCCTCACATGCTCTCCTTCACCTGCCTCCCTGCTCCCTATCCTTCTCTCACTCCCATCCCCTCTCTTAATCAACTTCCTCTTCCCCAAACCAGGTTCCTTGGACAGCAACTGGGTGGTGGGAGGGCTCCTGGAGAAGAGGCTGGCTCCCTTGCCTCTGACCCTTACCCTTGGCGCCTTCATTGACCACTTGAGAAATAAGTTGCAGTACGGCTTCACAGTGACGGTCTGTTGATGGATGGGAGGGTGTGGAACACCACGTCTCATACAGCGGACGACCTGGAGCAACTCCAAGGGGATGTGGACAGCCTGGAGAGTAGCAGCTGACCTTGCCTTGGAATCCACTGGAGAAGCGTGTCAGAGCAGGACTCTGGGCGGCTGACTCATCGGTTATCTTCCTGTGGCCTGTCCCTAGCTTCACGCTATTCAGTCTGCCTTATTTAACAGTATCAATGCTCGTGGGGAGAGGGCTTGAAGAGAGTGAGACCCTTAGCAGAGGCACAGTGGAGAATAGCAGTGCTTCCAGTGTAGGGACCTGGGGATATGCAGATGGGAGTTGTGTATGGTGCTCCTAGTGTAGTTTAACCCAGGAATATGCAGAAGGGAACTGTGCACATTGCTCCCGGGATGGTTTGACCCCAAGGATAGGGAGACCAGAACTGTGCTCAGTGAAGCGAGTGTGTTTGAACCCAGGGATATGGAGGCAGGTAGCACAGGATCTCTTGTGGTTCTCCCCCTGTATAATCAGTACACCACTTAGGAGCCTCTCAGGGGAAAGCAACAGCATCTATCAGATCAGTGATACCACAGCTGGCTTTTTTGTGTAGCAGGTGAGGACAAAATCTACACAAACAATAGTGATAGGAGACTCCATAGTTAGGAACACAGACAGTTTCTGTGGTCACAAGTCTGTAGGACAGTTTATTGGCTCACTGGTCCCAGAGTCGAGGATAGGGTTAAATAGTATGGAAATAGGCCCTTTGGCACAACTCCTCCCAGGTTGCCCACCTAACCTAATCCCCATTCCGTGAGTTTAGCCCATATTCTACCAAACCTTTCCGATCTGTGTACTTATCCAAATGTCATATAAATGTTGTTAATGATCCAACCTCAACCACTTCTTCTGGCAGCTCATTCCAAATACCCACCACCCTCTGCATGAAGTTGTCCCTCGGGTTTCTTTTAAATTTTTTCCCCTCATCTTAATCTTATGACCTCTAGTTTTTTTGGTTTATTTCTCTAGGAAAGAAGACTGCATGCATTCACCTTATCTATGTCCCTCATGATTTTATACACTTACAGTTCCTGTACTCCAAGGATTAAATTCCTAGCCTTACCAATTTCCTCATATAACTCAGGTGCTCGAGTCCTGGCAACGTTCTTGTAAGTATTCTTTGCATTCTTTCTATCTTGTCACATCTCTCCAACAAAAGGGTGACCAAAACTGAACACAATACTCCAGGTGTGGCATCACCTTTGTCTTGTACAAGTTGACACCTCTGCCTGAGCACAGGATATCCTGAGAGGGAGATTAAGCAGTCAGAGGTTGTGGTCCATATATTGGTACTAATAACATCAGCAGAAAGGGAGATGTGATCCTGTAAAGCAAAGTTTAGAAGTTGAACAAGCAAGATCTCCAGGGTTATAATCTCTGTGTTACTTTCTGTGCTATGTGCTGGTGAGAGTGGCAGTAGGAAGAGAGGATAGATGAATGTACGGATGAAGAGCTAGTGCAGGGTAAAGAGCTTCTGCTTAGAAACATAGAAAACCTACAGCGCAGTACAGGCCCACAAGGTTGTGCTGAACATGTCCCTACCCTAGGAATTACTAGGCCTACCTATAGCCCTCTACTTTTCTAAGCTCCATGTACAAAGCTCCAAGCTCCAAAGGTCTCTTAAAAGACTCTATCGTGTCCGCCTCCACCACCTTTGCCAGCAGCCCATTCCACGCACTCACCACCCTCTGAGTAAAAAAATTACCCCTGGCATCTCCTCTGTACCTACTCCCCAGCACCTTAAACCTGTGTCCTCTTGTGGCAACCATTTCAGCCCTGGGAAAAAGCCTCTGCCTATGAATGCCTCTCAACATCTTATACACGTCTATCAGGTCACCTCTCATCCTCCGTCGCTCCAAGGAGAACTTGGTTCTTGAATCATCACCTCTGTATCAGGAAGGAGGAAATGTTAAAGATATAGATACACGTTAAGGTGGATAAATCCTCAAAGCAAGTGTGATCTATTCCAGAATATTAAAAGATGCAAAGAAGTGATTGGGGCTTTAATGGAGATGTTTTTGCATTTTTGTTTGCTTCAGGTGAAGTACCAGAGGACTAAGGGATAACTAACATCATCTGCTGGTTGAGTGGAGCAGAAGGGAAATGTGAGACATCTACAGGCCTGTAAATCTTATATCAGTGGTTGGAACTTTATTGAAAATAATGCTAAGAAACAGGATTTGAGTTCACTTGGAAAGAAAGGGACTGATTAGGAGAGGCCAGTACAGTTTGAGCAGGGCAGATCATGTCTCACGAAACTGATAGTTTCTTGAGGATCTAATAAGGAAAATTATGAAGGGCAGGGCAGTAGATGCAGAGAGACATGGATTAGCTGGAAAGTTGGGTGGAGCGGTGGCAGATGTAATTTAATCTGGACAAGTGTAAGTCACACACTTTGGAAAGTCAAACACTGACAGAATATGTAGAGTAAAAGGCAGAGGCCTTGAGAGTGTTGATGTACAGAGAGACTCTCTGTGCAAGTCCTTAGTTCTCTGAAAGTGATGACGCAGGTGGATAGGTTAGTGAAAGTAACACTTGGAATTCTTGCAATGACAGGCTGAGGCACCAAGTGTGACAGAATGTTGTATTGCAGCTATACAAAACACTGGTACATGTTATAATGCGGTATACATATATGGTTGTCACACAGGAAGCATATATCTAGCATAGAGTGCAGAGGAGATTTACTAGTATGTTGACTGTAATGGACGGCTGTAGTTACGGGTAGATTGAGTTTGTTCCTTTTGGGATGTAGGGGACTGTGTCATGACCAGATAGATATTTATAACATTATGAATGACATAGATGGCTTTGATAGAATCTTTCTCCCCAGCATGGGGGGTGGGGTTCTAGAACTAGAGACCACAGTTTTAAGGTGGAAGGGGACAGATTTAAAGGTGCCCTGTGAGGGTACAGAGGGAGATGGATATGTGGAATATGCTGCCAGAGAAACCATGACCTTAACCTTAGCAGTGAAACATTACAGAGAGGTCAGTACATTAGCAGAGAAACCTTACAGCGTGTTTCATGATTGTTATAGAACATAGAATAGTAGTACAATACAGGAACAGGCCCTTCAGCCTATGATGATGTGGCATGCGAATGAAGCTATTAATTAAATCCACAACTAAACTAATGCACTCTCCATTTCCTTCCATTCTCTGAAAGGCTATGTGCTTATCTAAGAACTTCTTAAATGCCTCTGTTGGATTTGCCTCTACCACCATTTACCACATTCCAGACACCCACCACTCTGTATGAAAACTTGCCCCTAACATCTCATTTAAACTTACTTCTCTCACCTTAAATACAGGCCTTAGTTTTCTCTAGAGCACTGGAAACCTGACTGTAATAAATATAGTTAAGAGGGACATAGAGTCATACCTCACAGAAATAGGCCCTTGACCCCAGCTTGTCCTGGTTGACCAAGGTGTCAACCTGAACCCCTTTCACCTGTGTTTGGAGGTATCTATTTGAACCAGTCCAAATATCTTTTAATTATTCTAATTATACCCACCTCTGCCACTTCCTCTGGCAGCTTGTCCCATATACCCATCACCCTCTGTCTGAAACGTTGCTTCTCTGATCCCTTTTCAATCTTTTCTCCTTCACTTTAGAGGTGCCCTTTAGAAATGGACTCACATACCCTGGGAAAAAGACTGACTATTTACCTTATCCATCTCTTCATCATTTTATAATATGTGATTTTTCCCAGGGTGCAAATGTCAGATACTAGAGGGGAGAGGTTTCAGATGAAAGGGGGATTATTTAAAGGAGATTACCAGGTAAGGTTTTATTTAACACAGTGGTGGGTGCCTGAAACATATTGGCAGAGAAGCTGATGCAGGCAGATACAATAGTAATTTTCAAGAGTCATTTACACAGACACGTGAACAAGCAAGTAAATAAGGGATATATACTATATGCAGGCTGATGGGAATTAGTTTAAATTAGTATCGGGGCCAGCACAAACACTGGGCTGAAAGGCTTGTTCATGTGCTCTGTTTTATGTTCTATGTTGAACTTTCAAACAGGGTCCTCATGAGCTTTGTGCTGAAGAGTCATTTGTCAATGGGCTCATGACCCTGAGAAAGAAAGAGAAGGCATCCTTGGCTGAGAGGAGGTACAGAGAAGCAGCAAGTGTGGCTGCTGCCTTGCAGCGCCAGAACTCCAGATTCAATCCTGACCTCCAGTGCTGTCCATGTAGAGTTGACATGTTCTCCCTGTGTTTACATGGGTTTTCCCCAGTTGCTCTAGTTTCCTCTCATATCCCAGTGATGGACAGGCAATGGGTTAATCAACTTGTAAATAGTTCCTTACGGAGAAACACATCCTCATTGGAATTGTACACATTGATGAAAACAGTCCTGCAACTGGGTCCAAAATTCTAAAGAAACTTTTGTGTTATTTCATTTAATATATGTATATAACTAATAAATTATTGAAATATTCAGGATGTTTTACTATTATCTGTATGTGTGTTTGGGTATGTGTAAGAAATCTGTTCACTCTTTGCATCCCCACTGATGTTAACCCAACTCCCTCACATCTTCCCACCAGTAAACCCATTTCTATAGCACCCTGCATCACCGATTGTATCCCCACTGATGTAAAGCCAGCTCCTTCACAAGGTCCCTCAGTAACCCCTCTCTCCCGAGCTCTGTCACTGTTTCCCTGCTGCTGTTAGCCCAGCTCTCTCACACTCACTTAGTAGCTTTCTCCCCAGTACCCTGTATCAGAGACTATATCCCTATTGATGTTAATCCAGTTCCCTCACACTATCCGTCAGTGTCCCCTCTCCTACATTATCCCATATCATTGATTGTATCCACACTGAAATTGATCCAGTTCCCTCACTCTGTCCTTCCGTAATGGATCTCCGATGCCATGACTCTGATATGACTGTGTACGGGTGTTGGACTCTATCATGAATCCTACAACATAATCTCAAAGCCAGCAGAAGGTTGTCAATGAGCTGTGAACATTGGTGTGCTGGGATGGATGATGCAGCTTCTTCCACATGCCAGCTACCACCGCTTTGAGCAAGGGATCTCATTGGTCTGGTTTATCCACTCCTCACCACTGCCCTCTGTTCACTTAACGATCCAGCCTTCTGAGCTCGTCCAGGCTCTGAATTCCACACCCAGCCTGTCTGCCCTTTAGGTCCCATGTGTCTCATATGACACTGGAACAAAATTAGCCCATCTGGCCCATCGAGTCAGCTCCACCATTCAATTATGGTTTATCCTTTTTCCCCTCCTCTGCCCCACTCCCCACCTTTCTCCCCATTGCCTTCGAGGCCATGTCCAAACAGGAACCTATCAAGCTTTGCCATTAAAAAAAAAACCAAACCAACTGGCCTCCACAGCCGCCTGTGGTAATAAATTCCACAAATACACCACCCTCTGGCTAAATAAATTTTTCTGCATCTCTGTTTTAAATAGATGCCCCTCTATCCTGAGGCTGTACTCTCTTGTTCTAGATTCCCTCATCATGGGAAGCATCCTTTCCACATCGACTCTGTCTAGGCCTTTCAACTTTAGAACAGTTTCGATGAGATCTCCGCTCAGCCTTCTAAGTTCCAGTGAGCACAGATCCAGAGCTATCAAACGTTCCTCATATAATAACGCTTTCATCCCTGGAATCATCCTGTAAGCCTCCTCTGAACCCTATCCAAAGGCAGCACATCTTTTCTTAGATAAGGAGCCCAAAACTGTTCACAATGCTCAAGGTGAGGCTTCACCAGTGCCTTATAAAACCTCAGCATCACATCCCTGCTCTTGTATTCTAGACTTTTGAAATAAATGCTATCATTACATTTGCCTTCCATAACACCGACTCTGCCTGCAAGTTAACCTTTAGGTTATTCTGCCCAAGGACTCCCAGGTCCCTTTATTTCTCAGATTTTTGGATTTTCTCCCCATTTAGAAAATAGTTCGCACATTTATTTCTACTACCAATGTGCATGACCATGCATTTTCCAACATTGTATTTCATTTGCCACTCTCTTGCCCATTCTCCTAATCTGTCTAAATCCTTCTATATCCCACCTGTTTTCTCAATGCTACATGCCCCTGCACCAATCTTTGTATCATCTGCAAACTTGGCAACAAAGCCATCTATTCTATGATCTAAATCATAGATATACAGTTTAAAAAGAAGCGGTCCCAACATCCACCCCTGCAGAGCACCACACGAAAAGGATCCTGTAATTCCCACCTCCTGCTTCCTACCAATCAGCCAATTCCCAAAAAATGGCAGTGATTTTCCTGTAATACCATGGGCTCTCTTGTAAGCAGCCTCGTGTGGCACTTTGTAAAAGGCCTTCCGAAAGTCCAAATCTACAACATTTACTGCATCCCCTTTATCTATCCTATTTGTAATCTTCTCAAAGTATTCCAACAGGTTCGTCAGGCAGGATTTTCCCTGAAGGAAACCATACTGACTTTGTACTATCTTGTCCTGTGTCGTCACCAAGTACCTCATCCTTAACAATTGACACTAGCATCTTTCCAACCACTGAGGTCGGGCTAACTGGTCTATAATTTCTTCTGCTGCCTTCCTCCTTTCATAAATAGTGGCGTGAGAATTGTAATTTTCCAGTCCTCCGGCACTATGCCAGAGTCCAATGATTTTTGAAAGATTATTACTAATGCCAACACATTCTCTACTGCTACCTCTTTCAGAATCCTAAAATGCAGTTAATCTGGTCTGGATTACTTAGGTACCCATAGGACTTTCAGTTTTTTAAGCACCTTCTCCTTTGTAATAGTTACTGCGCTCACTTCTCTTCCCTCACACCCTTCAACATCTGGCACACTGTTAGTGTCTTCCACAGTGAAGACTGATAGAAAATGCTCATTTATTTCATCTGCAATTTCCTTGGCCCCCATTATTATTTTTCCAGCCTCATTTTCTAGCAGTCTTAATTCCACTCTCACCGCTCTTTTATTTTTTATATACTTGGAAAAAGCTTTTACTATCCACTTTGATATTATTTGCTAGCTTGCTTTCATATTTCATCTGTTCCTCCTAATGATTCTTTTAGTTGCTCTCTGCAGGGTTTTTAAAGCTTTCCAATCCTCTGAAGAAGGATTTTTACTTTGTTGTGTGCCCCCTCTTTTGCTTTTACATTAGCTTTGACTTTACTTGTCAGTTGTACTATTTTGCCATTTGAGTATTTCTTTATTTTTGGAATACATCTATCCTGCATCTTCCTCATTTTTCCCAGAAACTCGCACCATTGCTGCTCTGCTGTCATCCCTGCTGGCATCTCCTTCCAATTTACTTTGGCCATCTCCTCTCTCATACCACTAAATTTCCTTTACTCTGCTGAAATACTGCTATGTCAGACTTTACTTTTTTCCCTAACAAATTTCAAGTTGAACTCAATCATATTGTGATCTCTGCTTCCTAGGGGTTCTCTTACCTTAGGCTAAGGTATGTACCAATTGATTATGTACCAATAAAAAAGATTTTTAAAATGAAAATTACCTTAGGCTCCCTAATCACTTCCGGTTCATTACTTAACACCCAGTCCAGTATAGCTGATCGCCTAGCAGGCTTAACAACAAACTACTGTACTTTAAAAAGTCATCATGTAGGTATTCAAAAAAGCTTGCTCTCTTGAGATCCTTTTCCAACCTAATATTCCCAATTGGCCTGCATGTTGGACTATCATAACATTGCCCTTAATATTTCCTGTTGCAATCTGTTGTCCACCTCCCAGCTACTGCCATCAGGGTCCTTTTACCCTTCCAGCTTCTCAACTCAACACACAGCTCGACCACATCATCAAGTTTGCCGATGACACGACTGTGGTGGGTCTCATCAGCAAGAACGACGAGTCAGCATACAGAGAGGAGGTGCAGCAGCTAATGGACTGGTGCAGAGCCAACAACCTGTCTCTGAATGTGAACAAAACAAACAAGATGGTTGTTGACTTCAGGAGGGCACAGAGCGACCACTCTCCACTGAACGTCAATGGCTCCTTGGTAGATCGTTAAGAGCACCAAATTTATTTATGTTCACCTGGTGGAAAATCTCAACACCAGTTCCATAGCAAAGAAAGCCCAGCAGCATCTCTGCTTTCTGCGAAGGCTGAGGAAAGTCTATCTCCCACCCCCCATCCTCATCACATTCTACAGGGGTTGTATTGAGAGCATCCTGAGCAGCTGTATCACTGCCAGGTTCGGAAATTGCACCATCTCGGATTGCAAGACCCTGCAGCGGATAGTGAGGTAAGCTGAGAAGATCATCGGGGTCTCTCTTCTCACCATTACAGACATATACAGTACACTACATACTGCATCCACAAAGCAAACAGCATTATGAAGGACCCCATGCACCCCTCATAAAAACTCTGCTGATACAGTACACAGTAAAAATGAGACAACATTTTTCAGGACCATGGTGCTACATCAAACAGTACAAAAACTACACTGAACTACGTAAAATCAACACAGAAAAACTACACTAGACTACAAACCTACCCAGGACTGCATAAAGTGCACAGAACAGTGCAGGTATTACAATAAATAATAAGACAATAGGCACAGTGGAGGACAGTAAGTTGGTGTCAGTCCAGACTGGGTATCGAGGAGTCTGATGGCTTGGGGGAAGAAACTGTTACATAGTCTGGTTGTGAGAGCCTAAGTGCTTCGGTGCCTTTTCCCAGATGGTGGGAGGGAGAAGAGTTTGTATGAGGGGTGCATGGGGTCCTTCATAATGCTGTTCGCTTTGCGGATGCAGCGTATAGTATATTGTTATATACCTACATCCTATTTTATCAAGTGCCTCCAACTATCTTGAGACCTCATCCTTAATAATTGACTCCCAACCATCCTCCCAACCGCAAAGTTCAGCCTAACTATTCTTTAGTTGCCTTTCTTCTGCCTTTCTCCCTTCTTGAAGAGTGAAGTGACATTTGCAATTTTCCAGTCTTCTGGAACTATTCCAACATCTAGTGATTCTTTAAATATTATTACTAATGCCCCTATGATCACTTCAGCCCCCTCTATCAGAACTTGGGTGTGTACACCATCTGGTCCAGGTAAGTTATCTTCCTTCATAACTTTTAGTTTCCTAAGAACCTCTCTAGTAATGGTACCTTCGCACATTTCATGTTCTCCAACAGCTCTAATTTCCACCATACGGCTAGTGCTTATTCAGTTTGCCTGCCACTTGCTTGTCCCCCATTACTACCTCCACAGCATTGTTTTCCAGCGACCAATATCCATTCTCACTTCTCTTTTACACTTTATGTATCTGTAGAAACTTTCGGTATCCTCTTTTATATTATAAGACCATAAGATATACAGTGGGAGCAGAAGCAGGCCATTCAGCCCATCGAGTCTGCTCTGCCATTCAAACATGGGCTGATACAATTCTTCCAGTCACCCCACTCCCCTGACTTCTCCCCATACCCTATAATGCCCTGGCTAATCAAGAACTTATCTATCTCTGCCTTAAATGCACCCAGTGACTTGGCCTCCACAGCCACTCGTGGCAACAAATTCCACAGATGTACCACTGAAGTATTTTCTCTGCATCTGTGTTCTAAATGGACGTCCTTCAATCCTGAAGTTGTGCCCTCTTGTCCTAGACTCCCCTACCCTGGGAAATAAATTTGCCAAATCTAATCTGTTCAGCCCTTTTCACATTCAGAATATTTCAATGAGATCCTCCCTCATTCACCTGAACTCCAGGGAATACAGCCCAAGAGCTGCCAGACATTCCTCATATGGTAACCCTTTCATTCCTGGAATCATTCTCGTGAATCTTCTCTGAATTCTCTCCAATGTCAGTATATCCTTTCTAAAATAAAGAGCCCAAAACTGTACACAATACTCCAAATGTGGTCTCACAAATGCCTTATAGAGCTTCAGCATCACATCCCTGCTCTTTTATTCTATGCCTCTAGAAATGAATGCCAACATTGCATTCACCTTCTGCACCACCGACTCAACCTGGAGGTTAACCTTTAGGGTATCCTGCACAAGAACTCCCAAGTCCCTTTGCATCTCTGCATTTTGAATTCTCTCCCCATCTAAATGATAGTCTGTCCATTTGTTTCTTTCACCAAACTGCGTGACCATACACTTTCCAACATTGTATTTCATTTGCCACTTCTTTCCCCATTCCCCTAAACTATCTAAGTCACTTTGCAGGCTCTCTGTTTCCTCAACACTACCTGCTCCTCCACCAGTCTTTGTATCATTGGCAAATTTAGCCACAAGTCCATTAAACCCATAGTCCAAATCATAAAAAGCAGTGGTCCCAACACCGACCCCTGTGGAACTCCATTGATAACCACCAGCCAGCCAAAATAGGATCCCTTTATTCCCACACTCTGTTTTCTGGCGATCAGCCAATGCTCCACCCATGCCAGTAACTTCTTTGTAATTCCATGGGCTCTTGCTAAGCAGCCTCATGTGCAGCACCTTGTCAAAGACCTTCTGAAAATCCAAGTATACCACATCTACTGCATTTCCTTTGTCTACCCTGCTTGTAATGTCCTCAAAAAATAGCGGCAGGTTAGTCAGGCAGGATTTTCTTTTTAGGAAACCATGCTGGATTTGTCATGTGCCTCCAGGTACTTTGTAATCTCGTCCCAAACAATTGATTCCAGCAACTTCCCAGCAACTGAGGTCAAGCTAACAGGTCTATAGTTTATTTTCTGCTGCCTCCCACCCTTCTTAAATAGCAGAGTAACATTTGCAATTTTCCAGTCATCTGGTACAATGCCAGAATCTATTGATTCTTGAAAGATCATTGTTAATGCCTCCGCAAACTCTCCAGATAACTTCCTTCAAAACCCAAGGGTTCATTCAATCAGTTACAGGAGATTTATCTACCCTCAGACCATTAAGGTTCCTGAGCACCTTCTCAGTCGTAATTTTTCACTGCACATACTTCACTTCCCTGACTCTCTTGAATGTCCAGTATGCTGCAGTTGTCTTCCACTGTGAAGACTGATGCAAAATACACATTCAGTTCCTCTGCCATCTCTGCATCTGAATGCGTATTTTGCATTGGTCTTCACAGTGGAAGACATCTTAACCAGAACTGGAAGGAGACTTAATATCCTAGTGGAAAGGTTTGCTAGTCCCACACAGTGTGGTTTAAGCTAGAGCTGCAAGGGGATGGGAACCAGAATACCAGGACAGTTTGTGGAGACAGGTATTGTTTAGACTTCAGACTAAGTCAGGAATCAAAAGGTTGAGTATGGTGCAATTAATGTCGTAAGCTTTATATTTTTATTCAAGGAATATCCTAGGAAAGCCAGATGAGCACAAGGCATGGATCAACACGTACAATTACAATATTGTAGCCATTAGTGAAACAGTTGCAGGAGGAGCAGGACTGGCAGATCAATATTCTGGGGTTCTGTTGTTTTAAATGTGACAGAATGCGAAAGATTAAAGAGAAAGGGTGGCGTTACTAGTCAGAGAAAATGTCACAACACTAGTGAACCTGTCTAGTGAGGCATTATAGGTGGAACTAAGAAATAAGAAAGGTATGACTATGTTAATGGGGCTTTATTACAGACCATTAAACTGACTAAGGGCTTTAGAGGAACAAATTTGCAGAGAGGTTGCAGTCTGTTGCAAGAAGCATAAGGTTATTATAGTAGGTGATTTTAACTTTCCACATATTGACTAGAACTCCCATACTGTAAAAGGACTGGATGGGATAGAGTTTGCCAGATGTGTTCAGGAAAGTTTCCTTCATTGAACATAGAAGTCATAATGAGAGAGTATATCATACTTCATCTGCTGTTAGCGAATGAGACAGGGCACATGACAGGTAACACTTCTCATCAAGTGATCACAATGCCATTAGTTTCAAAGTAAATATGCAAAAAGATAGGTCCGGTCTGCAGGTAGAGATTCTAAATTGGAGAAAGGCAAATTTTAATAGTATTAAGAGAAATAGACAGAGTGGACAGTCAGTGCCTCTTCCCCAAGGCACCACTGCTCAATACAAGAGGACATAGCTTTAGGGTAAGGGGTGGAAAGTTCAAGGCAGATATTAGAGGAAGGTTTTTTTACTCAGAGAGTGGTTGGTGTGTGGAATGCACTGCTTGAGTCTGTGGTGGAGGCAGATACACTAGTGAAATTTAAGAGACTACTAGACAGGTATATGGAGGAATTTAAGGTGGGGGTGTTATATGGGAGGCATGGTTTAAGGGTCGGCACAACATTGTGGGCCAAAGGGCCTGTACTGTGCTGTATTGTTCTATGTTCTATCACAAAGGATATGGCAAGTGTGGATTGGGACAGACTGTTTTCTGGCAAACATATACTTAGTAAATTGGAGGACTTCAAAAATGAAATTTTGAGAGTACAAAGTGCAGAGGATGAGCCGTTTGAGAATAGGACCAATCAGGTGCGATAGTGGAAACGTGTGTATGGAGTCAGAGGAGGTAGCGAAGGTACTTAATGAATACTTTGTTTCAGTATTCACCAGGGAAAAAGACCTTGGCAATTGTGGGGATGACTTACAGCAGACTGAAATGCTTGAGCAAATAGACATTAAGAAAGAGGATGTGCTGAAGCTATTGAAAAGCATTAAGTTAGATAAGTCACCAGAACCAAATAAGATATACCCCAGGCTACTGTGGGACTTTAACCCAGATAAGTATGAGGTTTTGGTAGGTCCAGTTTGAAGACAGAATATAATTTAAATGGTAAGGCTCTACAGTGTGGAGGATCTGAGAGAACTTGAAGTTCGTGTCAATAGGACACTCAAGGATTCTGCGCAGGTTGACAGTGCTGTTAGGAAGGCATATGGTGTGCTGGCATTCATCAACCATAGGATTGAGTTCAAGAGCCGTGAGGTAATACTACAGCTATATAAGACCTTGGTCAGACCCCACTTGGAGTACTGTGTTCAGTTCTGGTCACCTCACTACAGGAAGGATGTGGGTACTATAGAGAGAGTGTAGAGGAGATTTACAAGGATGTTGCCTGAATTTGGGGGCATACCTTATGGGAAGAGATTGAGTGTACTTAGCCTTTTCTCTTTGGAGCGATGGAGGATGAGAGATAACCTGATAGAGGTGTATAAGATGATGAAGGGTATTGATTGTATGGATAGCTAGAGACTTCATCCCATGGCTGAAATGGCTAACACGTTGAGGCATAGTTTTAAAGTGCTTAGAAATAGGTACAGAGGGGATGTCAGGGATAAGTTTTTCACACAGATGAAAAAACAGATGTTTTCACACACTGACGGATGCATGGAATGGGCTGCTGGTGGCAGCAGTGGAAGCAGATTCAATAGGTTCTTTTAAGAGCCTCTTAGATAGGTATACGAAGCTTAGAAAAGTACCAGCCAAGCATTCGGGAAATTCTAGGCAGTTTCTAGAGTAGGTTACATGGTTAGCACAGTTTTGTGGGCCAAAGGGCCTATAATGTACTGTAAATTTCTATGTTCTGTGTTCTAAAGCTTGTATGTGCCTGTTAGAATAAAAGGTAAAGATAACAGGAGAACCCTGGTTTTCAAAAGATATTGAGGGCCTGTTTAAGAAAAAAAAGAGGTGGATTTCAGGTATAGAGAGGTGGAACAAATGAGGGGCATTATGGAGGATAAGAAATGCAAGAGAACACTTAAGAAATAAATCAGGAGGGTGAAAAGAAGGCTAAAAAGGCTAAAAGATGACTTTGTACTTGCTGACAATTGAAGGAGAATCTTAAGGGATTCTACATATGCTGTAAGTTAAGAGCATAGGGATTGCATGGGACAAAATTAGTCTACTAGGAGATCAGAATTGTCATCCATGTGTGGTCAAAGGAGATAGGGGAAATCTTAAATTAATTTTTTACATCTGTATTTACTCAAGAGACTGACACAGAGTGAGGCAAAGCAACATCAACTTCATGGACCCTATACAGATTACAGAGGAGGAGGTGTTTGCTGTCGTGAGGCAAGTTAGGGTGGATAAATCCCCAGGACCTGACAAAGTGTTCCCTTGGACCCTGTAGGAGGCAAGTGTAGAAGTTGTCAGCACCTGAGCAGAGATATTTCAATCATTCTTAGCGACAAGTGAAGTACCAGAGGATTGGAAGAGAGCTAATGTTGTTCTGCTGTGTCAGAAAGGCTCTAAAAATAACTCAAGAAATTATAGGCTGGTGAACTTGACATCATTAGTAAGAAAGTTAATGGAAGGTATTCTAAGAGCATTTGGATAGACATGGACTTGTCAAGATAGCATGGCTTCGTGTGTGGTAGGTGATGCCTAACCAATCTTCTAGAGTTTTTTGAGGAAGTTACCAGGAAAGTTGATGAAGGCAGGGTAGTGGGTGTTGTCTACATGGACTTTAGTGAGGTATTTGACAAGGTCCCACATGAGAGATTGGTCAAGAAATTTCAGTCATTCGGCATTCAAGATGAGCTAGTAAATTGGATTAGACATTGGCTTTGTGGGAGAAGCCAAAGAGTGGTAGTGAATGGTTGCCTCTCTGACTGGAGGCTTGTGACTAGTGGAGTGCCACAGGGATCAGTTCTGGGTGCATTGTTGTTTGTCAACTATATCAATAATTTGGAGGATAATATGGTTAACTGGATCAGCAAATTTGCAGATGGCATCAAGATTGGGAGCATAATAGACAGCAAGGAAGGCTATCATGGCTTGCAGAGAGATCTGTACCAGATAGAAAAATGGTTGAAAAATTGCAGATGGAATTTAATACAGACAAGTGCAAGGTGTTGCATTTTAGTAGGACTATCCAGGATAGGTCTTTCATAGTGAATGGTAGGGCACTGAGAAGAGCAGTAGAGCAAAGGGGTCTGTGAATTCAGCTCCATATCTCATAGAAAGTGGTGTCACAGCTTGAAAGTGTTATAAAAAAAGCTTTTGGCACATTGGCCTTCATTAATCAAGTATGGAGCAGGCGATGGGATATTATGTTTAAATTGTATAAGATGTTGGTGAGGCCTAATTTTGAGTATTGTGGACAGTTTTGGTCACTTACCGACAGGAAAGATTAAAAGAGAACAGAGAAAATTTACCAGGATGTTGCTGGGATTGGGAGACATGAGTTATGAGGTAACTTTATTTCTTGGAAGGCAGATGATTGATTGTGAGAGAGGTATACAAAATTATGTGGGGCATAGTTAGGGTAAATGCAAGCAGGCTTTTTTCATTGAGGTTGGGTGGGACTACAACCAGAGGCCATTTGTTAAGGGTGAAAGGTGAAAAGTTTAAGGGGAACCTGAGGGGAAACTTCTTCACTCAGTGGGCCATGAGACTATGGAACTGGGGCATGCGAGCTCACTATCAACATTTAAGAGAAGTTTGGATAGGTACATGGATGCTTGGAGCATGACGAGCAATGGTTCCCCACCGGCAGGTCGATGAGAGTAGGCAGTTTAGATGGCCTAGCACAGACCAATTGGGCCAAAGGGCCTGTTTATTTTCTGTATTTTTTATGACTCTATGACTTATAATAGAGGAAACATTTGTGGAAAGTTAGGGGATTGAAAAGCTTTTAAACACCAGCAGAAGGCAACTAAAAAAAATCACAAAGAAGGAAAAGATGGAATACGAAGGTAAGCTAGCCAATATTAATGAAGATACCAAAAGTTTCTTCAGATATCTAATGTGTAAAAGAGAGGTGAGAATAGATATTGGAGCACTAGAAAATGATGCTGGAGAGGTAGTAATGGAGTACAAGGAAATGGAAGATGAACTGCATAAGTGTTTTGCATCATTTTTCACTGTGGAAGACATCAACAGTATGCATGAATTTCAAGAGTATCTGGGGACAGAAGTGATTGAAGATGGTGCTTGTGTACCTGAAAGGTCTGAAAGTAGATAGGTCACCTGGACTTGTGCATTCTTGGGTTCTGAAAAAGCTAGCTGAAGAGAATGAGGAGGCATTAGTAATGATCTTTCAAGATCAATAGATCCTAGCATGGTTCCAGAGGACTGGAAAATTGTAAATGTCACTCCACTCTTCAAGAAAGGAGAGAGGCAGAAGAAAGGAAATTAAAGACCAGTTATTCTGATCTCAGTGGTTGGGAAAATCTTAGAGTAACCATATAACAATTACAGCACGGAAACCATCTCAGCCCTTCTAGTCCGTGCCGACGCTTACACTCACCTAGTCCCACTGGCCCGCACTCAGCCCATAACCCTCCATTCTTTTCCTGTCCATATACCTATCCACTTTTACTTTAAATGACAATACCGAACCTGCCTGAACCACTTCTACGGGAAGCTCATTCCACACAGCTACCACTCTCTGAGTAAAGAAATTCCCCCTCATGTTACCCTTAAACTTTTGCCCCCTAACTCTCAAATCATGTCCTCTTGTATGAATCTCCCCTACTCTCAATGGAAAAAGCCTATCCACGTTAACTCAATCTATCCCCCTCATTATTTTAAATACCTCTATCAAGTCCCCCCTCAACCTTCTACGCTCCAAAGAATAAAGACCTAACTTGTTCAGCCTTTCCCTGTAACTTAGGTGCTGAAACCCAGGTAACATTCTAGTTAATCTAGTAATTTGTTAAGGATGTGGTTTCAAGAGGCTTATGATAAAATAGGCCGAAGTCAGCATGGTTTCCTTCAGGGTAAATCTTTCCTGACAAGCCTATTGGAATTCTTTGAACAAATAGCAAGAAGGATAGACAAAGGAGAATTGGTGGATGTTGTGTACTTGGAACTTCTGACGGCCTTTGACAAGGTACCATCATGAGGCTGCTTAACATGTTAAGAGTCCACGGCATTACAGGAAGGATTCTACCATGGAGAGGGCATTGGCTGATTGGCAGGAGGCAAAGAGAGGGAATAAAGGGAGCCTTTTTTGGTTGGCTGCCATTGAGAAGTGGTATTCTACAGAGTTCTGTGTTCAGACCACTTCTTTTTACATTCTATGCTACTGATTTGGATGATGGAATTGATGACTTTGTGGCTATGTTTGTGCATGATACGAAAATTGGTGGAGATGCAGGTAGTGTTGAGAAAATAGAGAGGCTACAGAAGGACTTAGGCAGTTTAGGAGAATTGACAAAGAAGTGATAATGCAATACAGTGTCAGGAAGTGTATAGTCATGCACTTTGGTAGAAAGAACAATAGCATAGACTAATTTCTTCATGAGGAGAAAATACAAAAATTTGAGGTGCAGAGGGACTTGGGAGTCCTCATGCAGTATTCCCTATAGGTTAACTTGCAGGTTGAATTAGTAGTGAGTAACGCAAACACAATACTAGCATTCATTTTCATAGGACTAGTATATAAACAGAAGGATGACCTTTATAAGGCACTGGTAAGGCCTCACTTGGAGTATTGTGAGCAGTTCTAAGAAAGGATGTGCTGTATTGGAGAGGGCTCAAATGTGGTTCACAAAAATGATTCAGAGATTTAAATTCTTAAATGAGAAGCACTTGATGGCTGGGCTTGAATTCACTGGAATTTAGAAGAATTGTTGGGAGGGGTGAGCGAATCTCATTGAAACCTATTGAATTTGAAAGGTCTCAATAGACTAGATTTGGAGAGGGTGTTTCCTATAGTGGGGGAGTCTAGGACCAGAAGGCACAACCTCATACTGGAGGGATGTCAATTTGGAACTGAGATAAAGAAGAATTTCTTTAGCCAGTGAGTGGTGAATCTGTGGAATTCTTCACCACAGGTGGCTGTACAGGCCAAGTCACTGGGTGTATTTAAAGTGGATGTTAATATATTCTTGGTAAGTCATGGAGCGAAAGGTTATCGGGAGAAGGCAGGAGATTGGGGTTGAGAAGAACATGGATCAGCCATGATGAAATGGTGGAGAAGACTCAATGGGCTAAATGGCCTAATTCTGCTCCTATATCATAATGTTTATCCCTCAAAACTCCCTATGTTTACCTCACTCCAAACCTCTCCACATCATCCTATTCTCCTGCCGAACAGCCTACATCTCTCTCTAGCCCTGCCCAAACCTCCCCTATTTTACTGCCTGAACATCCTATCCAAAACTCTTTACCCCTGCCCCAAAATCCCCAATATCTCCCTTTCCCCTCCTCAAAATCCCTCCACTTTTTATACTACTCCAATCCTTACATCTCTCTCTCCTCTCAAAAGCTCCAAAATCTGCCCCTGCCCAAACCCCCTATATTTCCCTTTCCCCCTCCCAAAACATCCCAACATCTCTTTCTCCTCTCAAAAGCCCCACATCTGCCCCTACTCCACAACATCTCTCTTGCACAAACCTCTCCACATCTCTCTTTGCCCTTGACTGACCCCCCCATTTCTCCCTTTCCTCTCTCCAATCCCAAACCCCGCTCCCACACTCCCTTTCCCTTTCCCTAAATTATCCCCTGCCCAGGTCTCCCCACATTTCCTCCTCTGCTGAAAACTCCTCATATCTTCCTCTCCCTCTCCTCAAGCTCTCTCACATGCCCCCCTCCCTCTGTCGAAGCCCCCTCACTTCTCCCTCTTAGCCTCTCTCATCTCTGACATTTTCTCTGCCTGACACTACTTAATGTTAATTCTTTCGGTGGAAAGACGAAGATGCTGCAGTTAATCTCATTGATAGAGGATGGGCTGCCCGGACTGTGGATGGTGAGAGGGCAGTGAGAGAGTTAATCCCACCGATAGTGGATGGGCTGACCTGATTGTGGGTGTGATGGGGTTAATCCCACCGTTAGTGGGTGGGTTGCTCTGACTGTGGGTGTGAGAGGGTTAATCCACCAAATAGAAGTGGGGCAGCCCCATATGTAACAGGGAGCAGAGAACGGTTGAGTTCCTTTTGCTGTAATCTGGCTCCTCCCATCCCCTCTGCCTCTCTCGATTGGTTCCCATCGCTGCTCCCTCAACTGTGTCTGTGAAATCACGGGACAGAGAGCACTGCAGTGGATCGATAACAAAGGAGAGGAGGGGGCAAGGACAGAGAGCGGGAGATTGAATCAGTACGGACGCCTGTAAAATTGGAGACTATTTAAACGATGAGTACGGTAGGAAAGCAAAGCTTCACCTACCCTTCTCTGGGAGACACGAATGAGGAATGTGCAGCGAGTGAGATTCAGAGAGTTGGTAGGAAGAAGGAAAGCAGAGAGGGGAGAGGATAAAGCCGAGGGACATAACAAACGGATAGAGAGATGGTGGAAGACGAGGGAAGGAGATGCAGAGGAAGAGAGAGGGACGAGAGAGACATAACATATCGGGTGAGAATATAAAAGAGACAGACGTTGTCCAGCACTGCCAGAGAGGTATGCCGTGGGCCCAGCAACCTGCTGTCACTGTCATCATCTGCTTCTATGATCCAGCGCATTAACTATTCAAGCAGGATGGTGAGAAAGACAGACTCAGTGACACAGACAGAGAGGGAGAGAAAGAAGGTGACAGTCAGAGAGAGAGTGTGACACAGACAGAGAGGGAGAGAGAGCGAGAGTGACAGAGAGGGAGAGAGTGAAAGTGATAGAGAGAGAGGGTGACGTAGAGAGAGAGAGGGTGGCAGACAGGGAGGGAGAGAGAGGGTGACACAAGGGGGAGAGAGAGAGTGACACAGATGGAGGGGGAGAGAGAGGGTGACACAGACAGAGAGTGACAGAGAGGGTGACACAGGCAGAGAGAGAGGGAGGGTTACATAGAGAGGGAGAGAGAGGATGACGCAGACGGAGGGATGGAGAGAGGGAGAGGGTGACCCAAGGAGGGAGAGAGAGAGAGAGGGTGACACAGACAGAGAAGGAGAGAGAGAGAGTAATATCGAGATAGAGGGTGACACAGACAGAGAGGGAGAGAAAGAGTGCGGGTGACACAGACAGAGAGAGAGAGTGCCATAGACAGAGGGGGGAGAGAGAGAGTGACGCAGACAGAGGGGGAAGAGAGAGAGAGTGACAGACAGAGGGGGAGAGAGGGTGACGCAGACAAGGAGGGAGAGAGAGAGTGTGACACACAGAGGGAGAGAGAGAGAAAGGGTGACAGAGAGAGAGGGAGGGTGACAGACAGAGGGAGAGAGAGAGAGTGACACAGACAGAGAGGGAGAGAGAGAAAGGGTGACAGACGGGGAGAGAGAGAGCGAGGCTGACACAAACAGAGGTGGAGAGAGGAAGGGTGACACAGACAGAGAGAGAGGGGGAGGGTGACACAGACAGAGGGGGAGAGAGGGAGGGTGACACACAGAGGGAGGGTGACACAGAGGGAGAAAGAGAGGTATGGTGACGCAGATAGAGAGGGTGAGAAAGAGGGTGACAGAGAGGGAGAAAGAGTGGCACAGACAGAGGGGAGGGTGATGCAGACAGAGTGAGAGTGAGAGAGAGGGCGACACAGACAGAGGAGAGAGAGAGAGAGGGCGATGCAGACAGAGAGTCATGCAGGCAGAGTGAGAGAGAGAGGGTGACACAGATAGGGAGGGGGAGAGAGGGTGACGCAGAGAGAGAGGGTCACGCAGGCAGAGGGTGACGCAGACAGGGAGAGAGGGTCATGCAGGCAGAGTGAGAGAGAGAGAGGGTGGCGCAGACAGGGAGGGGGAGAGAGGGTGAGGGTGACCCAGGCAGAGAGAGGGGGAGAGAGAGAGAGGGTGATACAGACAGGGAGGGAGAGGGTGACACAGACGGAGAGTGGCGAGAGAGAGGATGATGCAGATAGAGACGGAGAAAGAATGGTTGACACAGATACAGAGGGGAGAGAGAGGGTGACAGAGACTGATGGAGGGGTGACAAAGACAGAGATGGGGAGTGGCCTCCAGTTTCTGTTTCCTCCTTAATTGAGCAAAAGATGGGGAGATTGAAAGATCTGTGGGACAAGCTGTACAACTGTCTGAGGCTTTTTAAAGAAGTGTTTATTCAATGAAGTGCGAGGAATAAAATCCCTCCAGACACATCTGAACGCAGAGTGGAGGTCAGCACAGCTGCAAGTACACATGTGAAAAGAGAGGAAGGAATATTCCATTCCCTGGATTAGATCCCAGCCTGTAAATGACTCCTGAGTTGTAATGTTGCATACTGATGTGCTCCCTCTCCCTCTTTCTGTGTTCCAGGCCAGTGACAGTGATTCCAATCCTCGTGTGGAGGGTCTCCCTCGACCCAGGAGCGGTATGTTCCTTTAGAGGGATAGGCCACACAACTGGCTCATGATCCTACTTCCTAGCAAACCCCCCCCTCCCAAATCCACCTTCTATCCCTCTCTCTTTGTACCTCTCTCCAGCCCAAACTACACCCCTTTCTATCTGCAGCTATACAGCACAAAGGTCCTTCTGCCCATTGTGCACATGCCAACCATATCACCATCTACACCAATCCCATTTTCCAGCACTCGGTCCACGCCATCTTGCCTTGGTGATTCAAGTGCTGGTCTAGGTGCTTCAATGTTGTGAGAGTCTCTGCCCGCACCTCCTCCTCAAGTAGGATGTTCCAGGTTCTAACACCACATCCCCAAAACACTCTCCCTCAGACACCTCAAAACCTTCCACTCCTCATTCTAAAGCTATGGTCTCAGTTCAAGCCATGAGCATTATGGGACAAAACTTCTCACGATCTCCTCTACCTATAGCCTCCATTACTTGGTACTCTTACCAGGCTCCTTCCGCTCCAGGGACCACACCCTAGCCTCTTCAGTCTCAGTTCACTAATTAAACCCAGCCACTGCAGGCTACCCCTCAGAGAGGTTCTACAGCTTTCTCCTATTCTGGCCTACCTCTTTACCACTGCAGAGGAATTTCCCCAGAATGGTGCATGGTCTGAAGGTGCTTTAGTTACAGGGAGAGATTGAACAGACTGGGCCTGTTTCTCAGGAGCGAAGGAGGACGAAGATGACCTGATACAGAATCTAATACATAGGACACTATAGCAGAGGCCTGCAATATCTGTGCCAACCATAATGCCAGTCTAACTAACTGATCTGCATGGACATAATCCATATCTTCTCACTCCCATGTGTCCAACAGACTCTTAAACACCACTCTTGTATATGCTTATGTTTCCACCATCTCCAGTGGCAGGGTATTCCAGGCACAAACCACTCTGTGTAAAACTAGGGCTTTCAACTAAATAATAGGGGGGTGTGGGTTCAACAGATTGGAGAAATATAGCTAAAGTAAAAGAGAAAAGTGGGGATAAAGATTAAAAAGTATAAAAAAAGAAATGTAAGAGTAGAGTAAAGAAATGTCAAGTGTAAAAGAGAAACTGATTACAAGATTTTAAAAGCACAATGAGTACAAGGGCACTTTATTTGAATGCCTGTAGTATTCAAAACAAGCTCAGTGAACTTCTGGCACAAATCAGTACAAAGGGGTGTGATTTAGCGGTCATGACAGAGATGTGGTTGCAGGGTGGAGAGGATTGGGAATTAAATGTCCAAGGATATCAGGTTATATGGAAGGATAGGCAGGAAGGTAAAGGAGGTGCGGACACGCTCTTAAAGGTGAGATCAGGGCAATAGTGAGAGACGATACAAGGTCTAAGGAGCTGAATGTTGAATCCATCTGGGTAGGGATTAGGAATAGTAAAAGGAAAAAATCACTGGTGGGAGTTCTCTATCGGCCACCAAATAATAACGTTACAGTGGCACAGGCAATAAACAGAGAAATAACTGAGGCATGTAAGAATGGAACAGCCGTTATCATGGGGGACTTTAACTTGCACATAGATTGAGTGAATCAAGTTGGTCGAGGCAGTCTTGAGAAAAATTTCATAGAATGCATCCATAATGGCTTTCTTGTACAATATGTTACTGAACCTACAAGGGAATGTACCGTCTTAGATCTGGTCCTGTGCAATGAGACAAATAAAATTAGTGATCTTGTAGTTATGGATCCTCTTGGAAAGAGTGATCACGGTATGATTGAGTTTCCATACAAATGGAAGGAGCAATAGTTTGATCTAAAATCAATGTTTTATTCCTAAACAATGAAAACTACAATGAGATGAGGGAGGATTTGGCTAATAGAACCATAGAGCATTACAGCACAGAAGCAGGCCTTTTGGCTCTTCTTGACTGTGCCAAACCATTTTTCTGCCTAGTCCCACTGACCTGCACCTGGACCATATCCCTCCATACACCTCTCATCCATGTACCTGTCTAAGTTTTTCTTAAGTATTAAAAATGAGCCCACATTTAGCACTTCATCTGGCAGTTCATTCCACACTCCCACCACTCTCTGTGTAAAGAAGCCCCTCCCCCAATGTTCCCTTTAACCTTTTCCCTCTTCACCCTTAACCCATGTCCTCTGGTTTTTTTTTCTCTCCTAACCTCAGTGGAAAAAGCCTGCTTGCATTCACTCAATCTTTACCCATCATAATTTTATATACCTCTATGAAATCTCCCCTCATTCTTCTACGCTCCAGGGAATAAAGTCCTAACCTATTCAACCTTTCTCTATGAATCAGTTTCTCAAGTCCCAGCAACATCCTTGTAAACCTTCTCTGCACTCTTTCAACCTTATTTTTATCCTTCCTGTAATTCGGTGACCAAAACTGCACACAATACTCCAAACTTGGCCTCACCAATGCCTTATACAACCTCATCATAACATTCCAACTCTTATACTCAATACTTCGATTTATAAAGGCCAATGTACCAAAAGCTCTCTTTACTACCCTTTCTACCTGTGACACCACTTTTAGGGAATTTTGTATCTGTATTTCCAGATCCCTCTGTTCTACTGCACTCCTCAGTGCCCTACCTTGTACGTTCTACCTTGGTTTTTCTCTAATAGAGAAAGTCCAATAGATTTGTTAAACATGACCTACCACGCACAAAGCCGTGTTGACTCTCCCTAATAAGTCCCTGTCTATCTAAATACTTGTAGATCCTATCTCTTAGTACTCCTTCCAATAATTTGCCTACTACCGACGTCAAACTTACTGGCCTATAATTTCCGGATTACTTTTAGAGCCTTTTTTAAACAACGGAACAACATGAGCTATCCTCCAATCCTCCGGCACCTCTCCTGCAGATACCGACATTTAAAATATATCTTCCAGGGCCCCTGCAATTTCAACACTAGTCTCCTTCAAGGTCTGAGGGAACACCCTGTCAGGTCCTGGGGATTTATCTACCCTGATTTGCCTCAAGACAGCAAGCACCTCCTCCTCTTCAATCTGTATAGGTTCCATGACCTCACTACTTGTTTGCCTTATTTCCATTGACTTCATGCCAGTTTCCTTAGTAAATACAGATGCAAAAAAAACATTTTAAGATCTCCCCCATTTCTTTTGGTTCCATACATAGCCGACCACTCTGACCTTCAAGAGGACCAATTTTATCCCTTACTATCCTTTTGCTCTTAATACGCCTGTAGAAGCTCTTTGGATTATCCTTCACCTTGACTGCCAAAGCAACCTCATGTCTTCTTTTAGCCCTCCTGATTTCCTTTTTAAATAATTTTTTGCACTTTTTATACTCCTCAAGTACCTTATTTGCTCCCTGTTTCCTATACATGTCATACATCTCTCTCTTCTTCTTTATCAGAGTTCCAATATCCCTCAAGAACCAAGGTTCCTTATTCTTATTCACTTTGCCTTTAATCCTGACAGGAACATGCAAACTCTGCACTCTCAAGTTTTCTCCTTTGAAGGCCTTCCACTTACCAACGACATCCTTGCCGGAGAGCAACCTGTCCCAATCCACGCTTTTTAGATCCTTTCTCATTTCTTCAAACGTGGCCTTTTTCCAGTTTAGAACCTCAACCTGAGGACCAGATCTATCTTTATCCATGATCAAGTTGAAACTAATGGTGTTATGATCACTGGAACCAAAGTGTTCCCCTGAACACACTTCCGTCACCTGTCCTAACTCGTTTCCTAATAGTAGATCTAATATTGGATCGTCTCTCACTGGTACCTCTATATATTGATTTAGAAAACTTTCCTGAACGCATTTTACAAACTCTAACCTGTCTAGACCTTTAACAGTATGGGAGTCCCAATCAATATGTGGAAAATTAAAATCCCCTACTATCACAACTTTATGCTTCCTGCAGTTGTCTGCTATCTCTCTGCAGATTTGCTCCTCCAATTCTCGCTGACTATTGGGTGGTCTATAATACAACCCCATTAATGTGGTCATACCTTTCCTGTTTCTCAGCTCCACCCATATGGCCTCGGTAAACAAGCCCTCTGATCTGTCCTGCCTGAGCACTGCTGTAACATTTTCCCTGACTAGCAATGCCACCCCTCCCCACCCTTCATCCCTCTGCCTCTATCATATCTGAAACATCGGAACCCTGGAACATTAAGCTGCCAGTCCTCCCCCTCCTGCAGCCAAGTTTCACTAATGGCTACAATGTCATAATTCCACGTGTCAATCCACGCCCTCAGCTTGTCAGCCTTCCCCACAATACTCCTCGCATTGAAATAGACACACCTCAGAAGATTATTACCACCACACACAACCCTTCTATTTGTGACTTTGCATGAACCTTTAACATCATTTATTTTCACCCCCACTCCACTATCTACTCTGGCACTCTGGTTCCCATCCCCCTGCAAATCTAGTTTAAACCCCCCCCCCCCCCCCCACAGAGAGCACTAAAAAACCTCCCTGCAAGGATATTGGTCCCCTTGTAGTTCAGGTGTGACCCATCTCTCTTGTACAGGTCCCATCTGCCCCAGAAGAGGTCTGAATTATCCTGAAATCTGAAACCCTGCCCCCTAGACCAGGTCCTCAGCCACGTGTTCATCCTCCAGAGCATCCTATTCTTACCCTCACTGGCACGTGGCACAGGTAGCAATCCTGAGATTACCACTCTCAAGGTCCTGCTTTTTAACTTCCTACCAAGCTCTCTATACTCACTCTTCAGGACCTCCTCACTCTTTCTTCCTATGTCATTGGTACCGATGTGTACCATGACATCTGGCTGCTCACCCTCCCACTTCAGAATGCTGTGCACGTGATCAGAGACATCCCTGACCCTGGCACCCGGGAGGCAACAAACCATCCAGGAGTCTCTGTCACAAGCCTCCTGTCTGTATCTCTAACTATCGAGTCCCCTATCACTACCGCTCTCCTCTTCTTACCCCCTCCCTTCTGCACTGCAGAACCAGACTCAGTGCCAGAGATCCTGCTGCCGCAGCTTGTCCCAGGTAAATCATCCCCACAACAGTATCCAAATCAGTATACTTGTTGAGGGGAATGGCCACAGGGGAGCCCTGCCCTGCCTGCCCTTTCCCTTTCCCTCACCTGACGGTAACCCAATTACCTGTGCGCTGCTCCTTTAGCGTAACTACCTCCCTGAAACTACTATCTCTAAACTTCTCATTCTCCCGAATGATCCGGAGGTAATCCAGCTCCTGCTTCAGTTCCCTAACGTGGTTTGTTAGGAGCTACAGCTGGATGTAGAATGGGAACACAATCTATATGGTGGGGTGGTCGAGGAACAGTGGAAGAGTTTCAAAGAGATTTTTCATGCTCAACAGAAGTATATTCCAGTTAAAAGTAAGGACAGTAAGAGTGGGGAGATCCAGCATTGGATAACTAAGTAAAGAAAAAAAGCATCAAACTAAAAGCTCATGCATACAAAGTTGCCAAGAATAGTGGGAAACTGGAAGATTGGGAAAACTTTAAAAAGCAACAAAGAACCACTAAGCAAGCAATAAAGGAAGGGAAGATAGATTATGAAAATAAGCTAGCACACAATATAAAAACAGATAGTAAAATTTTTTGTAATTATATAAAGTGGAAAAGGTAGCTAAAGTCAATGTAGGTTGGAGGATGAAAAGGGTGAATTGATATTGGGTAATGAGGAAATAGCAGGGGCTTTGAATGATTATTTTGTGTCGGTCTTCACGATGGAGGATATGTCTAACATGCCAAAGAGAGATGTTATGGATGTGATGGGAGGTGAGGACCTCGATACAATAGCTATCATTAAAGAGACAGGGTTGAGCAAGCTTGTGAATCTGAAGATTCCTGGTCCTGATGGAATGCATCCCAGGATACTGAAAGAAATGGCAGAAGTTATAGCAGAGGGTTTGGTGATGATTTACCAAAGTTCTCTGAACTCTGGGCAGGTGCCGGCAGAATAGAGGAGGGCAAATGTCACACCACTGTTCAAAAATAGGATGTAAGCAAAAGGCAGGTAGCTATAAGCCAGTTAGTTCAGCATCTGTAGTTGGAAAAATGCTTGAAGAAATATCGAGGCAACTGGGAAGAAATGGATCTATCAGGCAGATGCAGCATGGATTCTGCAAAGGCAGGTCTGTTTGACAAACTTACTGGAGTTCTTTGAGGACATAATGAGTGTATTTGTTAGAGGGGAACAGATGGATGTTATTTACTTGGATTTCCTGAGGGTGTTCAATAAGGTGCCACATAAAAGACTTCTCCATAAGATAAAGATGCTTAGAATTGGGGGTGTTGCATTAGCATGGATGGAGGATTGGTTAACTAATAGAAGGCAGAGAGTTGGGATACATGGGTGTTTCTCTGGTTGGCAATCATTAGTGAATGGTGTGCCACAGGGGTTGGTGCTGGGCCTGTAACTGTTCATGACATACATTAATGATCTGGAAGGGGGACCGGGTGTAGTGTATCTAAGTTTACTGATGACACTAAATTGAGTGGAAAAGTCAATTGTGCAGAAAATACGGAGAGCCTACAGAGAGATATAGATAGGTTAAGTGATTGGGCAAGGGACCAGCAGATGGAGTACAATGTTGGTAAATACAAGGTTGTCCACTTTGGAAGAAAATAACGGAAGAGCAGATTATTATATAAATAGCATGTTGCTGTGCAGCAGGATTTGGGAGTGCTTGTGCATGAATCACAAATGGCTGGTTTGCAGGTGCAGCAGGCTATCAAGAAGGCAAATGAAATTTTGGCCTTCATTGCTAGAGGGGTTGATTTTAAGAGCAGGGAGGTTATGCTGCAACTGGACAGGGTAATGGGGAGGCCGCACCTGGAGTACTACGTGCATTTCTGGTCTCCTTACTTGAGGAAGGATATACTGGCTTTGGAGGCGGTGCAGAGGAGGTCTACCAGGTTGATTCCAGAAATGAGGGATTTAGACTATGAGGAGAGATTAAGTTGCCTGGGACTATACTCACTGGAATTCAGAAGAATGAGAGGAGATCTTATAGAGACATATAAAATTATGAAAGGGATAGATAAGATAGAGGAAGGAAATAAAAACACAAAATGCTGGCAGAACTCAGCAGGCCAGACAGCATCTATGGGAGGAGGTAGTGACGACGTTTCAGGCTGAAACCCTTCATCAGGAGTGACGACGTTTCAGGCTAAAGGGTTTCGGCCTGAAACGTCATCACTACCTCCTCCCATAGATGCTGAGTTCTGCCAGCATTTTGTGTTTTTATTTATTTCCAGCATCTGCAGATTCATTCGTGTTGCCGTAGAGGAAGGAAAGTTGTTTTCACTGATAGGTGAGACGAGAACTAGGGGACGTAGCCTCAAGATTCAGGGGGAGAGATTTAGGAAGGAGATGGGGAGAAACTGCTTTTTCCAAAGAGTGGTGAATCTGTGGAATTCTCTGCCCATTGAAGCAGTGGGGGCTACCTCAGTAAATATATTTAAGACAAGGTTGGATATATTTTTGGATAGTAAGGGAGTTAAGAGTTATGGGGGAAAAAGCAGGCAGTTTGAGATGAGTCCATGGCCAGATCAGCCATGATCTTATTGAATAGCAGAGCAGGTTGAAGGGCTAGATGGCCTACCCCGTTCCTATTTCTTATGTTCTTAAACGGTAGCATCGTGATTAGTATGATGCTATTGCAGCTCAGGGTGTCAGAGTTCGGAGATGAATTTCAGAGTCCTCTGTAAGGAGTCTCTGTACATCCTCCCTATGGAATGTGTGGCTTTTGCCAGATGCTCCAATTTCCTCCCACAGGCCAAAAGCATACTGGATAGGTTAATTGGTCATTGTAAATTGTCCTGTGATTTGGTGAATGTTAAATTGGGATTGTCAGAGGTTACTGAGGCAGCACGGCTCGATGGGCCATAGGGCCGATTCTACGCTGTATTGCTAAATAAATACATAAATCTTGTCCTTTTATAATATATATAAAAATAATGAGAACACAATTGGAGTAGATATGTTTTTTATGTCATATGTCAATGATTTGGATGATGAAATTGATGGCTTTTTTGCAAAGTTTGGAGATGACAAAGACAGATGGAGGGGCAGATAGCTTTGAGGAAGTAGAGAGGCTACAGAAGGATTTAGACAGATGAGGAGAATGGCGAAAGAAGTGGCAGATGGATTTCAGTGTCGGGAAGTGTCTGGTCATGCACTTTGTTAAAAGAAATAAAACGGCTGAGTATTTTCTTTTCCAATATTTTTATTAGTTTCTACATAGAAGAATACAGAGTACAAGAAAGTGTATATAAAAGGTCAAAAAAGATTCTAAAAACTACCAATTACATTATATCTGTTCATAATAACAATCTCATACCCCATATTCATGTGTTAATCAATAGTTATATTGAAATATACCAATTTATTACAAAAAAAATAATCTAACCCCTACCATGACTGAAGCTGTTTATTAAGGAGAAAAGAAGGTAAAATACCTTCTCATATAATAAAAATTAATAATGGCCAAGATCTGAGTTTAAACAATGAATTGAAGGTTTTGAAAATAATTCAGAAAAGGTCCCCACAATGTTTGAAAGTCTTGACGGGATTCGGAAATTGAACAACGAATCTTCTCTAAATCTTAACATGACATAACGTTGCATAGCCATTGAGCTTGAGTAGGAGGAAAAACATCTTTCCATTTAAACAAAAGCAACCTCTTAGCTATAAGAGAGCTAAAGGCCAAAATATGTAAATCAGATGCCTTCAGCTTAATATCTTGTCCTGCAACAATACCAAATAGGGCCATCAGAGGGTTAGACTTAAAATTGACTTTAAAAAGTAAGGAAAAAGTTTGAAAAACTTTCCAATATTTTTCAAGATTCAGACAAGTCCAAAACATATGAATTAATGAAGCTTCTCCGTTATTACATCTGTCACAGTAGGAAGATATATCTGAATAAAATGAAATAGCTTATCCTTAGTCATAAGAGCTCTATGTACCACCTTAAATTGTATGAGGGAATGATGAACACATAGCGATAAAGTATTAACCAGTTTAAAAATCTAATTCCAAGTTTCCTCAGATATTGATGTCTGTAAATCTTGTTCCCAGAGATTCTTAATTTTGTCTAAAGGAACATTCCTCATCTCCAGTAACATACCATAAATATTAGATATTGAACCATTAATAAAAGGTGTCAAACTAAAAATTACATTTAGTAGGTTCTTATCTGTGCTTATAGGAAATGTACATAATTGAGATCTTAAAATGTCTCTGATTTGTAAATATCTAAAAAGAAAAGTGTGTTTTAGGTAAGCTATATTTAGCTGCTCAAATGACAATTGCTCAAATAAAGAAAAGGTTTCCTCCAACAAACAAATCCCAAAAACATTTAATACCCAACCTCTCTCATTCTTTAAAAACTATATCAGTCATGGAGAGTTTAAAAAAAAATAGCATAAATGGGACTTGAAAGGGAAAATCTCAATAAACCAAATTGTTTTCTAAATTGTATCCAGATCCTCAGAGTATGTTTAACTATTAAATTATCAGTTTAGTTTACTTACAAATAAAGGAAGTGAGGATCCAAGAAAAGAAATAATAGAAAATGTATTAACAGAGTTAGCTTCTAAAGAGACTCATACCAGACAGTCTACACGATTAATATAAAATAGCCAAAATGTAAGATATCATATATTAACTGCCCAGTAATAAAACCTAAAATTAGATAAGGCTAAACCTCAAGACATTTTAGATTTTTGAAGATGAAGTTTATTTAAACGAGGATGTTTATTTTTCCATATATAGGAGGATAAAATAGAATCAAGAGAGTTAAAAAAGGATTTAGGAATAAAAACGGGTAAAGCCTGAAAAAGATTTATAAATTTAGGTAAAATATTCATTTTAATAGAATTAATTCGTCCAATCAACGATATTGAAAGAGGTGACCAATTTAATGATATAATTTTTACATGATTCAATAAAGAAAGTTTTCTTTAAACAGGTATTTGTAATTCTTAGTGACCGTTACACCCAAATAAGTAAATTGATTTCTTACAACTTTAAAAGGGAGATTAGTATTAATTGATACCAAATTATTTAAAGGAAATAATTCACTCTTATGTAGGTTCAATTTATATCCTGAAAACTGACTAAAATGGGAGAGTAAAGCAAGTACGCAAGGTAAAGTCTCAACATTAGAGATAAACAGTAATATATCATCAGCATAAAGCGAAATTTTGTGAGTAATACCTCTCCTTAAAATACCACGGATATCATTAGATTCTCGAAAAGCAATGGCAAGGGGTTCTAAAGCTAGAGCAAAGGGCTCAACGTACAGCCTTGTCTAGTTCCGTGATGAAGTTTAAATAGTTTGGAATTCTGAAAATTAGTAAGAACTTGAGCAGAAGGAGATAGATAAAGTAATTTAATCCATTGAATAAAATCTGGTCCAAAATTAAATTTTTCTAAGGTTTTAAATAAATAATTCCATTCAACCCAATCGAAGGCTTTCTCAGCATCTAAGGATATCATGCATTCCGATATCTCCTGGGAGGGAGAGTAAATAACATTTAATACACAGCGTATATTAAAATGGGAATGTCAGTTTTTAATAAATCCAGTCTGATCATCAGAAATAATAGAAAGTAGAACATTTTCAATCCTACAAGCCAGAACTTTAGAAAGGATTTTAGTATTAACATTGAGTAATGAAATTGGCCTATATGAAGAGGTTGAATCTTGTACAGGTTAATTTGCAGGCCAAGTTTGTGATGAGGAAAGCAAATGGTGATAGGACAACTGATCATTCTGAAATAAATGATACCTTTAGAGAATTCTATTCTAAACTTAATATTTCTGATTCCCCTAAAGATAATACTGTAATGAAGGGATACCTAATGATGAGGGCTATAGATAAGGGAGATAGTGAGAAGTATTTCCACATGGCAGATGTGTCAAACCTGACTGGGGGCATGGGTTTAAGACCAACACTTGAATCACTGAGATAGGAAGATACAGATCAAGTGCTGGGAAGCAGGATCATAGTAGATGGGGACAGTGATGTGCATGTGCATGATGAGCTGAAGGACCTGTATCTGTGCTCTAAGACTGTGACTATGTGAACCAATTGGTGTTTCCTGCAGCATGTTGAGTGCGCTCTCCATGTAACTGTCCCTCCTTCACCTCACAGAAAAGGCCCAATATCTGGGGAAGGCAGAGGAGGATGTCGACATTGACCTGAATGCACCAGAGACGGAGAAGGCAGCCCTGGCCATCCAGGGCCAGTTCCGCAAGTTCCAGAGGAGGAAGAAACCCGGGCCTGCTTCGTAGGCCCATCATCAGAGGCAACCATGGCTGAAGAAGTCAGTGACATTCAGCTTGGTTGGCATAGGCAAGCTCAGAAATAAAAGCAAGAAGTGCTTTCATACAGCCTGTGTCAGTGTCGGACTGAGTTTGTGGGCTTTCTCAGAATATCATATTACTGTGGCTCTCAGGAAGGCCCGAGCCATGGTGATACAAACCTGAGAGGGGAGGCAGGGACAGGACAAGTGGATCATAGTGTGGAGAAATGTTCCCACCAAAATGGTGAGGGATGGGGCAGTGATGCTAGGAGTCTTGGACACCAGTCACTAGAATTTGCCCTACAGGATCTCAAGGCTTTAGCTCTTTGAGGCTTCAGTCAAGAGTCAAAAAAAGAAAAGCTCAAGGTCAAGATTTTCTTTCCTTCCCTTCTTTATATCTGCTCAGGACAGTTGAGATGTCAGGCAGAATAGTTGAATGCTCCTCTTGCGGGATGTGGGAAGACTGAGAGACCTCCAGTGTCCCTGATGATTCTAACTGCAAGAAATGTAACCAGCTCCATCTTCTAACAATCCACATTAAGGACTTGGAACTGGAACTGGATAAACTCCAGATCATTCGGGAAGCTGAAGTGGTGATAGATAGATCATATAGAGAGGTAGTTACACCCATGGTGCAGGACACAGGAATCTAGGTGACAGGAAGGGGATAAGAAGCTAGTGTAGAGTACCCCTGTGACCATCCCCCTCAATGGCAGGTTTATCACTTTGGATTCTGTTGGGGAGTTGGGGTGAGTTAACCCAACAGAGGAAAGTCACAGTGATTGGATCTCTGGCACTTTCAGCTCTATGACTCAGAAGAGAAGGGGGAAGAAAAGACATGTTGTGGTGCTAGGAGATTTGTTAGTTGGATGAACAGATAGGAGCTGCTGTGGATGAGAACGAGATTCCAGGATTGGTAAGTTGCCTCCCAGGTGCCAGGGCCTGGGACACATCAGGTTGTCAGCAATTTTAAGTGGGAGGTTGAACAGCCAGAGGTCATGGTCCATGTAGGTACTGATGACATAGGTAGGATGAGTGATGTGGTTCTGCATATGTAGACAAGGTGAAGAGGTCCTAAAGAGAGATTTTAGGGAGCTAGGTAGAAAGCTGAGACTCAGAACCTCCAGGGTAGCAATCTCTAGATTGCTGCCTTTGTCACGTGCCAGTGAGGGTACGAATAGAATGATAAGGCAGATGAATGCATGGCTGAGGAAGTGGTGCATGGGGCAGGGGTTCAGATTTATGGATCATTGGAATCTCTGCTGAGATTTTGCTATACAAAAGAGATAGGTCACGCCTGAACCTGAGGGGTTCCAATATCCTTGCGGACAGGTTGGCTAGAGTTGTTTGGGTGGGTTTAAGCTAATTTAGCAAGGGGATGGGAGCCAGAGTGATCATGCTGAAGATGTGGTAGTTGGTTTACAAGCAGAGGCAGTGTGTAGTAAGACTCCAAGCAAGGAGAGGCTGATGATTGGGCAAAATTCCAGTCAACAGGATGAGCTGCAACATAAAAGGAGGACAAAATTGAAAAGGATGAATACTGGATTGAAAGTGTTAAATTTAAATGCGCGCAGTTATGCATTAGCATCTGTGATGTTGTAGGTATCACTGAATCATGGCTGAAAGAGGATTACAGCTGGGAGCTTATTGATCAAGGATACACATTATATTGAAAGGACAAACAGGAAGGCAAATGGGGTGGTGTTGCTCATTTGGCATAAAATTAAATCAAATAGTTAGAAAGAGGGGGTTGAATCATTGTGGATAGAGCTAAGGGACTGCAAGGGTAAAAATGACCCTGATGGGAGTTATATACAGACTACCAACCAGTAGTAAGAATGTGGTCTACAGATTACAACGGGAGATAGGAAATGCATTCAAAAATGCAATGTTATAATAGTTACGGGGAATCTCAAAATACGAGTAGATTGGGAAAATCAGGTTGATTTCAAAAGGAAGAATTTTTAGAATGCCTTTGAGATGGCTTTTTAGAGCAGCTTGTGGTTGAGCCCACTGGAGGATCAGCTATGGTGGATTGTGTGTTGTGCAATGAACTTGAATTGATTAGAGAGATTAAGGTAAAAGAATCCTTAGGGGAAAGTGATCATAATATGATCAAATTCATCCTGAATTTTGAAAAAGAGAAAAAATCAGATATATTAGTATTACAATAGAGTAAAGAGAATTACAGAGGCATGAGAGAAGAGATGGTCAGAATTTAGAAGAGATAGCTAAAAAAAAAGTCAGAAGGTAAAGATTGAATTCAAAAGTAAACAAGGCAATAATATTAATGAGACTACCAAAAGTTTCTTAAGATGCATAAAGAGTAAAAGAGAGGTAAGAGTGGATATCAGACCACTGGAAAATGATGCTGGAGAGGTAGTAATGGGAGACAAGAAATGGCATGTGAACTGAATCAGGTGAATTTTGCATCAGTCTTCACTGTGGAAGACACTAGCAAGTGTCAGTTATCATGAAGTATATGAAGTTACCATTACTAGGAAGAAGGTCATTGGGAAAATGAAAGATCTTAAGCTGGATAAATCACCTAGGCAGATGGGGTACACCCCAGAGTTCTGAAAGAGGTGGCTGAAGAGAAAATGGAGGCATTAGTAATGATCTTTCAAGGATCACTAGACTCTGGGATGGTTCCGGAAGACTGGAAAATTGCAAATGCCACTCTTCCCTTCAAGAAGGGAGAGAGACAGAAGAACAGAAATTTTTGGCTAGCTAGCGTGAACCCAGTAGTTGGGAGGATGTTGTAGTCAATTATTAAGGATGAGGCCTCACAGTACTTGGAGGCACATGATCATATAGGCTGTGGTCAGCATGCTTTCCTTGGGAAGTAATGTCTGACAAATCTGTTGGAATTCTTTGAAGAAGTAACAAGCAGGATAAACAAAGGAGAATTAGTTGATGTTGTATACTTGGATTTTCAGAAGGCCTTTGACAAGGTGCCTCACATGAGGCTGCTTGACAAGCTAAGAGCCCATGGTATTACAGGAAAGATTCTAGCATGGATAAAACAGTGGCTCACTGGCAGGAGGCAAAGAGTATGATTAAAAGGAGCTTTTTCTGGTTGGCTGCTGCTGACAAGTGGTGTTCCACAGGGTTCTATGTTGGGACCGATTCTTTTTACGTTATATGTTAATGACTTGATGAAATTGTTGGCTTTGTTGCAAAGTTTGCAGATGATATGAGGCTGGGTGGAGGGGCAGGTGGTTTTGAGGAAGCAGAGAGGCTGCAGAAGGACGGACAGACAGATTAGGAGAACTGGCGAATATGTGTCAGATGGGTGAATATGGTCATGCACTTTGTAGAAGAAATGGAAGTGCTGTCTGTTTTCTAAGGGGAGAGAAAATACACAAATATGAGGCACTAAGGGATCTGGAAATCCTTGTGCAGGATTCCCTGAAGGTTAATATGCAGGTTGAGTCTGTGATGAGGAAGGCCAATGCGATGTTAGCATTTATTTCAAGACGACTAGAATATAGAATCAAGGATGTAATGTTGAAACTTTATAAAGCACTGGTGAGGCTTCACTTAGAGTATGTGAGAAGGTTTGGGCCCCTTGTCTTGAAAAATATGTGTTGAAACTGGAGAGGGTTCAAAGGAGGTTCAAGAAAATGATTCCAGGATTAAATGGCTTGCCATACGAAGAGTATTTGATGGCCCAAGGCCTGTATTCAATGGAATTCAGAAGAATGAGGGGTGGCCTAATTGAAACTTATGAAATGATGAAAGGCCTTGATGGATTGGATGTGGAGAGAATGTTTCTGATGGTAGCAGTGCCTAAGACCCAGAAGACAGAGCCTCAGAGTAGAGAGACGTCCTTTTAGAAAGGAGATAAGAAATTTATCTAGCCAGAGAGTAGTGAATCTGTGGAATTTATCACACAGGCAGCTGTGGGGACCAAATCCTATGTACCTTCAAGGCAGAGGTTGATAGATTCTCGATTGCTCAGGACATGAAGGGATATGGGGTGGGGGGGAACAGCAGATGCAATGGCTCTCCACACGGCTTTAGACCACCTGGACAACATAAACACCTACATTCATCGACTATAGCTCAGCATTTAATACCATCATTCCCATAATATCTGACTGAGAAATTGCAGACCTCTGTATCCCCCTCTGCAATTGGATCCTCGACTTCCTAACTGGAAGACTACCGCCTGCAGATTGGTGATAATTTCTCCTCCTCATTGACAATCAACACTAGCACACCTCAGGGGTGTGTACTTAGCCCACTGCTCCACTCTCTATATATACATGACTGTGTGGTTAGGCATAACTCAAATACCATCTATAAATTTGCTGACGATACAACCATTGTTGGTAGAATCTCAGGTGATGACGAGAGGGCGTACAGGAGTGAGATATGCCAAAAAGTGGAATGGTGGCACAGCAACAACCTGGCACTCAATGTCAGTAAGACGAAAGAGCTGATTGTGGACCTCAGGAAGGGTAAGACAAAGGAACACATACTAATCCGCATAGAGGGATCAGAAGTGAAGAGGGTGAGCAGCTTCAAGTTCCTGAGTGTCAAGATCTCTGAGGATCTAACCTGCTCCCAACTTATCCAAGTAGTTATAAAGAAGGCAAGACAGCAGCTATAATTTATTAGGAGTTTGAAGAGATTTGGCATGTCAACAAATACACTCAAAAACTTCTATAGTTGTACCGTGGAGAGCATTCTGACAGGCTGCATCACTGTCTGGTATGAAGGGGTTACTGCACAGGACCAAAAGAAGCTGCAGAAGATTGTAAATCTAGTCAGCTCCATCTTGGGCACTAGCCTACAAAATACCCAGGACATCTTTAGGGAGTGGTGTCTCAGAAAGGCGGTGTTCATTATTAAGGACCTCCAGCACCCAGGACATGCCCTTTTCTCACTGTTGCAATCAGATAGGAGGTACAGAAGCCTGAAGGCACACACTCAGCAATTCAGGAACACCTTCTTCCCCTCTACCATCCGATTCCTAAATGGACTTTGAATCTTTGGACACTAACCTCACTTTTGTTTAATATACAGTATTTCTGATTTTTGCACGTTTTAAAAAATCTATTCAATATACGTAACTGATTTACTTGTTTATTTATTATTATGTTGTTTTATTTTATTTATTATTATTATTATTATTATTATTATTATTATTTTCCCTCTGCTAGATTATGCATTGCATTGAGCTGCTGCTGCTAAGTTAACAAATTTCACATCACATGCCGGTGATAATAAACGACCTGGATGTGGGGGTAGAAGGGTGGATTGGCAAGTTTGCAGATGACACGAAGGTTGGTGGTGTTGTAGATAGTGTAGAGGATTGTCGAAGATTGCAGAGAGACATTGATAGGATGCAGAAGTGGGCTGAGAAGTGGCAGATGGAGTTCAACCCGGAGAAGTGTGAGGTGGTACACTTTGGAAGGACAAACTCCAAGGCACAGTACAAAGTAAATGACAAGTTACTTGGTAGTGTGGAGGAGCAGAGGGATCTGGTGGTACATGTCCACAGATCCCTGAAAGTTGCCTCACAGGTAGATAGGGTAGTTAAGAAAGCTTATGGGGTGTTAGCTTTCATAAGTCGAGGGATAGAGTTTAAGAGACGCGATGTAATGATGCAGCTCTATAAAACTCTAGTTAGGCCACACTTGGAGTACTGTGTCCAGTTCTGGTCGCCTCACTATAGGAAGGATATGGAAGCATTGGAAAGGGTACAGAGGAGATTTACCAGGATGCTGCCTGGTTTAGAGAGTATGGATTATGATCAGAGATTAAGGGAGCTAGGGCTTTACTCTCTGGAGAGAAGGAGAATGAGAGAAGACATGATAGAGGTGTACAAGATATTAAGAGAAATAGACAGAGTGGACAGCCAGCACCTCTTCCCCAGGGCACCACTGCTCAGTACAAGAGGACATGGCTTTAAAGTAAGGGGAGGGAAGTTCAAGGGGGATATTAGAGGAAGGTTTTTCACTCAGAGAGTGGTTGGTGCGTGGAATGCACTGCCTGAGTCAGTGGTGGAGGCAGATACACTAGTGAAGTTTGAGAGACTACTAGACAGGTATATGGAGGAATTTAAGGTGGGGGGTTATATGGGAGGCAGGGTTTGAGGGTCGGCACAACATTGTGGGCTGAAGGGCCTGTAATGTGCTGTACTATTCTACGTTCTAAACCTGATTCTGATTCTGTTTGGGGGTGAGAGGAAAATGGATCAGCCATGATGAAATAGCAAAGCAGACTCAAGGAGCCAAATGGCCTAATTCTGCTCCTATATTTGTGGTCTAGTTAATGACAATGCAAGGTAATCATAGATATTCTATTAGCTCCCCAAACATATCCCACGATTAAGGTTTGCCTTATATCTCCAAAGCATTTTATTGACATGAAGCTTCTAAGCAAGTTTCAGATCCATCCAAATACCTAGGAATCTCATCAATGATAACTGTTCTAATGTCTGTCCTTACAGTCTAAGGTCAACAATGGGCTTATTGATCTGTTTACTAAAACAAGTAACTTCAGTTTTTGCTACTAAAACCCTCACTGCTTGCCCCATTTCATCACAGCCTAAACCTTATTTATTAAAAATAGATTCATGCCCCTTTTCTAGTGAGCCCTATTATCAGTATGCAAAGACTTAGAGATGTCAGGATCAACTTTAGAAAAAAATATAGTTTATCATAGTATTGAACAGGACACCTCCAATCTTCTGAATCTTCAGCCTCTTAAAACGCTCCAGTTTGGACCATCTGGGAGTGGACCCAGTAACCCTTCTCTGCCCTTTCCCCAATGCCGGGGTTTGGGGGGGCATCCTTAAACAAGGAGGGCAGCGCTGTGACCGCACTCCAGGTGAGATACCACTAACACCCTGTCAGCTAGTACTGACGCTTCCCTACTATAATACACGCCAGCCAATCACTTGCCCTGGGAATGATTCCCCATATGCAGCCCTCCTCTGTACTGTGTACGGTGATATCACATCCTCCACACCCAGATTTCTGTCCACTCTCTGTTTACACAGCCTTCTGTACCTCCCATCTCTATATCTCTCTCTGTAGCAACTGTAATGGCCGACAATGGCTAAAGGTGAATCAGATCCTGAACTCGCTAACATCCCGGTTGCTTCTTCTGAGGAAATCCACTGTAGGCTCAGTGCCGGAAAATTGTTTCGAGCTAGCCAAAGAGAATGCTGTTAAACGAAAAGGGAGGCTCGATGAGATGCAAGGCAGTCTAGGTGGGATTTCTGGTGCCTCACAAATTTGTTGCAAAGAGAGGCAAACAAGATGTGAGGTAATGTTGCAGACCTCAGTAAGAGCGATATTTTTGACCAGAAGGGAAGTAACAGTGGATTTCTTTTGGAGTGTTACTTTCCTTTGAATTACTGATTTGAGTCATAGAGACTGAGAGTCCAGAAGCAGAACCTTCAGCTCATTATAGAAAAGTACAGCACAGAACAGGGCCCTTCAGCCTATCTAATTCCTGCCACCCCATTTAAACTGCCTATTCCCATTGGCCTGCACCCGGACCAGGGGGATGGGAACCAGTATGATAGAGTTGAGGATGAACCAGCATGACTGTAAGGAAGGGCAAGCCAATGATTGGGTACAAATACAGACAGAGTAAAGAGTTAAATTGTACTGCAGAGGTAAAGTTCAAAAGGTTGAAGAATGTAGAACTGAAGGTTCTGTATTTAAATATACATAGCATTCGGAATAAGGTGGGCAAACTCATGGTGCATTTAGAGATTGGTCAGTATGAGTTGTGGGCATCGCTGAGTTGTGGCTGAAAGAAGGCCATAGTTGGGAGCTTAACATCAAAGTGTTTACTTTGTATTGAAAGGACAGGCAGGAAGGCATAGGCGATGGTGTGGCTCTGCAAGTAAGAGATGGAATAACATCTTTAGAAAGCAGTGACAGAGGGTCAGTGAATGTTGAATTTTTGTGAGTGGAATTAAGAAACTGCAAGGATAAAAAGAACATTGTGGGAATCATATATAGGCTTCCAAAATGTAACCCAGATGTGGAGTTGAGATTGCAAAGGGAGCTGGAAAAGATGTGTAGTAAGGGTAATGTCACAATTGTAATGGGGGACTTCAATATACAAAGGGGTTGGTGTCAGATCACAAGAGAGGGAATTTGTTGAATGCCTATAAGTTCGCTTTTTAGAGCAGTTTGTGCTTGAGCCTACTCGGGGAAAGGCTGTCATAGATTGGGTGTTGTGTAATAACCCAGATCTTATTAGGGAGCTTAATGTAAAGGAACCCTTAGGAGGCAGTGATCATAATATGATTAAATTTGTACTGCAATTTGAGGAGAGAAGTACAAGTCACATATATCAGTATCGCAATGGAATAAAGGGAATTACAGAGGCGTGAGAGAGAAACTTGCCCAGGTGGATTGGAGGAGGACACAGGCAGGGATGACGGCAGAGCAGAGATGGCAGAATTTCTGAGAATAGTTCACAAGGCACAGGATAGCTCTCCCAGAGCCCATTGGTCCTGGCTTTTATGCTGTGGTACTGTTTCCCAGATGGTAGCAGCTGGAACAGTTTGTGGTTGGGGTGAGTTGGGTCTCCAATGATCCTTCGGACCCTTTTTACATACCTGTCTTTGTACACATCCTGAAAAGTGGGAAGTTCACATCTACAGAGGTGCTGGGCTGTCCGCACTGCTCTCTGCAGAGCCCTGCGATTGAGGGAAGTACAGTTCTCATACCAGCCAGTGATGCAGCCAGTCAAGATGCTCTCAACTGTGCTCCTATAGAAAGCTCTGAGAATTTGGGGGCCCATACCAAACTTACTCAACCGTCTAAGGTGAAAAAGGCACTGTGCCTTTTTCACCACACAGCCGGTAAGTACAGACCATGTGAGATCCTTGGTGATGTGTATGTCGAGAAACCTGAAGCTATTCACCCTCTCAACCCCAGATCCATTGATGTCAATAGGGGCTAGCCTGTCTCCATTCCTCCTGTAGTCCATTACTGGCTTCTTTGTTTTTGCAACATGGAGGGAGAGGTTGTTTTCTTGACACCACTGTGTCAGAGTGATGACTTCTTCTCTGTAGGCTGCCTCATTATTATTTGAGATTAGGCCAATCAGTGTAGTGTCATCAGCAAATTTAATCAGCAGATTGGAGTTCTGGGTGGTGACACAGTCGTGGGTAAACAAAGAGTAAAGGAGGAGGCTTAGTACACAGCCCTGAGGGGCACCTGTGTTGAGTGTCAGAGGAGCAGAGTTGAGGGAGACCCCTCTTACTAGCGATGTGCCAGAGGTCTGTGAGCATCAGGAAGCAGGAGTGAGTGCCATTGCTATTAGAAAGGAAAAAGCGCGAAGCAAACTCAAAGGTTTTAAGGTGATAAGTCATTGGGCCAGATGGACTACATCCCAGAGTCCTGAGAAAGGTTGCTGAAGAGAGAATATTGGTCACGATCTTTCAAGAATACTTAATTCTGGCATGGTCCTGGAGGACTGGAAAATTGCAAATGTCACTCCACTCTTTAAGAAGGGAGGAAGACAAAAGAAAGGAAATTATTGGCTAGTTAGCCTAACCTCAGTGGTTGGGAAAGCATTGGAGTCTATTATTAATGTTACGTACCCCGTAACTGGGTTTACAGACCAGCAGAAATAGAAGAATATGTTGGAGTCTGGTGGTACCGAAAACTAAAGGTGTTTATTTGTAAACTACACAATACAGTATCAAAAATACAAATATACATATAAAACAAGTTAGCAATAATAAACATAGAAGTGTAGGAATAATAATCAACAATAATAAACAAGCTCTATCAATGTCTAGGGATAAATAAATTGTCATAAGAGAATATAGAGTTCAGTTCAATTCATGTGTGCTGAGGTAGTTGCAATTGTTGTATTGTAATTTGCCGGAGAGAGAGAGAGAGCGAGCAAGAGATTGAGCATCTGCAGCCAGCAAACCTTCTGTTGTATTCTGATTCCGTCGTACCGTTGTGGTCATTCGGTTATGACCACTCTGTCCTCAGCCAGACCGTTCTTCTGTGGTGGACTCGTCACTCTGGCATGAGTGGACACACACACAAGTCCCCACCAGCCCTGCCGTCACACTGTGAGCTTTGTTGACCGATCTCCTGATTCGGTCCTTGAAGCCCCCACCTTCCTGTGGGTGCACAACACTCGGTCAGTGTCCACTGGTGTATCTGAGGGTGTCTCCCCACACCTGTGTTTTATCTCCACTGACGGAGTATCAGCCATCCATCAACTCAAAATGACCATGTCCATCAAATCAGGCCACTCCTGCTGTCTCCTGAGGAATGTTAACGAGCAAAGTAACGTCCTTGTAGCGAAAGGTAAACAATCCAGGAAGAAGCCATAATACATAAATCAAATGTGTGTCTCTCTCTCTCTTATCTGTAGCATAGCAATAGCAATAGTTCATAGTTCTCAAAGGGGGGGGGGAATGGTTAACTCTGCACCCCATTTCCATCAGGTCTGCTCAGCACTCATAACATTAAGGACAAGGTTTTGAAGTACTTGGAGAATAATGATAAAATAAGTCAAAGTCAGCATGGTTTCTGTAAAGGAAAATCTTGCCTGACAAGTCTATTTAGAGTTCTTTGAGGAAGCAATCAGCAGGGTGAACAAAGGAGATACAGTGGATGTCATTTACTTGGATTTTCAGAGGATGTTTGATAAGGTGCCACATATGAGGCTGCTTAACAAGATAAAATCCCATGCAATTACAGGAAAGATACTGGCATGGATAGAGGAATAGCTGACAGGCAGGAGGTAGCGAGTGGGAATAAAAGGGAGCCTTTTGTGGTTGGCTGCCAGTGACTAGTGGTGTTCCTCAGGAGTCAGTATTGGGACTGCTACTTTTCACACTGTTTGTCAATGATTCAGATAATCGAATTGATGGCTTTGCAGCAAAGTTTGTGGTTGATATGAACATAGGTAGTGCTGAGGAAGCAATGTGATTGCAGCTGGACTTGGACAAATTGGAAGAATGGCCAAGAAAGTGGCAGATGGAATACAATGTTGGAAGTATATGATAATGCATTTTGGTAAAAAGAACAATAGTGTGGACTATTATCTAAATGGGGAGAACATTCAAACATCATAGGCGCAATAGGACTTAGGAGTCACAGGCTGAGTCTGTGGTAAAGAAGGCAAATGCAATGTTGGCATTTATTTCAGGGGAGTAGAATATAAAAGCAAGGAGATAATGCTGAGGCTTTATCAGACACTAGTCAGTCCATGCTTGGAGTATTGTTAACAGTTTTGGGCACCATATCTCAGAAAGGATGTGTTGTCATTGGAGAGAGCCCAGAGGAGGGTCACAAGGATTATTCTGGGACTGAATGGGCTTAACATATGAGAAGCATCTTGCAGCTTTGGGCCTGTACTCACTGAAATTTAGAAGAATGCAAAGGGATATCATTGAAACCTACTGAATGTTGAAAGGACTACATTGGATGGATGTGGAGAGGATGTTTGCTATGGTGAGGGTATCCAGAACTAGAGGGCACTACCTCAAAATTGAGGGGTGACCCTTTAGAAAAAATGTAAGGAGAGATTTTTCTAGCCAGCGAGTATTAAATCTATGGAATGCTCTGCCACAGACTGCATATTAAAACGGAATGTGATAGTTTACTGTGTGGTCAGGGCATAATAACAGGGGACAAGGAAATAGCTGATTAACTAAATGTGTATTTTGCATCAGTCTTCACTGTGGAAGACACTAGTAGTATGCCTGATGTTGTGTGAAGGAAGAGAAGTGGATGCAGTTACTGTTATAAGAAAGAAGGTGCTCAAAAAGCTGAAAGACCTAAGGGTACATAAGTCACCCAGACCAGATGAACTGCATCCTAGGGTTCTGAAAGAGGTAGTGTTAGCGATTGTGGTGGCATTAGAAATGAACTTCCAAAAACCATTGGACTTTGGCATGTTGCCAGAGGACTGAAAAATTGCAAATGTCACTCAGCTCTTTAAAAAAGGAGAAAGGCAGCAGAAAGGAAATTATAGACCAGTTAGCCTGACCTCAGTGGTTGGGAAGATGTTAGAGTCAATTGTTAAGGATGAGGTGATAGAGTACTTGGTAACACAGAACAAGATGGTACAAAGTCAGCATGGTTTCCTTTAGGGAAAATCCTGCCTGACAAATCTTGGAATTCTTTCAGTTGATTACAAGTAGGATAGATAAAGGGGATGCAGTGGATGTTGTATATTTGGACTTTCAGAAGGCCTTTGACAAGGTACCACACATGACGTTGCTTAGCAAGTTAAGAGCCCACGGTATTACAGGAAAATTACTAACATGTTTAGAGCATTGGCTGATTGGTAGGAGGCAATAAAAGGATTCTTAATAAAATTCAATAAAAGGGAATAAAAGGATTCTTTTCTGACTGGCTGCCAGTGACTAGAGGTGTTCCGTTGGGGTCGGTGTTGGGACTACTTTTTATGTTGTATATCAATGATTTAGATGATGGAATAGATAGTCTTGTTGCCAAGTTTTCATATGATACAAAGATTGGTGAAGGGGCAGATAGTGTTGAGGAAACAGGGAGGATGTAGAAGGGCTTGGACAGATTAGGAGACTGGGTGAGAAAGTGGCAAATGAAATACAATGTTGGAAAATGCATTGTCATGCACTTTGGCAGTAGAAATAAATGTGCGGACTATTTTCTAAACTGGAGAAAATCCAAAACTCTGAGATGCAAAGGGACTTGGGAGTCCTTGTGGAGAACACCCTTAAGGTTAACTTGCAGGTGGTGTCAGTGGTGAGGGGAGCAAATGCCATGTGAGCATTCATTTCAAGAGGTCTAGAATACAAGAGCAGGGAAGTGATGCTGAGTCTTTATAAGGCACTGGTGAGGCCTCATCTTGAGTATTATGAACAGTTTAGGGCCCCTCATCTTAGAAAAGATGTGCTGGCATTGGAGAGGGTCCAGAAGAGCTTCACAAGAATGATTCCAGGAATGAAACGGTTATCATACGAAGAACATTTGATGGTTCTGGGTCTGTACTTGCTGGAATTCAGAAGGATGAGGGTATCTCACTAAAGCCTTTCAAATGTTGAAAGGCCTAGACAGAGTAGATGTGGAAAGGATGTTTTCCATGGTGAGAGAGTCCAGAACAAGAGGGTGCCCTTTCAAAACAGAAATGCGGAGAAATTTCTTTAGCCAAAGGCTGGTGAATTTCTGGAATTTGTTGCCACATGCAGGTGTGGAGGTCACATTGCTTAGTGTTTTAAGGCAGAGATTGATAGGTTCTTGATTGGACATGGCATCAAAGGTCACAGGGAGAAGGCTGGGAACTGGGGTTGAGGAGGAGAAAAAAATGTATCAGCTATGATTCAATGGCGGAGCAGACTTGATGGTTGAATGGCCTAATTCTGCTCATATGTCTTCTGGTGTTCCAATAACTTTCTCACAACTGATGTCCGACTCAGCAGCCTAAAATTTCTTTTTAGAGCCTTTTTTAAATAGCAGACAGCATTAGCTATCCTCTGGCACCTCACCTGTCACTAAGGATGATTTAAATATCTCTGCTTAGGTCCCGGCAATTTCTTCACTGGCCTCCAGTAGGGTCCAAAGGAACACCTTGCTACCTTGTGGATTTACCCACCCTGATTCCTCACAGGGTAGCAAACACCTCGTGTTCTGTAATCTTCATAGGGTCCATGATCTCACTGCTGCCTTGCCTCACTTTTATAGACTTTGTATCTGTCTCCCAAGTAAATACAGATGGAAAGAAAGCATTTAAGATCTCCCCATCTGTTTTGGCTCCACACATGGATTATCATTCTGGTCGTCCAGAGGACCAATTTTATCCCTAGCAATCCTTTTGCTCTTAACATACTTGTATTATCCCTTGGGATTCTCCTTCCCCTTGTCTGCTAGAGCATCTTCATGTCTTTTCTTGGGTTCCTGATTTTTCTTAAGTGTTCTCTTGCATTCGTTGTGCTCCATAAGCACTTCATTTATTCGTACTTGCCTATGCGTGCTATGCACTTCCTTTTTTCTCTTAACTAGGGCCGCATTAACGCTTGGAAGCCAAGGTTCCCTACACTTGTTGTCCTTACCTTTTATTCTGACAGGCATATACAAGCTTTGCATTCTCAAAAATTCATTTTTGAAGGACTCCCACTTTCCAAGTATACCTTTGCCAGAAAACAGCCTATCCAAATCCACTTTTGCCAGATAATTTCTGATACCATCAAAACAGGCCTTTCTCCAATTTGTAATCTCAACCCGCAAACCAGACCTACCTCTTTGCATATTTACTTTGAAACTAATGTCATTGTGGTCATTGTATGCAAAGTATTCCCCTACACAAGCTTCTGTCACCTGCCCTATCTCACTCCCTAATAGCAGATTCTGCATCACACAATCTCTCATTGGGACTTCTACGTACTGATTGAGGACACTTTCCTGAACACATTTGACAAGCTCTGTCCTATCCAGTCCTTTTACAGTATGGAATTCCTAGTCAATGTGTGGAAAGTTAAAATTACATAACTATCTTATATTTCTTGCAACAGTCCTCAATCTCTTTACAGATTTGTTTCTCTGAATCCCTAGGACTGTTGGATGGTCTGTAACATCACACCATTAATGTGGTCATACCTTTCTTATTTCTCAGTTCCACCCATAACACTTCACTAGTCGAGTTCTCCGTTCTGTCTTGACTGAGCACTACTGTGACATTTTCCCTGATGAGTAACACTACCCCTCCTCCTTTAGTACCACCCACTCTGTCATATTCAACTATCAAGAGGTTATTTCCACTATCCTGCCTAGCATCCCCACAGTTCTAACTGTGCAAATACGAAGAAGGAAAACACTAAATAAACTGGGGGGAAATGATCTGCCTACAGCTTTTACACCTCCTTGCACTCAAGCTTCTACTCACTGCCTTGATGAGATAAAGCCACAAAAACCCCACTCTAGCACTGTCCAACCAGCCACTCCAACAACAGCCACTTTACCCTATTTTATATTGTCCTTGCCAATCAATCCCGATCACTGATTGGCTGCTTCTCAAAACACCATACCACCGTGAATCAATACCTTATGTACTCATTGGTGAACCTGAGTGAGCTACGTCTTCTCACGCTTTGGACCGCAGATAGGCTGCAGAGAGCTGAGAGATGATGTTACAGCTACATATATTGAGCCCTGGTCAGACCCCACTTGGAGTACTGTGCTCATTTCTGGTCACCTCACTACAGGAAAGATGTGGAAGCTTTAGAAAGAGTGCAGAGGAGATTTACAAGTATGTTGCCTGGATTGGGGAGCATCCCTTATGAGAACAGGGTGAGTGAACTTGGCCTTTTCTCCTTGGAGCGACACAGGATTAGAGGTGTATAAGATGATGAGAGGCATTGACCATGTGGATAGTCAGAGGCTTTTTCCCAGGGCTGAAATGGCTACCACGAGAGGGTACAGTTTTAAGCTGCTTGGAAGTAGGTGCGGAGGAGATGTCAGGGGTAAGTTTTTTACGCAGAGAGTGGTGAGTGCTTGGAATGGGCTGCCAGTGATGGTGGTGGAGGCAATAAGGTCTTTTAAGAAACTCCTGGATAGGTAAATGGAGCTTAGAAAAATAGAGGGCTATGGGTAACCGTAGATAATTTCTAAAGTAAGTACATGCTTGGTACAGCATTGTGAGCCAAAGGGCCTGTATTGTGCTGGAGGTTTTCTATGTTTCTATGTTTCTACAATGCTTACCCATGCCTGATCTATACTTTCTCTATTTTGTCAATTCAGGTTCTCTTCAGATGTTTCTTAAACATTATTTACTTCCTCCACCCCTAATAGATAGTGTGCTGCAGACTCCAAGCATTCTTTGGAGGAAAGCAAATACCCTCTTAATGTCATTCCCTCCCATTGTTTAGACACCATTTTCATTTTTATTGTCGATTCCATCTATGCTCCTCACAGTTTTGTACACTCACATCACTCTCCCATCAACCTTGTCCTCTCCAAGGAAAACAGATCCAACCCTTCCCAGTCTCCCTTCATCACTGAAACAGCCAAGAAAAAATCCTCAAGAATCTCCACTGCAGTGTCCCCTGCACTGTCATAATCTTGCAGTGCTCTGAAGATGTCCCAGCACTCTGTTCCCACTGCTCTTTGACCAAAAGAGTGCTGAAACCCTCCCTTGCCTACCCTACCCCTACGACAGGTATAAAGCATGCCTGCTGCCTATATCATATGGCTGAACAAGTACAGAGCTGAGAGAGCTACAGTCCCCAGTAATCATCCACTCACACGAGGCAGGCAGGTTTCTATCTTATATTCTTTATTACTGAAATGTCTGTTACATCATTAGGGGGCCTCTGCTTTTCCATTCTCACACACTCGGCAGAGGTTGCAGACCCCATGGGATTAGACACAGATTCTTGCCGTTAATTCCATTAATACAACAAACAGGATAACCCGCATTGCAATGTTAGTCTTACGGCCTGTCTTGGGAGAGAGGGGGAAGTGTCACCCCCCCTTGACCTGTCTGGGTGGGGGAGTACAGGGGGTTGGAGGGGGTCATTGGTGAGACATGACAGACAGCCCAACTCAGGCACTATTCAGGTCAGGTCCCCAAACAGCCAATTACAGCTTGGGGTCAGAGCAGTGCTTGAGTGGGCCAACTTGAGTTTGAGCAGAGTGCACTCTTGAGCTGACCAATGGTGGCCATTGTGTCTCAGGTCATTAATGAACTCAATTGACCAGTGGCAGCCAGTGTCTCTCTGGTCATTGGCCAGCCAAGCTGATCAATGGCAGCCAATGTCTTCCTGGGTGCTGGCCAGCCAGGCTGATAAATGACAGCCAAAGAGCAGCCAGGCTGACGAATGAAACCAAAGTCTTTCTGGTCATCGGTCAGCCAAACTGACCAATGGTGGCCAGAATCTCAGCCCCTTCCTGATTTTGTTCTTTTGGTTTCAGAAGCCAGATTTTTGGTAGTTCAGAGTAACAACCAGCCCCATCCCTGCTCCCGGAGCTGTGCTGGGGTTGAGGCACTTGTTGGTTGGGTCTTCTTCCACCCCCTTGAGCATACAGTGAGGGTTTGGGATGCACCCAGAGACATAAGATAGTACCGTCTGGGGTGAGCCAGGGGAGGAGAGGGTCAGTTTTGGCCATCAGGAATGAAAGGGGATGGGATTCCCAGGGTCACGGGTAATGTTTCCAATGCAGGGTCACCCCTACCCTCTGCCACCAATGGGGCAGGAAATGGGAGAGAGGTTAGGTTGTCTGCTTGCCCCCACAACCCTAACTGACCTGACGCAGGAACCACACATACCAACTCCAAGGGCCGTTGGCAATCGTTGGAGTCCACAAGGATTGCCCCTTCCCCTTTGCCCTATTCCAATATCACCCCCCCCCCACCAACCTATTCTCAACCCAGCTGGACCACCAACCCCCTTGCCAAGCCCTGGGACTGCATGGAGGTGGTAGAGGAGCCCGAGGTGAGGGAGAGCTGGAAGACGGGAAGGGGGGAGCTGCAACTTGTGGTGATGGGTAGGCATTGGCAGAGTCTGGCCGGTTATCTGGTGACGGCCCCTGGACCCCTGCCCTCGGTGTCACTGCCGGTGTCCGAATCTGTCAGCGTCAGCTCGATAGTCATAAGCACACGCTGGCCGTCCCCAGCCCTGGCCGGTGCCCCTGCATTGCCCCTCCCAGCGCCCCCCCGGCGGGCTAACCGCTATTTCCGCTCCCTCTTGGACTCCGAGGTCTTCGCCTTCTTCTCACTGGCCCCCTTGCCGCTCTTGCTCTGGTCCAGGGTGGCGTAGAGGACAGGGCCCTGACCGGGAGAGAGGCCGCATGGAGATCAGCCCATCCCCGTCACCTTCACTGTCCCTCCACTCACAACCCACCCTCCATCCTCACCACCGATCCAGCACCACCCATTCCTCCCTTCACCACCCTTCCCCCCCCTCTCTCCATCCCTGTCACCAATCCAGTAGCCCCCTTCCCTCCCTTCACCACCTCCCTCCCTCCCACCCACCCACCCATTGCCACAATTTACTTCCCTCCCACCATTCATCCCTTCACAGACTATCCAGAGTACTGGAATAACCCCCTCCCATCCCTTCAGGAACACTCTGCTCCTTTCCCTTCCTGACCTCCCTACTCCCCCTCCCCTCACATCCTGCAATTGTTGCTCCTCCTTTCTCCCCTCAATCCGCTTTGGTCACCTCCCATTTTTCTCACTCATCTACTCTCTTCACCATTCTCTGTTACATCCCTTTTTGATCCTCCCTCCCCTTACCTTTAATCCATCCTACCCCAAGACTCTATTCCACTGCCAATATCTTACCAAATTACCTCATCCCTTACCCATTTCCCCTCTACCTATAAACTTGCCATCCCCAGAGCCCTCCCTCCACACCTTCTCCAGTCCCCTGACCCCTCCCTTCCAAGCACTCCTCCAAAACCTCTATCCACTGGACAGACAGCTCCCTCCACTTCCCCTCCCCTTCCCTCCCCCCTCCCACCTTGCCCATGATCTCTCCCATGTACCCCTCTTTCCCAGACCTCAGTAAGATCAGGGGGACTGGTCATCCTGGGAAATGGGAAGTCCTCTCCGATCCGCCGGCAGAGAGCTCCAGACTTAGAACCCTCCCTTCCACCCGCCAGGTTTCATACTCACCTTAGTCCCAGTCCCAGACTTCCCGCTGGCCTTTCCACGTTCTGCAGCACTGCAGGGGGATCAAAGTGAACATATCATGGTTATTTAGGATATCAGGGCTCTGATCTGGTGGATTATACACAGAATCACAGATCTCCAGGCAGGGATCTAATCCGGGGGTGTAGGGAGACGGTATATATCCAACAACAGATCTCTGGAAGTGGGTTATAGGCTGAAGTCTAATCCAAGAGTTCAGGAGGTCTACATATACAATAGAACCCCAAGAGTGGGTTACTGCTGGGAATTAAGCTAGGGTTTCAGGTATTTATATATGGAAATACAGTGGGAGTGAGTTACAATTTGAAATCTAATCTAATCTAATCTAATCCTGGAGGTTGGGATCTCATCCAAGGGTTTGGTGAGTTTATATAGTAAATCCTTGGGAGTGGATTACAAACTGGGATCTGATCAACTATTATCTTGCGCTCTCTTTCGCTTACTCACTTTCATTTTTTCATGTTCTCTCACATTCTTCCGTTTCTACATTCACTTTTCCTCATTTTCTTCATTTCTCTCATTCCTTTCTCATTTCCTCATTCTCTCTCCCTGATTAACTTCATTTCTATCTTACATTTTCTTTATCTCTCTCATTGTCATACACTCTGTCTCTCATTCTCTCTTCCACTCCCTGTCTCTCTCTCCCAGATGCCTCCATGTCTTGTTTTTCTCATTCTATCTCTCTCCTTCATTGTTGGTCTCTCTCATTCTCTCAGTCCCTTCACCTCTCCCTCTCATTCCTTCTGTCTCTCTCTGTCTCATTCCCTCATTTACCTGGCTCCTTTGAAGAAGATGGTCTCACTCCTTGCCCGTCTCCGGACAATGTAGCGGAACAGGTATAGTCCTCCAACAATTAGTAGAATGATCCCAAGGAAGGTGCCGATGATAGCACCCGACACAACTCCAGCACCGATGGGGGGAACTGTGGAGAGCACACAGAGGAAACCTTACATCAAGTACTTGCAGTAATGTCCTACCACCAAGATCACCATAATGCCTCTGTACAAATCCCCAGCAACTGTATTTCAACTGTGCAACCCCTCAACCTGCCTCTGTCATCCCAGACTTGGTATCTTGAATCCCTTTAGCCCTTACACCAATCCCAGTCTCTGTAATACCCTCCAGCACCTATACTCTCCTCATCTCTTTAACCCTCCTTGACACATACACCCCTACCTATCTCATGACCCACTCAGGCCCCTACACCCCTCGCTCTCTCCATGACCCACTCCAGTCTGTAGGGCTCAGTCATCCAGCCAATGGCACTCGTACCTCCAGCTCCTTGTGTCCTACTTTCTGGAATTCCCAGAAGAGTTTGTGCATCTCCCCTCTCTCCCTCCTCTCCCTAGGCTGAGCTTGACTTGTGTAAAGCTGATTGTTCAGTACACTTTACAACACTTCAGATATTTTGAAGCAGTTGATGCAAATGACATAGTCATGAGGGTTGGGCTGACATAGTGTGTTAAATGTCTACACAGGATGTACGTGGTTTGGCTTACTTCTGTCGTAGACTGTCAGATGAACATCTGATGAGGTTCCAATCACATCTGGAGGGTTCTTGACATCACAGGTGTAGGTACCATTGTCGATGTAGTCCAGATTTCGGATGACAATTGAACCATCGTGCTTGGATATATCCCCAACCCATTCCACTCTCCCTTTGAATTGGCCCCACTTCTCAATGTAAGGAACTCCATTGCCATAGTGAAAGATCTGTAAAGTGAATGAGAGGTGTAAACATATTCGTATACTGTCCCATCACATATTCCCAGGACATGGGTCAGACACACAGTGAAACTCCCTCCACACTGTCCCATCACACACTCCCAGGGCACAGGTCAGACACAGAGTGAAGCCCCCTCTACACTGTCCTGTCATACAGCTCCAGGGTAAAATATAATCTCCTTTGAAGAATCCACAGATGCATTGTATGTGTATAGGATGTTCACGCACTCCCTGCATTCCCCAGTATCAGATTTCGGAGGGCTTCCCATTGAGCAACCCACAGTTGTCAGATCAGCTGCTTCTTCCACTATTCCATCTTGCTGAGCTTGACTGTGCTACATTAGGGGCTCATTACCCCTTAAGCCTGAGCTCCAACTAGCACATAGGTAGTACCTAGCACCTTCCAGTGCTGACCATACACTTTCCAACCACAGCAGCACTCACCGAGATAATTTCTCTGGAGTTGTCAGGGCGGAATCTCCAGCTCAGTGTGGTGAGATCAGAGACGTACTCACTGGACCAGAATCCACAGTACAGCGTCACATCCGAGCCGACAGTTTTGTGGAGATTATGGTGCGTGGACACCGAGATGGCATGTGTGGAGCTCAGCACTGACCAATGAAAAGAGAATCAGGTTAATCCAGCTCCCTCACCCTTCTACCCCAGAACCCCATGTCACTGGCTGTGTCCCAATTGATGTTAATCCAGCTCCCTCATCCTGCAATCTGTTAAGCATGCCATTGCATGCAGGGGTCAGGCACAGGATGAAGCTCCTTCTACACTGTCCCATCACACACTTCCAGGACACGAGTCAGAAAAAGTGTGCTGTTTCCACTCTGTTCCACCACATGCTCCCAGATCATGGGTGGATGAAAGGTTTGCTCAGTAGCAGGTGGCAGAGGATCGTGGTGGATGATTATATTTCTGACTGGAAGTCTGTGAGTAGCAAGTGTACTACAGGGGTTGGTGATGCAATACTTGTTTCTGAAATTTATCAATGACCTGGATGTGATGTAGATGATACTATCAGTAGGTCATCTTGATAGGAGCATTTCTGCTCCAGATGGTGAAGGAAGCTTGTGCAGTGCTACAGCAGGACATAGATCAGTTGGAAGGCTGGGCAGAACACTGGCAGTTGCAGTTTAATTCCAACCAGTGCCAGCTGTTGCACTTTAAAGGGTAAACAAGGGCACTACAGTAGCATGGTAGTTAGTGTACACTATTACAGCTCAGGGCTTTGGAGGTCTTTTCCAATGCCATCTGTAAGACCTTTTGTATGTTCCTTCCCGCAAGCACCTGCATTTCCTTCGGGTGCTCCAATTTCCTCCCACAGTACAATGATGTACCAGTTAGTAAGTTAATTGGTCATTATAAATTGCCCAGTGATTAAGCTAGGGTTAATTAGATGGGTTGCTGGGCTAGAATGGCCTGTTCCACACTGTATCGTTAAATAAAAATAAACAACAGATGTGCTCAGTGGTCAGGCCTTGGGGAGTACTGGCATTCAAATTTATAGTTCCTCCAAAATGGGAACACAGGTTGATCTGGTAAAGGTGTATAGCATGCTACCAGAGATTCCTCTGGAACACTCATTATGGAGCAGAGGGGTACAAGTGATGACGCAGACAGACAATGTGGTAAAAAAGACGTTTAACACACAGGTCTTCATCAATCACGGCAGTCAGTATGGGAATTGGTTCAGTTGTATAAGTTGCTGGTGAGGCGACAGTTGGAGCTTTGGTCACCCTCTGATAGGAAAGATTGCAGAGAGGATTTACAAGAATGTTGATAGGATAGAGGGTCTGAGTTACAGGAAGAGGTTGGCCAGGCTAGGTTTTTATTACGCAGAACATATGCGACTGAGGGGAGATCTTATAGAAGTGTTTAAGATCATGAGAGGTGCAGATAAGGTGGATGGTACCAGTCTCTTCCTGGGGTGGGGAATTCCAAACCTAGGGGAATAGGTTTTAGAGTGAGGGGTAAGATTTAAAAGGGACCTGTGGAGCAACTTCTTCACTCAAAGGCTGGTGAGTACATGGATCAAACTTCCAGAGGAAGTATTTGAGGCACATAAGAAGCACTTGGATAGGCCTTTGTGAGAAGGGATTTGTGCTTAGAGGGAAATGGGCCAAATGCAGGAAATTAGGTGGGCACCATGTTGGGTGAAGGACATGTATCACTGCTGCATTGCACTTTGGCTCTCTGCTGGCCTTTGTCAGCCTGGACATCAACTATAGCAGCTTGGATGTCAGGTTATAAGTTTATAAATCATCAATTAGACCTGACTTACAGAATCAGATGAGGTTCTGGTGCCCCACACAATAGGAAGGATGGGACTGCATCGGGGAGGGTGCAAAGGAGATTCACCAGGATGCTGTCTGCATTAGTTTGAAGGAGAGACTGGATGGACAGGCTTTGTATTCCCTGGAGCAGAAGAGGCCTTGGGATTACTTTGGGATAACCTAATTGAGTTGTACATAAGAATGAGGGAACAGACAGGGTATACAGTAGGAATCTGTTTGCTTTGGTGGGGTTGCTTAAAGCAAGAGGGTTTAGATATCTGATTGCATGATTCCATAAAGCTCACTCTAAGCATCCCATCACACTCCCAGGGTCAGACACAGAGTGAAGCTCCCTCTACACTATCCCATTACACACACCCAGGGTCAGACACAGAGTGAAGCTCCCTCTACACCATCCTAGCACACACTCCCAGGGTCAGACAAAGAGTGAAGCTCCCACTACACTATCCCATCACACACTCCCAGGGTCAGTCACAGGGTGAAGCTCCCTCTACACCAACCCATTACACAATCTCAGGATCAGACAAAGAGTGAAGCTCCCTCTAAACTGTCCCATCACTCACTCCCAGGGTACAGGTCAGATACAGAGTGAAGATTTCTCCACTGATTTCCTGTCCTTGCTCTCTGTGAAAGAGAAGGATTATCAATTTATTTCAGTGACTGGATGTTAGATTCCATACTCCACCTCCAGCCATAGCCATCCCACAGGATGGCATTCCAGGGAAAGTTGCATGGGCTCTGGCATTCCGTGGGAACAGAATAGCAAACAACTGAAAGGGCCTGGTTAGGTGTTTGTCTTCGGAAGCATTAAACATACCCCACATCTTTTCATACTAACTGGGCAGCCCAGTCTCTGTCGGTGGGAATTAACCTCTCACCACCCCCATTCTGACATACGCTGAGTGGCCTGTCCACTATTGGAGGAGTGGAGGGGGAAAGGGAATTAACCTTCTCACTTCCTTCTCTGCACCTCCACACTGGGTGGTCCAGGCTGTTTCCTATTGGGCTATTAATTCTCTCTCCTCACCCCCAGAGGCACACACCAGGCAGCCTGTCCCATATCAATGAGATAAACCTGCTCGCCCTCTCCCCCACCCACCCACCCACACACACACCAGGCAGCCTCACCGATATCTGTGGGATTAACCATCTCACACTCTCTCCCCACCCACCCACACGAGGCAGCCTATCCCGTATCTATAAAATTAACCCCCTTGTTCACTCTCCCCACACAGACACCCACACGGTGCAGCCTGTCCCATACCTGTGAGATTAACCCTCTCTCCCCACCCACTCACCCATCCACACACACCAGGTAGTCTGTCTCATATCTATAAAATTAACCCCCTTGCCCCCTCTCCCCACAAAGACACCCACACCAGGCAGCCTGTCCCATATCCGTGAGATTAACCCCCTCACCCTACCCACCCACCCACACCAAGCAGCCTGTCTCATACGCACGGCACGAACCCCCTCATGCCCCATTGACCATGTAGCACCGACTGGAGTTGGGGTGAAGGGGCCATTGCTGTGCATCTTACCAGAGAGTGCGTAGAGCACGGCGACACAGCAGACAGATGCAGCTTTCCCGTTATGGCACATGCCTGCGCCAGGAGCTTGTGTTCGAGGGAACGATGAAGGTAGAGAGGATCTCCCTGGCGTTTAGTGATGCCCTGCTGTTACTCAGCCAGCCCTTGTCCTGCGCTCTATCTCGATAACAGAGTGCCAGCGGCCACTTTTAAGGCACATTGAACCCACCCCTTGGATGTCAGTGGGGCAGGGTGGGCTGGACCGGTTGGCAGTGACAGGGAGCAGGGCTGCACTGGGCGGGCATTCAGCTCACGTACAAAGAAACAAGTGTTTGGTGGCAGAGCGCGCACACTCGAACACTCACACACTCACACACACACAAGCACAGAGAATTCCAGGGATTGTTCTGGAACAAAGGAGGGAGTCTACTCATCCATCGGCACACGGGGGAGATGTCACTGAGAGACTGCCGCTGACATTACCAGTTAACTGCCTGCTCTCTGAAAACTTCACTCTGTCCCACAGGGCATGGCGAGGCAGAAGTTTTATAGCATGCTAATCTTCAGGTTTGGGGGTTTATATACACATAACAAACCCCCAGGAAGGGATTACAGGATGGGATCTAATTCTGGAATTTGTGGTGTTTATATGTAGATTAACAGGTCCACAGGAATGAGTTACAGGCTGGGATCCAATCCAGGGGTTTTGGGAGATTGATTAAGTATATATAATTACAGAATGCTGGGAGTGTGTTAGAGGCTGCTATCTAATCCAGTGGTTTAGGGGTGTACGTACAGAATAAGAGATGCTCAGGAGTGACTTACAGGTTGGGATCTGAGTTTTATATATACCCAAGGGGGATCAGGGTTTATTTTTTATAGAGTAATAGATTCCTAGAAGTAAGTTATAGACTGGGATTTAATCCAGAAGTTCTTAGTGTTAAAGTATAGCTCAGGAACAGGCCTTACCACCCATGATGTTGTACCAAACTAATTAACTGACTGAACCAATTCCTTCTGCCTACACAACATCCATATTCTTCCATTCTATGAATATTCATGTACCTATCCAAGAGCCTCTTAAATGCCTTTGTCATTCTTGCCTCTATTACCACCCCTGGCAGTGCATTCCCAGCACCCACCATTCTCTGTAAAGAACTTGCACCCTTTAACATTAACCACATGCTTATAGTATTAGGCATTTCAACCCTATGAAAAAGCTACTGGAAGCCCACTCTTTCTTATAATTTTATAAACCTCTATCAAGTTTCCCCTTAGCCTGTGACACTCCAGGGGGAGAAGAAACAGGATTGTCCAAACTCTCCTCTAATCCAGGCAGCATTGTGGTGAACCTCTTTTGCATTCTCTCCAAAGCCTCCACATTCTTCCAGAAATGAATGGAATTTTCCAGGTGTGGCTTAACCAGAGCTTGATAAAGCTGCCACATAACCCCCTGAATCTACAGCTCAGTGCCTTGATTAATAAAGCATATCCTATGCCTTCTTTACTACCCTATTAACCTGTTCAGCCACTGTTTTCAGGGAGCTATAGACTTGAACTCCACAATCTCTCTGTATATCAACACTATTCAGGGTCTTACCAGTAACAGTGTACTGCCTCTCTGCAATGACCTCCCAAAGTGCAACACTTCACATTTGGGTGAGTTAAACTGCACCTACTCCATCTATTTTGCCATCTATGTCTGCAACTGATCTATTCTTTGGCAATCTTCCACTCTATACACCGCACAAACAATCTTTTGTATCACCTGGGAACTTCCTAACATATCCATCCATGTTTTCATCCAAGTTTTTTATGGAATATTACTACTCATTGACCCCCCTCCAGAATATGTTTCATTGATGATTACCATCAACCTTCCATGGGCAAGTCAATTCTGAATCCAGATGGCAAAGTCACTGTAGATCCCATGCATCTTAATCTTCTGGATCATCCTTTAACAAGGTAATAGATCCCTAGAGTGACTCACAAGCTGGGATCTAATCCAGGGGTGTATATAGATATATATGAAATAATATATTCTTGGGAATGGGTTTGAGGCTTTGATCTAATGCTGGGTTTCTGATCTGGGTTGTGGGTTACAGGCTGGAAACAAATCTAGGAGTTCATATATAGAATAAACAATTTCTAGGAGTGAGTTACAGACTGGGATCTCATCTGTGGGGTTGGAAGGTTTATATATGGGTTTGGAATGTTTAAACTAATTTGGTGGTGGGGGGGGGGGATGGAACCAAAGTGAAGGGACTCAGGATAGTTAAAAAGCAAAGATGGCATGCAGTCAGACTGTCAGAAACTGGCAGATAGATGATAGGACATAATTGCAGCCAGCAGGGTGAGTATCAGAGCATTAGGGATGCAGAATCAAAAAGCATAGCAAATACATTACTCAAAGTGTTATATTTCAGTGCATGGAATACAAGAAGTAATGTGATATCATATTTCATCTTTTCCCTCCTTACAATTCTTTTAGTTGCTCTCTGTAGTTCTTTAAAAGCTTCCCAATCCTTTGTCTTCCCACTAATTTTTGCTTTGTTGTATGCCCTCTTTTGTTTTAACATTGGCTTTGACTTCCTTTGTCAGTTGTACTATTTTGCCATTTGAGTATTTTTTCAATTTTGGAATACATCTATTCTGCATCTTTCTCAATTTTCCCAGAAACTTATGCCATTGCTGCTTATGCCATTCCAACCTGTTGGAATTCTTTGAGGAGATATGCAGTGGATGTTGTATATTTGGACTTTCAGAAGACCTTTGACAAGGTGCAACGCATGAGGCTGCTTAGCAAGTTAAGAGCCCATGGTATTACCGGGAAGTTACTGGCATGGTTAGAGCACTGGCTGTTTGGTAGGAGGCAGCGAGTGGGAATAAAAGGATCCTTTTCTGGTTGGCTGCCAATGACTAGTGGTGTTCCGTAGGGGTCGGTGTTGGGACCACTTCTTTTTATGCTGTATATAAATGATTCAGATGATGGAATAGATGGCTTTGTTGTCAAGTTTGTAGATGATATAAAGATTTGTGGAGAGGCAGGTAGTGTTGAGGAGACAGGTAGGCTGCAGAAGGACTTAGGCAGATTAGGGGAATGGGTAAGAAAGTGGCAAATGAAATACAATGTCGGAAAATACATGGTCATCCACTTTGGTAGTAGAAATAAATGTGCAGACTATTTTCTAAATGGGGAAATTTAGAATTCCCCCCGAGAATCCAAAAATCTGAGATGCAAAGGGACTTGGGAGCCCTTGTGCAGAACCCGGTAAAGGTTAACTTGCTGGTTGAGTTGGTGGTGAGGAAGGGAAATGCAATGTTAGCATTCCTTTCAGGAGGTCCAGAATGGAAGAGCAGGGATGCGATGCTGAGGCTTTATAAGTCACTGGTGAGTATTGTGAAGAATTTTGGGCTCATCATCTTAGAAAAGAGGTGCTGGCATTGGAGAGGGTTCAGAGGAGGTTCACCAGGATGATACCAGGAATGAAAGGATTTTCATACGAGGAACGTTTGATGGCTCTGGATTTGTACTCACTGGAATTTAGAAGGATGGGGAGGGGGGGGTTCAATGAAACCTTTCAAATATTATACCATAAAATATAGGGGCAGAACTAGGCCATTTGGCCCATCAAGTCTGCTCCGCCATTCAATCATGGGCTGATCCAATTCTTCCAGTCATCCCCACTCCCCTACTTCCATGCCATACCCTTTGATGCCCTGGCTAATCAAGAACCTATCTATCTCTGCCTTAAATACACCCAATGACTTGGCCTCCACAGCCGTTCATGGCAACAAATTCCACAGATTTACCACCCTCTGACTAAAGTAATTTCTCCACATCTCAGTTCTAAAAGGACGTCCTTCAATTCTGAAGTCTTGCCCTCTTGTCCTAGAATCCCCTACCATGGGAAATAACTTTGCCATATCTAATCTGATCAGGCCTTTTAACATTCGGAATGTTTCTATGAGATCCCCCCCTCATTCTCCTGAACTCCAGGGAATACCAGACGTTCCTCATACAGTAACCCTTTTGAAAGACCTGGACAGAGTAGATGTGGAAAGGATATTTCCCATGGTGGGAGAGTCTAGGACAAGAGGGCACAGCCTCTGGATAGAGGAGAGTCCATTTAAAACAGAGATGCAGAGAAATTTCTTTAGCCAGAGGGTGGTGAATTTGTGAAATTTGATACCACAGGCAGCTGTGGAGGCCTGATTGTTGGGTGTATTTAAGGCAGAGCTTGTTAAGTGCTTGATTGGACATGACATCAAAGGTTTCAGGGAGAATGTGTGAGTGTGGGGCTGAGGAGGGGATAAAAGGAACATCCAAGAATTAGGCCTTTTAGCCCATCGAGTCTGCTCCACCACGATTAAATGGTGGAACAGACTCGATGGGCTAAAAGGCCTAAGTTTTCTCCTATGTCTTATGGTCTTATATAGGATAACAGATTTCCAGGAGTGAGTTACAGGCTGGGATCTAATCCAGGAGTTCAAAAATTTATATACAAATTACTTGGCTGGGATCAAATCATGCATGCAGTTGTGTACTTTTAGTACTGGATTTGAAGCTTGTGCCTGTATAGCATTTTGTTTTACAATAAGAAATTAGCTCTAAGTTTAACTGTGAATAAGGAAGGCAAAACTTGTGTTTAAATTAACTGGGAATGTAAAATCAGTCAAAGAGCCCTAGACTGTCAGTGAAAATCATGCCTACTTACTCAGATCTTACAATATCCCCATTTATTCTTCCATGTTCCATCGACTTTCTACCCTGCTCCTCCACCCCCACCCCCACACTGCATAGACAGCCCAGATTCGCACAGGGTATCAACCAATTACCCAACCAATGCTGTACATACATGTGCAGGTATTGTGAAAGACACTCTTGCCACACCATCATTGGCACATGGCATCAGCGAAGTTCCATTCACAATAAAAGCATATATCAAACACAAATTATAGGCAATTTTTACAAGTAAAACAAAATTGGAGCCAAACAAATCCATATAATGCAAAGTGGTCATAGTGTTGCTAACTGTAGTGACAGGAATTTTCCTGGCTGGTTCAAGAACCAAATTTCTGAATCTGGTGGTGTGGGACTTCAGGCTTCTGTACCTCCTAAGTAACACACACACCACTCACAAAATGTAGAAGGAGAACTCAGCAGGTCTGACATCATCTATGGAAATGAATAGATAGTTAACGTTTTGGGCCGTGAAGTTCCTCTAGCATTTGGTGTGTGTTGCTTTAGATTTCTAGACTTTCTCGTGTTTATGATTCTGTGCTTTCCGCAGAATGCAGCTGCAAGAAGATGGTGTGTCTCAGAAGGTGGTGATCTTTGATAACAGCTGTTGCTTTATTGAGGGGAGAGAAGTGCCCATGATAAATTGTGCAGAGTCCTCTATTCTTTGCATCTTAAGGGAATGCAATTTTAGCAAGAATGCAAACTCCATACAGCCCCAGAGGTCAGGATCAAATCCGGTCACTGGAGTGCTAGGCAGTGGTACTACTCGCTGCACCACTATGTCATGCAGTGGAGTTTCTGTAGTAGAAGCATGTTAACAAAGTGAGCATTATTCCTTTCAAGGGTCAGAATCATGTTTATTATCACTAACGTATGTTGTGAAAACTGTTGTTTTGTGGCAGCAGTACAGTGCAAGGCATAAAATGATTATACATTACAAAAATATGTAACACAAAAAAGGCAATGTGTGTTCATGGGTTCTTGGATCATTCAGAAATCTGATGGCAGAGGAGAAGAACGTTTCTGAATTATTGAGTGTGTGTCTTCAGACTCTTGTACCAGCTCTCCAATGGCAGTAATGAGAAGAAGACATGTCTTGGATGGTGAGGATCTTTAATGATGGACGCTGCCTTCTTGAGGCACTGCCTCTTGAAGATGTTCTTGATGGTAGGAGGGCTGTGCCAGTGATGGAGCTGACTGTGTCTACAACCCTCTGCAGCTTTTTGCAATCTTTTGCACTGGAGCCTCCATATCATGCCGTGATGCACATCACTCTGGGGAATGGAGAATAAGATGCATGGATCAGATATTTAGTATTAGGTCCAACAAAGGATGACTAACATCCTAGAAAAAATTGAGCATCTGGAAGTGGCAGGTAAGGGGAAAATGGAAAATAAGTCTCTATCCTGGTAATCCCTGTGTCCTGATGTATTTTATCCCAGGGTCACCTGAGAACTTGCTGCTGAAAAGTTGAAGTAATCTTTTCAAATTTTCATGAAATCCTGAGATTCAAGACAGTTTCATTCAATTGGAAAATATCAAATGTAATTTTTTAATCAAGAAGACAGGGAGAGAGAACCCAGGAAATAATGGGTCAGTCACCTTAAACCTGTCAGAGTAAATGTTAAAAGTTACTACAGATGTTCTTGAAAAGTTTGAAGTGATCAGCCCAAGTCAAAGTGGTATTAGAGTCATTGAGTGAAACAGTAGAGAGGCAAATTCTCCATGCTGATGAAGAGCCTGCATAAGGACCTGCCTACATTTCATCCATATCCCCATATAACTTTTCTATCCACATACCCATACAAATGTCTTTCAAATAATAGTTATAGAAACTACAGCATAGAAACAGGCCCTTCGGCCCAACTAGTCCATGCAGACCATTTAAACTGTGTAGTGCCTTTGACCTACACCTGGATCATAGCCCTCCATACCCCTACCACTGATGTACCTATCCAAACTTCTCTTTCAATGTTGAAATCAAGCTCATATGCTCCACTTGTGCTGGCAGCTCATTCCACACTCACATCACCATCTGAGTGAAGAAGTTTCCCCTCACTTTCCCCTTAAACTTTTCACCTTCCACCCCTAACCTGTGACCTCAGGTTGTTTTCCCACTGAACCGCAGTGGAAAAAGGCTGCTTGCATTTACCCTATCTATATCCCTCGTAATTTTCTATATCAAATCTCCGCTCGATCTTCTATGTTCTAGGGAATAAACTCTAACCTATTCAATCTTCCCTTATAATTCAGATAGTCCAGTCCCAACAACACCCTTGTAAATATTATGTGTATTTTTTCAATCTTATTTACATTTTTCCTGTAGGTTGGTGACCAAAACTGCACACAATACTCTAAATTAGGCCTCACCAACATCTCATGCAACATCAACATAACATTCCAACTCCCGTACTCAGTACTTTGATTTATGAGGGCCAATGTGCCAAAAGCTTTCTTTACGATGCTATCTACCTGTGATGTCACTTTCAATGAATTATGGACCATTATTCCCAGATCCCTTTGTTCTACTGCACTCCTCAGTTCCCATGTCATTCACTGTGTAAGACCTACCCTTGCTGATCCTCCCAAAGTGCTTCACCTGACTCTTATCTGCATTAAATTTCATCTGACATTTTTCAGCCCATTTTTTCCAGCTAGTCCAGATCTATACAGCTGTTATAGCTATATAGGACCCTGGTCAGACCCCACTTTGAGTACTGTGCTCAGTTTAAGTCACCTCACTACAGGAAGGATGTGGAAGCCATAGAAAGGGTGCTGAGGAGATTAACAAGGATGTTGCCTGGATTGGGGAGCATGCCTTACGAGAATAGGTTGAGTGAACTTGGCCTTTTCTCCTTAGAGCTACAGAGGATGAGAGGTGACCTAATAGAGGTGTATAAGATGATGAGAGGCATTGATCGTGTGGATAATCAAAGGCTTTTTCCCAGGGCTGAAAAGGCTATCGTGAGAGGGCACAGTTTTAAGCAGCTTGGAAGTAGGTACAGAGGAGATGTCGGGTAAGTTTTTTACGCAGAGTGGTGAATGCGTGGAATGGACTGCTAGCGATGGTGGTGGAGGTGGATATGATAGGGTCTTGGAGCTTAGAAAGATAGAGGGCTATGGGTAACCCTAGGTAAATTCTAAAGTAAGTACATGTTTGGTACAGCATTGTGGGCTGAAGGGCCTGTATTGTGCTGTAGGTTTTCTATGATTCTATGTTTCTATCTGGCTGCAAGCTCTGATAGTTTTCCTTGCTGTCCACTACAGTCACAATCTCAGGGTGTCATCCACAAATTTGCTAATCCAGTTAACCACATTATCATCCAGGTCGTTGATATAGATGACAAACAACAATGGACCCAGCACTGATCCCTACGGTACTCCACTAGTCACAGGCCTCCAGATACTATTGTATCTCCCTCAACTACTTTCTCTGGAAGTTCGTTCTATATATGCAACACCATCTGCATGAGGTCCTAGCCTGCCTAATTTCTCCCCATAACTCAGTCTTTTGATTCCTGGCAACATTCTGATAAAGTTTCTTTGTATCCTTTCCAACTTAATGGTATTGTTTCTACAATAGTGTGACCAATACTGTAAATGATATTCCAGGTGGAGACTCAACAACTTCTTGTACAACTCCTATACTCAGTGCATTCACTGATGAAGGCCTAACACCTTCTTCACCATCCTGTGATACCAGTTTCAGCAACCAATAAGACCATAAGACCATACAACAGAGGAGCAGAATTAGGCCATTCAGCCTATCGAGTCCACTCTGCCATTTATCATGGCTGATCCCGGATCCCATTCAAACCTATACATCTGCCTTCTCACCATATCCCTTGATGCCCTGACCAATCTGAAATCTATCAACTTCCACTTTATCATACATTTCCCAATACTGTATTCCATCTGCCACTTTTTTGCCCCATCTTCCAATTTGTCCTAGTCCTGCTGCAATTGCATTGCTTCCTCAACACTACCTCCCCCTCCCCCATCTTTGTATCATCCCCACAAACTTTTTCACAAAGCCATCAATTCTTTTAGCTAAATCATTAATAAACAACATGAAAAATAGTGCTCTCAATACTGACCCCTGAGGAATACCACTAGTCACTGGCAGCCAACCAGAAAAGGCCCCTTTTATTCCCACTCATTGCCTCCTGCCTGTAAGCCATTCCTCTATCCATGCCAGTATCTTTCCTGTAACATCATAGGATTCTATCTTGTTAAGCCGCCTCATGTGTGGCACCTTATCAAATGCTTTCTGAAAATCCAAGTAAATGACATCCACTGCCTTTCCTTTGTCCAACCTGCTTGTTGCTTCCTTGAAGACTCTAACAGATTTGTCAGGCACGATTTCCTTTGACAGAAACCATGATGACTTTGATTATTTTATCATTAGTCTCCAACTACTCTGAAACCTCATCCTTGATAATGGACTTCAACACTTTCCCAACCACTGAGGTTAGGCTAACTGGCCTATAATTTATAGGAAGAAGCACTGTTGACGTTTCGGGCCGAGACCCTTCGTCAGGACTTCGTCTGTACTTCCCTTTATTCCATTGTGGTTCTGATCATGTGAGTTATGTTTCTTCTTCTCAAATTTCAGTATGAATTCAACCATACTATGATCAGTGACTCCTAGGGGTTTCTTTACATTAAGTTCCCTAATAAGATCTGAGTTATTACACAACACCCAATCTAATACAGTCTTTCCTTGAGTAGGCTCAAGCACAAGCAGCTCTAAAAAGCTATCTTGTAGGTATTCAACAGATTTCCTCTTGCATCTGACACCAACCATATTTTCCAATTCTCTTGCATATTGGAGACCACCATTACAATTGTGTCATTACCCTTATTCCATGACTTTTCCAGCTCCCTTTGCAATCTCAGCCCCACATCTTGGCGACTATTTGGAGGCCTACATATGATTCCCATAATGGTTTCTTTTCACTCTTGCATTTTCTTAACTCCACCCACAGAGTTTCAACATTCTCTGACCCTATGTCACCTCTTTCTAAAGATATAATTCCACCTCTTACCAACAGAGCCACACCACCACGTATAGCTTTTTGCCTGTCCTTTTGATACAAAGTATATTCTTTGCTGTCAAACTCCCAACTATGGTCTTCTTTCAGCCACAACTCAGAGATGGCCACAACATCATACTGACCAATCTCTAATTGTGCCACGAGTTCATCCACCTTATTCCAAATGCTATGTGTGTTTAAATACAGAACTTCAGTCTTACATTCTTTACCCTTATGAATTTTGCCTCTGTGGTACAACTTAACTCTTTGCCATGTCTACAGTTGTACTCAATCATTGGCTTGTCCTTCCTTATATATTACATATTACATCATCTATTTGCAAACCTGCTGCCTCATCCTCAGCTCTATCATACTGGTTCCCATCCCCCCCCCCTCCTGCCATATTAATTTAATCCACTCCCAGCAGCTCTAGAAAACTTGCCTGTAAGGATGTTGGTCCCTCTCGGAATCAAGTACAACCCATCCCTTTTGTACAGGTCACATCTGCCCCAAAAAAAGTCCTGATGATCCAGAAATCTGAATCCTTGCCCCCGCTCCAATTCTTCAGCCACACATTTATCCGCTACCTCATTTTATTCCTATCCTCACTGTCATGTGGCACAGGCAGCAATCCCGAGATTACTACCCTTGAAGTCCTGCTTATTAGCTTCCTTCCTAACTCCCTGTATTCTGTTTTCAGAACCCCCTCCCTTTTTCTACCGATGTCATTGGTACCAATATGTACCACAACTTCTGGCTGCTCACCCTCCCTTTTCAGGATATTGTTGATGCTTTCAGAAACATCACAGACCCTGTACCTGGGAGGCAAACTACTATCTGTGTTTCCTTTTTGTGTCCACTGAATCACCTGTCTGCTTCCCTAACTATAGAGACCCTATTACTACTGTACCATTCACAGTATGTCTTGCCTTGGCTTGACTTCACAAATTGGAACACCTCATACTTAACTGGATTTGCCAATCCTCACTTACAAAGCCAATCACAATCCGTCTGCAATTCTTGAAAACTTTCTTGATTATTAAGATATCACCTGTTTTACTATTGTCCACAAAATTAGTAATTAGTGCCTGTTTGAAGAATTATAAGAGATTTTTCAGACATAACTTCCCTGCAGTGTTATATTGGCTAATCCTAATTAAACACTGTCTATCCAAATGCTGGTAGAAGTTGTCCCTTAGAACCCCCTCAAGTAACTTCCCTCCTACCAGTGTCAGGGTGACCAGTCTGTAGAATAGATCCTGACTTGTTGTTGGTGGTCTTCTTAACTAATTATGCATTAGCCATTCTCCAGTCTTCTGGAATTTCACCTGAGGCAAGAGATGAAGTAAATATCTCTCACGAGCATCTTCAGTTTCTTCCCTAGCTTCACACAAGGTCTGAGGATCTTCACTCAGTCAGGCCATGGGGATTTACCTGCTCCTTGGTAATTTGTATAAGGCCCAAGACATCATTTTTCATTTTCACTATTTGCTTAACATCCATTAACTTTTTTATTTATTTAGAGACACAGTGCGAAGCAGGTCCTTCCAGCCCTTCAAGTTGCACCACACAGCAACCCATCAATCATGGATCACAGCAATCCAGCCTAATCACGGAACAACTTGCAATGACCAATTAAACTACAAACCAGTACATCTTTGATTGTGGAGGAAACTGGAGCACCCGGAGGAAACCCACGTGCACACAGGAACAAACATACAAACTTTCTTCCAGAGGATGCTGGAATTGAACTCCAAACTCTGACGCCCTGAGCTTTAATATTGTTGCGCTAACTGCTAGACTACCGTGGGATCCCACCTGTTCTCCACAGTCAAACCTGATGAGAAGTACTTAATAATAATTCTCCCTCATTCTCCTTGGTTCCATGCACAGCCATGCTGATCCATTGCAAATTTCTATAGGGATAAGGTGGAGAGCATTCTGACTGGTTGGTACCGCAGCTCCAATGCACAGTATTGCAAGAGGCTGCAGAATGTTGTAGACTCAGCCAGCACCATCACGGGCACAACCCTGATCACCATTGAGGACAGTTTTAAGACATGGTGCCTCAAGAGGTGGCATCTATCATTAAGGACACCCACCATCTGACATAGCTCTCTTCACATTTCTCCCTCTACAAAAGCCTGAAAACCCACACTCAATAATTCAGAAACAGTTTCTTCCCCTTCACCACCAAATTTCCCGCACATCTGCCCTCACCCCATCCGCCCGCCACCCCACTCGGGATAGGGTTCCCCTTGTCCTCACCTACCACCCCACCAGCCTCCGGGTCCAATGTATAATTCTCCATAACTTCCGCCACCTCCAATGGAATCCCACTACCAAGCACATCTTTCCCTACCTCCCTCTTTCTGCTTTCTGCAGGGATTGCTCCCTACGTGACTCCCTTGTCTACTCGTCCCCCCCATCCCTTCCGGCACTTATCCTTGTAAGCGGAACAAGTGCTACACCTGCCCTTACACTTCCTCCCTCACCACCATTCAGGGCCCCAGACCCTCCTTCCAGGTGAGGCGACACTTCACCTGTGAGTTGGCTGGTGTGGTATTCTGCGTCCGGTGCTCCCGGTGTGGCCTTTTATATATTGGTGAGACCCGACACAGACTGGCAGACCATTTTGCTGAACACCTATGCTCTGTCTGCCAGAGAAAGCAGGATCTCCCAGTGGCCACACATTTTAATTCCACGTCCCATTCCCATTCTGATATGTCTATCCATGTCCTCCTCTACTGTCAAGATGAAGCCACACTCAGTTTGGAGGAACAACACCTTATATTCCGTCTGGGTAGCCTCCAACCTGATGGCATGAATATTGATTTCTCTAACTTCCATTAATGCCCCTCCTCCCCTTCTTACCCCATCCCTGATATATTTACTTCCCCCCCTCTTTTTTTCCTCTCTGCCCATCACTCTGCCCATTCTCCTTCTCCCTGTGGTTCTTGCCTCCCCCTTTCTTTCTCCTTAGGCCTCCCATCCCACGATCCTTTCCCTTCTCCAGCTCTGTATCCCTTTTGCCAATCACCTTTCCAGCTCTCAGCTTCACCCCACCCTCTCATTTCGCATTTCTCCCTCCCTCTCCTACTTTTAAATCTCTTACTATCTTTCTGTTCAGTTAGTCCTGACGAAGGGTCTCGGCCCAAAACGTCGACAGTGCTTCTTCCTATAGATGCTGCCTGGCCTGCTGCGTTCCACCAGCATTTTGTGACAATATTCCAAGTGTGGGTCTGACCAGTGCTTCAGCATTATCTCTTTGTTTTTATATTTTAGCCCTATTAAAAGAAATGTCATCATTGCATTTGCCTTCTTTACCACAGACTCAACCTGTAAATTAATCTTCTGGGAGTTTTGCATGAGGACTCCTAAGTCCATCTGCACCTCCAATGTTTGAATTTTCTCCCATTTCAATAAGAGTCTGCACAATTGCTCCTTTTACCAAAATGCATTATCAAACATTTTCCAACACTGTATTCCATCTGGCACTTTTTGCCCATTATCCCTCTGCCTCTATCGTCTGAAACATCGGAACCCTGGAACACTCAGCTGCCAGTCCTGCCCCTCCTGCAGCCAAGTTTCACTAATGACTACAATGTCATAATTCCACGTGTCAATCCATGCCCTCAGCTCGTCAGCCTTCCCTATAATACTCCTCGCATTGAAGTAGACACACCTCAGAAGATTATTACCACCACACACAACCCTTCTATCTGTAACTTTGCATGAACCTTTAACATAATTTATTTTCACCCCTGCTCCACTATCTACTCTGGCCCTCTGGTTCCCATCCCCCTGCAAATCTAGTTTAAACCCCTCCCCCCCCCAAAAGCACTAAAAAACCTCCCTGCAAGGATATTGGTCCCCTTGTAGTTCAGGTGTGACCCATCTCTCTTGTACAGGTCCCATCTGCCCCAGAAGAGGTCTGAATTATCCTGAAATCTGAAACCCTGCCCCCTACACCAGTTCCTCAGCCACGTGTTCATCCTCCAGAGCATCCTATTCTTACCCTCACTGGCACGTGGCACAGGTAGCAATCCTGAGATTACCACTCTCGAGGACCTGCTTTTTAACTTCCTACCAAGCTCTCTATACTCACTCTTCAGGACCTCCTCACTCTTTCCTCCTACGTCATTTGACCCGATGTGTACTGTGACATCTGGCTGCTCACCCTCCCATTTCAGAATGCTGTGCACGCGATCAGAGACATCCCTGACCCTGGCACCCGGGAGGTAACAAACCATCCAGGAGTCTCTGTCACGACCACAGAACCTCCTGTCTGTACCTCTAACTATCAAGTCCCCTATCACTACCGCTCTCCTCTTCTTCCACCCTCCCTTCTGCACTGCAGAACCAGACTCAGTGCCAGAGATCCTGCTGCCGCAGCTTGTCCCAGGTAAATCATCTCCCCCAACAGTATCCAATTCGGTATACTTGTTGTTGAGGGGAATGGCCACAGAGGAACCCTGCTCTGCCTACCCTTTCCCCTTCCCTTGTCTGACAGTAACTCGATTACCTGTGTGCTGCTCCTTTGCCGTGATTACCTCCCTGAAACTACTATCTATAAACTCCTTATTCTCCAAAATGATCCGGAGGTCATCCAGCTCCTGCTCCAGTTCCCTAACACGGTTTATTAGGAGCTGCAGCTGGATGCACTTCTTGCAGGTGTTGTTGTCATGGACACCGGAGGTCTCCCCAGCTTCCCACATCCTGAAAGAGAAACATTCCAACATCCTACCTGGCATCCTCTCTACTCTAAACAAGCAAAACAAAACTTACCAGAACCTACCCTAGCCTCTGCCTGTTCACGCCGAAGCCTGTTGAGCCAAAGCCATCCCACTCTGCTCCCTCTCCCACTCTGCTGCTCGCTGTATATGGTGATCTATTTTTTTAAACCTTTAGCAGTCTACATCACGCGCCTGCGCAGTCTAGCCTCTTTTCCCCGAGCAGTAAAAAAAAGACTTCTCTCCAAGATTCCTTTACTCCTTCACTCTCAGCCTCTTGCTTCGATTTAGCAAGAGGGATTTAGGAGAAGATTTGTTTCCAGCAAGACAATGACCCCAAGGACAAAGCCAAAGCTACACAGGAATGGTGTAAAAACAACAAAGTTAATGTCCTGCAGTGGCAAGTCAGAGTCCAGACCACAATCCAATTGAGAATTTGTGGCTGGACTTGAAAAGGGCTGCTCACTCACGATCCCCATGCAAAGAAAAATGGGGGAAAATTGCAGGGTTCAGATGTATAAAGCTAATAGAGACTTATCTACAGAGACTCAAGGCTGTAATTACTGCCAAAGGTGCATCTACTAAATACTGACTTGAAAGGGGTGAATACTTACGCAATCAATTATTTTATGTTTTACATTTGTAATTAATTCAGATCACTTTCCTTTGTGATTCAGTGTTGTAAAACAATAAAACATGAAAACTTCCAAGACAGTTGAATACTTTTTATAGGCACTGTATCTTTTTATTTACACAATATATCTTTTTTTTGCATATTGACTGCTTGTCAGTCTTTATTTACCTATAGTTTTTCATAAATTCCATTGTATTTCTTTATTTTCTTGTAAATGCATGCAAGAAAATGAATCTCAAGGTTGTCTATGGTGGCATACAGGTATTTTCATAATAAATTTAATTTGACATTGACCTATTTATGCCCACACTTTGATCCCATTGTGTGCAGTACTCGTCATCCCATTACAGGAAGAAAGCAGAGGCTTTGGAGAGGACGCAGAAGTTTACCAAGGTGCTCCCTGGATTAGAGGTGGTGTTCTATAAGGAAATATTGGACAAACTTAGCTTGTTTTCTTCAGAGTGCAGAAGGCCGAAGGGAGACTAGGCACAGAGGCTCTCATAGGGTCTATGAGTTTATGACTATCAATGGTCAGAACAAATTTCTCAGGGTATAAATGACAAATACTACAGGATGTATATTAAAGATAAAAGGGGCAAAGTTAAAAATGTGCAGGGCAAGTATTTTTTTGCAGAAAAATTTGAAATGTGATGCCAGGGGTTTTGTAGAGGTAGCTACAAAAGTGGCTTTTAAAAAGCCACACGAACATGCAGAGGATGGAGGGATATGGATCATGTGGGTGCATAAGCTTTTTGGTTTGCTGTGCATCCTACTTCACACAGACATCGTGGGCTGAAGGGCCTATTCTTCTGCCGTACTGCTCTGTGTTCCATGCATGTCAGCCACCCTGTGCCATCACGTGAGATTCTATTTTCGCAGTCGTATTGGTGAGGCACAGTATCAAAAGTCCTTCAGAAATCAAAGTACGTTAAATTTTCAGTAACCTTCATCTACAGAATGTGCAACCTTTTCCAAGAACCCCAACAGATTGCTCATTTGGAATTTGTTGCTGCAAGTGGCTGTGGAAGCTAAGTCATTGGGTGTATTTAAGGCAGAGATAGATAGGTTCTTGATTAGCCAGGACATCAGAGGGTATGGGGTGAAGGCAGGGGAGTGGGGATGACTGGAAGAATTGGATCAGCCCATGATTGAATGGTAGAGCAGACTCGATGGGCCAAATGGCCAACTTCTACTCTTATTTTCTCTTTCACTTTAACCAAGAAAGGGATGGTCACTCTGATAGAACTGCACAATAGTTAAACAGTCATAGGGTCATACAGCATGAAAATAGGTACTTTGGCTCAACTCGTCCATGCTAGCTTGACTGAGCTAGATCGATCTGCCTGTATTTGGCCAATAGCTCTCTAAATCACTCCTATCCACGTACTCATCCTAAACATTACTAATATGCCCACTTCAACCATTATTTCTCACACTCATTTCAAACACATAATCCTTTGTATGAAGAAGTTGTCTCTGATGTCCCTCTTAAATCACTGTCCTATGCCCTCTTGTTTTCCCCTTCCTGGGAAAAAATGTTGTGCTTTCACCCTTTCTATGTTCCTCATAATCTTATTTACCTCCCATTGCTAGTCAGGGAAAATGTTACAGCAGTGCTCAGGCAGGACAGATTAGAGGGCTTGACTACTGAGGCCATATGGGTGGAGCTGAGAAACAGGAAAGGTATGACCACATTAATGGGGTTGTATTATACACCACCTAATAGTCAGCCAGAATTGGAGGAGCAAATCTGCAGAGAGATAGCAGACAACTGCAGGAAACATAAAGTTGTGATAGTAGGGGATTTTAATTTTTCACATATTGATTGAGACTCCCATACTGTTAAAGGTCTAGACAGGTTAGAGTTTGTAAAATGCGTTCAGGAAAGTTTTCTAAATCAATATATAGAGGTACCAGTGAGAGACGATCCAATATTAGATCTCCTATTAGGAAACGAGTTAGGACAGGTGACGGAAGTGTGTTCAGGGGAACACTTTGGTTCCAGTGATCATAACACCATTAGTTTCAACTTGATCATGGATAAAGATAGATCTGGTCCTCGAATTGAGGTTCTAAACTGGAAAAAGACCAAATTTGAAGAAATAAGAAAGGATCTAAAAAGCGTGGATTGGGATAGGTTGTTCTCTGTCAAGGATGTGATTGGTAAGTGGGAGGCCTTCAAAGGAGAAATTTTGAGAGTGCAGAGTTTGTATGTTCCTGTCAGGATTAAAGGCAAAGTGAATAAGAATAAGGAACCTTGGTCCTCGATGGATATTGGAACTTTGATAAAGAAAAAGAGAGAGATGTATGATGTGTATAGGAAACGGGGAGCAAATAAGGTGCTTGAGGAGTATAAAAAGTGCAAAAGCATACTTAAAAAGGAAATCAGGAGGGCTAAAAGAAGACATGAGGTTGCTTTGATAATCCAAAGAGCTTCTACAGGTATATTAAGATCATTACTAATGCCTCCATGATCTCTTAAGCCACCTCTTTCAGAATCCTGAGTTGTACACCATCTGGTCCAGCTGACTTATCTACCTTCATATCTTTCAGTTTACCAAGAACCTTCTCCCTAGTAATAACAGAAGGAGATTACCAGGGAGAAAGTTCTTTGGAAACCTTCTGATTCCTGACTTGAAGTCTAATGGATAAGCAGGGACTGCAGTGAAGGAGTCTGAGCAGTGACCTTATAAAGGCTTATAAAGCCATTAAGGGTATATTAAGGTAGATGGTTGCACTATTTTTCCCAGTGTAAATGAGTCTAGAATGAGATGACTCATGTTTAAGGTGAGAGGGGATAGATTGGAAGGGTTAATTTTTCAGACAGAATATGGAATGGAATGAGCTGACAGAGGAGGTGGGAGAGATGGTACAACTTTGAAATTACTTTTGGATAAGTAAGTGGATAGGAACAGGCCAGATGCTGACAAATGAGATCAGCTCAAGAAGGCACCTTGTTTGGCATGAATGAGCTGGGCTGAAGGGCCTCTTTGCATGCAATCTTACTCTATAGGCAACTTGGATGAAGACAGCAAATGTTCAGACCACATTTTTTAAAATCAGGTCACTTGGCTATCCTTCACCTAGCTGCATACAGGCAGAGACTGAAAAGCAAGGCTCCAGAGACTATGACAACTAAGAGATGGCCGTGAGAGGCAGAGGAACAATTACAGTTTTGCTTTGAGTCAGTGGACTGTGCCATGTTCAAGCACTCATCTGTGGATCTGGATGAATATACCAGGGTTGTAACAGACTTTATTAATGTCTGTTGATGAATGTGTCTCTACTGAATTGATCAGAGTCTTCCCCAATCAGAAGCACTGACTGAACAATGAGGGTCAGACCAAGGTCATTCAAGACTGGAGACTGAGAATGCTACAAGAAATACAGGTATGATCTCCGGAAAGCCATTTCACAGACAAAGTGGAGATTCCAGATCAAACTGGAATCAACAAGGGATGCTGGACTGCTGTGGCATGGTTCAAATGCTGTAACCTCCTACTAAGTTGAATCAAGTGACATAGGGGGCAGGAGAGCTTTGCTTCCAGGTGACCTCAGTGTCTTGTATGCCTGCTTTGACCATCAGAATATGAGGATCCATTGTGAATCCCCACATCGCCCACTGATCCTTTGATTTCAGTATTTGAAGCTGATGTGTGGGCTACCTTCAGAAGGGTGAATCCAAGGAAAGTGTCCAAACCGGACAGGGTACCTGGCCATGTCCTAAAGACCTATACTGACCAACCGGCTGTGTTCACTGAGATCTTCAACCTCTCACTTCAGCATTGCACAGTTACCTCCTGTTCTACGCAGGCCTCAATTATACCAGTGTCCAAGAGAGCATGGTGACCTGCCTCAGTGACTATCACTCAGTTGCCCTTACATCCACAGTAATGAAGTGTTTTGAGAGGCTGGTCATGAAGCATGTCAGTTCCTGCCTGAGAGGTGACTTGGATCCACTCCATTTTGTCTACCTGAGCAACAGGTCTACAGTAGATGCCACCTCATTGGCTCTTCACACTACCCTGAAACATCTGGAATGCATACATCTGGATGCTCTTTATCAACTACAGCTTGGCATTTAATACCATTATCCCTTCAAAACTAACCAATAAGCTCCAAGATTTTGGCCTCAATACCTCTAGTGCAATTGGATCCCAGTCAGTGAATCACAATCAGTAGACCCTAGTCAGTTCAGATTGGTAAAAACATCTCCATGATCTCCATCAACACAGGTGCACAACAAGGCTGTGTGCTTATCCCCCTGCTCTACTCACTTTACACCTATGACTGTGAAGCACAACTCCAAACCATATTCAAGTTTGTTGATCATTTCAAATATTATGATGAATCAGCATACAGGAGGGAGGTTGAAAATTTGGCTGAGTGGTATCATAACAACAGCCTCTCACTCAATGTCAGCAAGACCAAGGAACTGATTGTAGACTTCTGGAGAGGGAAACCAGAAGTCTATGTGCTAGTCCTCATCAGAGGATCAGAGGTGGAGAGGGTCAGCAACTTTAAATTTCTGGATGTCACTATTTCAGTGGACTTACCCCAGATCCAGCATATAAATGTAATTGCAAAGAAAATACGATAGTGCCTCCTATTTGGCATTTTGACAAATTTCTCGATGTGTGGTGGAGAGTGTATTGATTGGCTGCATCACAGCCCGGTATGGAAATAACAATAATTTTGAATGGATAATCCTGCAAAAGGTAGTGGAATTGGTCCACTATATCATTGGTAAAGCCCTCCCAACCATTTACAGTAGCATATCTACATGAAACGCTGTCGCAGAAAAATAGTGCCTGCCATCAGAGATTCCCTCCACCCAGGCCATGCTCTTTTCTTGCTGCTGCCATTAGGTGGAAGGTATAAGAGCCTCAGGACTTGAACCACTAGGTTCAAGAACAGTTACTACCCCTCAACCATCAGGTTCTTGAACTAAAGGGAATAACCACACTCACTTGCACATCTATTGAAATGTTCCCGGAACCAATGATCTCACTTTAAGGTCTCTTTATCTCGTTATTTCATGCTCTGGCTATTTATTGCTGTTTACTTACATTTACATTTGCACAGCTTGTTGTCTTCTGCACTCTAATTGATCTTTCATTGATCCTGTTATAATTACTGTTCTATAGATTTGCGGAGTATGCCTGCGGGAAAGTAAATTTCAAGGTTGTATGTGGTGACATATATATATATATTCTGATAATAAAATTTACTTTGAACTTTTGATAGGCAGGACAGTAAGTTGCATAGGGCAGAAGGAAGTTGGACAGGTATATAGGTGAGTTCAGTGAGGAGGCTAAGGTCTGGAAATGGAAAAGAATGTGGACAACAGGAAACTGCCCATTTTAGCAGGAAAAATAACATTATCCAAAGACTGCTGAGCACTGGGGTGCAGAGGTTTAGGGGCTGTCACAATTCACAGATGACTGTTCCACAGGGCAGCAGCTGTGTGGTATTGTTTATTGTTAGAGGATTGAAGACATAGTAATGAGCCTGTGTTTCAGTTATGTCGATTACACAGAATTTAACACAGGACAGGCCCGTCAGCCACGATGTTGTGCCGATCTTTTAATCTACACTAAGATCAATCTAACCCATCCCTCCTGCAAAACCCTCAATTTTCCTATCATCCATATGCCTTTCTAAGACTTTCTTAAATGCCACTAATGTATCTGCTGCTACCACCATTCCTGGTAGGGCATACAACATACCCAACATGCTCTGTGTAAAGAACTTAACTCTGACTTCCCCTTATATGTTCCTCCAGTCACACTAAAATTATGTCCTCTTATATTAGCCAATTTACTCTGGGAAAAATCTCTGCTCAATTTATGCCTCTTATCATAAGATAAAGAAGAAGAATTAGGCCATTTGGTTCATCAAGTCAGCTCTATCAGTTCATCCTGGCTGATCCATTTTCCCTCTCAGCCCCAACTTCCTGCCTTCTCCCCAAATCCTTTCATGCCTCCACAGCCAGCTGTGGCAACAAATTCCACAGATTTACCATCTCTGGCTCAAGAAATTCCTCCTTGTCTCTGTTCTAAAAGGACACCTCTCTATTCTGAGGCTGTGTCTTCTGGTCTTAGACTCCCTCTCCATATGACACATCCTCTCCACATCCACTCTATCGAGGTCCTTCAATATTCGATAGGTTTCAATGAGGTCACCACTTATTCTTCTGAATTCCAGTGAGTAGAGGCCCAGGGCCATCAAATGCTCTACATGTGACAAAGCACACCTCATGTGACAAGTATACCCATAATCATGTACACCTAGCAGTGTTACTGGTGAGATTTGAGATAGGGAGAGTGTGGTCTCCCTATCTGAGGAGTAATGTAGTATGTTAGAAACCGTTTAAAGCTTCACTGGACTAATAGCTGAAATGGGGAGATTGAACATGGTAGTCCAAGGGCAAAGAACCCTCTCCTGCTCCAGGCCTGTGATTTTGTATGTTTCAAGTTGTTGTGAAGCTTTGTACATGGAGAAGTCACAGTAACTGCTTTGTGAGAATATTTCATGAGTTCTCCCATCCCCCAGCACCAATGTGTTTGATCATTGCTCGCTCTTGTTCCTAATCTCCTCCTTTACATCTGGCCGAAGACTGCAAACAGTCTTCTATTGTCCATTACTGAATCATCCCACGGGCACAGTCCAATGTGCAACAGAGCAAGACTCAGCCGTGCCTTTTTGCTCAGCCACTCCTCCATGCACCATCCTGTTATCCCTCTCACCACACTGTCGCTCTTCCCTCAGTCACTCCAGACCACTCTCACCCCTCCCTGGTACTCTCAGCATCTTTTTGTTCTCGCTCTCTCTTTCTCACAGAAACACACACATTCTTTCTCACCCACTCTCCCTTGCACTCACCCTCTATACCCCTCTGTCATGCTTCCTTCCCCCTCTCACCCTCTTAACCATCCCTCACCCTCTTTCAACCCTCGCTCACTCTCTCTCCTCCTCCTTAATCCTTCTTCACCCCTCCCACCTGCTCTCCCCTCTCTCCTCCACCCTCACTCTCCCTCACCCTCCCTCTAGCCTCTCCACCTCCCTATACCTCTCACATCTATCACCACCTCTCACCTTCACTCACCCTCAACCATTCTGTCCCCTCCCTTCCCCTCTCTCACCCCTTCTCACCCTGTATCACCCCTCACCCATCTCACCCTCCCTCACTCACTCTCACTCTATCCCATCCCTCTCTCACTTTTGCTCACCCTCTGTCCTCACCCCTTCCTCAACCACTCTCTCTCATCTTTCCTCACCCACCCTCACTCTCTTTCATCCCTTCTCACCCCTCTCTTAACCATCTCTCACTCTTACTATCCCCTCTCTCACCCCTCACCCTCTGTGGCACCTCTTCTACCTCCTCACCCTCCCTCAGCCTTTCTTTCCCCTCCCATCCCCTCGCTCACCCTCTCCATCCCCTCTGCCACAACTCTTCCCTTCTCTCCCCCTCCTTCACCTTTTTGCTCCCCTCTCTCTCCCCCCTCACACTTCCTCACCCTCCCTCACTCACTCTGAATCTCTCTCTTTCTGTCACCTTCATCCACCCTCTCTCTCTCACCCATCGCTCACCATTCCCCACCCTCCCTCAGCTTTTCTTTCCCCTCCCTTCCCTGCTCTCACCTTCTCAATCCCCTCTGTCACCATTTCTCCCCTTCTCTTCCTCTCTAATCTTCTCGCTCCTATCTCTCCTCTCACTCACCCTCTCTCCCCCTCTATCACCCAGTCTTCCCCCTCACCTCTCACTCTTCCACATACTTCCTCACCCTCCCTCACCCACTCTCACTCTCACCTCTCTCTCACCCATCTCTCACCATTCCTCACACTCTCCTGATGTCCCTCAACCTCTGTCTCCCCTCCCTCCCCCTCTCTCACCCTCTCCCACACCCTCTCATCCTCTCTCACCTTCTCACACCCTCCCTTACCCTATCTCAGCTCTATCTCTTCTCTCTCCCTTCTATCACCTTCCCTCACCCTCCCTCACTCTCTACCATTCTCCCTTACCCCTTCTTCCCTCTCTCAACCTCTCACCCTCCCACCCTTCCTCTCTCACCAACCCTCACCCAAACTCACCCTCCCTCAAACTTTCTCTCCTCCCTTCTCATCTCTCACCCTCCTCAACCTCTCTCTCATCTCCCTCCCATCTGTCATCCTCTCCCACCCTTCTCTCTCTCACAGCTCCCTCTACCCCTCCCTGTACCCCTCTCTCTGCCTTTCTCTCAGCATGCAACAGACCCTCTCACAACCTTTTTCTCAGCCCCTCTCTCACTGTCTCTTATACACTTCTCTTAGTACTTGAAATGTCCACTGGCCTCTGTTTCCATTTTCCTGCCCATTCCATTTTCTCTCCCTTCCCTCTCGCTTACAAAGAGTTAAATTGTACCGCAGAGGCAAAATTCAAAAGAGCGAAGAATGCAAGACTAAAGATGCTGTTTTTAAATGCACTTACCATTTGGAATAAGGTGGATGAACTCGTGGTGTGATTAGAGATTGGTCAGTATGCCACTGTGGGCATCACTGAGTCGTTGGTGAAAGGCCATAGTTGGGAGCTGAACATTGAAGGATATACTTTGTATCGAAAGGACAGGGAGGAAGGCATAGGCGGTGGTGTGGCTCTGTTGGTAAGAGATGGAATTACATCTTTAGAAAGAGGGGACATAGGGTCAGAGAATGTTGAATCTTTGTGGGTGGAGTTAAGAAACTGCAATGGTAAAAAAGCCATCATGGAATCATATATTGGCCTCCAAATTGTAGCCAAGATGTGGGGTTGAGATTGCAAAGGGAGTTGGAAACAGCATGTAATAAGGGTAATGTCACAATTGTAAAGGGGGACTTCAATATGCAAGGCATTGGGAAAATCAGGTGGGCGTCAGATTGCAAGAGAGAGAATTGGTTGAGAGCCTATGAGATGGCTTTTTAGAGCAGCTTGTACTTGAGCCAACTCGGGGAAAGGCTATATTAGATTTGGTGTTGTGTAATAACCCTGATCTTATTAGGGAGCTTAATAGGGAGGCAGTGATCATAATATGATTGAATTCATACTGCAATGAGAGGGAGAAGCATAACTCACATGTATTAGCATAACAATGGAACAAAGGGAATTACAGAGGCATGAGAGAGGAACTTGCCGAGCTGGATTGGAGGAGGATACTGTCAGGGATGATGGCAGAGCAGAGATGGCTGAAGTTTCTGGGAGTAGTTCACGAGGCACAGAATAGATATGTCCCACAGAGGAAGGAGTTGTCAAATGGCAGGGGTAGGCAACCATGGCTGACAAAAGAAGTTAAGGAATGCATAAAAACCAAGGAAAGGGCATATAAGGTATCAAAAGTGAGTGGGAAGTTGTATGATTGGGGAGCTTTTAAAATCCAACAAAAGACAACTAAAAAAGCTATAAGAAAGGAAAAGATGAAATAGGAGGACAGACTAGCCAATAATATAAAGCAGGGAACCAAAAGTTTTTCAGTTATGCAAAGAGTAAAAGGGAGGTGAGAGTTGATATTGGACCACTGGAGAATGATGTTGGTGAGGTCGTAATGGGGAACAAAGAAATGGCAGATGAACTTAATGGGTACTTTGCATCTGCCTTCACTGTGGAAGACACTAGCAATCTGCCAAAGGTCAGTGAGCAGGAGTGAGTCCCATTGCTATTACAAAGGAAAGACTGGTAGACTAAGGTAGATAAGTCACCTGGGCCAGGTGGATTACATCCCAGAGTCCTGAGAGGTTGCTTAAGAGGTAACAGATCGTTCAAGAATTACTTGATTCTGGCATGGTCTTGGAGGACAGGAAAATTGCAACTGTCACACCACTCTTTAAGAAGGGAGGAAGGCAAAAGAAAGGAAATTATAGGCCATTTAGCCTAACCTCAGTGGGTAGGAAATTGTTGGAGTCTTATTATTGTGGATGAGGTTTCAAGGTACTTGGAGACTAATGATAAAATAAGTCAGTCTGCATGGTTTCTGTAAAGGGAAATCTTGCCTGACAAATCTGTTAGAGTTCTTCGAGGAAGTAGCCAGCAGGGTGGACAAATGAGAAGCAGTGGATGTCATTTACTTCGATTTGCAGAAGGCATTTGATAAGGTGCCACACACAAGGCTGCTAAAAAAGATAAAATCTTCCAGCGTTACAAGTAAGATACTGGCATAGATAGAGGAATGGCTGACAGGCAGGAGGCAGTAAGTGGGAATAAAGGGGGTCTTTTCTTGTTGGCTGCCAGTGACTAGTGGTGTTCCTCAGTGGTCAGTATTGGGACTGCTACTTTTCACATTGTCAATGATTTAGATAATCAAATTAATGCTTTGTAGCAAAGTTTGTGGTTGATACGAACATAGGCGGAAGGGTAGGTAGTGCTGAGGAAGCAACGTGGTTGCAGCTGGACTTGGACAAATCGGAAGAATGGGCAAAAAAGTGGCAGATGGAATACAGTGTTGTGAAATGTATGATAAAGTATTTTGGTAAAAGGAACAATCGTGCGGACTATTATCTAAATGCCTTATGAGCCTCTTCTCCCCTCTAACTATTGTTACCATATATTTTCTGTACTATGGTGATCAGAACCATATGCACTATTCTTAACTGTAGTCTAACTAATGTTTTGAATGCCTGCAATATGGCATACCAGCTCTTATATTGAAAAATTCTACCTATCAGTCAAGGATACAAATTGCCTTCTTGAATGATGTATCCACCTGTGCCATTATCGGAAAGCTCTGAACTTGCATCCCAAGGTCTCTCTATAAATTAATTTTCCTGTATATTTCCTACCAGAATTTGACTTCCCAATTGCATGACCTCACATTTGGCTGGATTAAGTTCCATCTCTTATAGCTTTTCCCAGGTTTCCAACTAATTCATGTATCAGTTGACACACTTCTTCACTCTCTGACTACACCAACCTTCCTGTTGTCTACAAACACACTAATCAGAACTACATTCTTATCCAATTCAATGATACATATGACGAACAACAAAATTCCCACAACTAATCCTTGTGAAACATCACTGGTTACAGACTTCCAGTCAGATACACACCCATCCACCCCTACCCTCTGCCTCCATCATCCAGACAGTGCTGCCAACACCCTTCAGATCCCTTATACCTTAACCTTCACATGGCACCATATTGAAAACCTGTCTCAAGTCCAAGTAAACTATTTCTAGGTCAATTTTCTTAGTCACCATCTCAAAAAATCACAAAACCACAATGATTCATCCTAATCAGTACTCCTCTTCTGTCTCTCAGATTCTTTTCTAACAGCTTCCTCACCACTGATGTAATATTCTTGACCTTACGGTTCCCCTGCTTCTTAATTAGGAAAGCATTTAATTGGAGTAAAGGGAAATATGAAGCAATCAGGCAGGAACTTGGAAGCATAAATTGGGAACAAACATTCTCAGGGAAATGTATGGCAGAAATGTGGCAAATGTTCAGAGAATATTTGCGTGGCGTTCTGCATAGGTACATTCCAATGAGACAGGGAAAGGATGGTAGGGTACGGGAACCATGGTGTACAAAGGCTGTTGAAAATCTAGTCAAGAAGAAAAGAAAAGCTTACAAAAGATTTTTAAAAACTAAGTAATGGTAGAGATCTTGAAGATTATAAGGCTAGCAGGAAGGAACTTAAGAATGAAATTAGGAGAGCCAGAAGGGGCCATGAGAAGTTCTTGGCAAGCAGAATTAAAGAAAGCCCCAAGGCATTCTACATTTATGTGAAGAACAAGAGGATATAATGTGAGAAAATGGGACCAATCAAGTGTAACAGTGGAAAAGTGTGTATGGAACTGGAAGAGATAGCTGAAGTACTTACTGAATACTTTGCTTCAGTATTCATTACTAAAAAGGATCTTGGCGATTGGATGGATGACTTACAGTGGACAGAAAAGCTTGAGCATATAGACATTAAGAAAGAGGATGTTCTGGAGCTTTTGGAAAGCATCAAGTTGGATAAATCTCCAGGACTGGATGAGATATGCCCCAGCCTACTGTGGGAGGTGAGGGAGGAGATTGCTGAACCTTTGGCAATGATCTTTGTATCATCAATGGGGATGGGGGAGGTTCCAGAGGATTGGAGGGTTGCAGATGTTGTTCCCATATACAAGAAAGGGAGTAGAGAGAGCCCAGGAAATTATAGACCAGTGAGTCTTACTTCAGTGGTTGGTTGGTTGATGGTGCTATCATGTTTGCTGTTGTGTGCTGGGGCAGCAGGCTGAGGGTAGCAGACACCAACAGAATCAACAAACTCATTCGTAAAGCCAGTGATGTTGTGGGGGTGGAATTGGACTCTCTGACGGTGGTGTCCGAAAAGAGGATGCTGTCCAAGTTGCATGCCATCTTGAACAATGACTCCCATCCACTCCATAATGTACTGGTTAGGCACAGAAGTACATTCAGCCAGAGACTCATTCCACTGAGATGTAACACTGAGCGTCACAGGAAGTCATTCCTACCTGTGGCCATCAAACTTTACAACTCCTCCCTAGGAGTGTCAGACACCCTGAGCCAATAGGCTGGTCCTGGACTTATTTCCACTGGGCATGATTAACTTATTATTATTTAATTATTTATGGTTTTATAGTGCTATATTTCTTCACTATTCTTGGTTGGTGTGGCTGTAACAAAACCCAATTTCCCTCGGGATCGATAAAGTATGTCTGTCTGTCTGTCTGAAAAGATCCTGAGAAGCAGGATTTATGAACATTTGGAGAGGCGTAACATGATTAGGAATAGTCAGCATGGCTTTGTCAAAGGCAGGTTGTGCCTTACGAGCCTGATTGTATTTTTTGAGGATATAACTAAACACTGTGATGAAGGTAGAGCAGCAGATGTAGTGCATATGAATTTCAGCAAGGCATTTGATAAGGTACCCCATGCAAGGCTTATTGAGAAAGTAAGGAGGCATGGGATTCAAGGGGATCTTGCTTTGTGGATCCAGAATTGGCTTGACCACAGAAGGCAAAGAGTGGTTGTAGATGGGTCATATTCTGCATGGAGGTTGGTGAACAGTGGTGTGCCTCAGGGACCTGCTCTGGGACCCTTCTCTTCATGATATTTAAAAATGACCTGGTTGAGGCAGTGGAGGGATGGGTTAGTAAATTTGCTGATGACGCAAAGGTTGGGGGTGTTGTGCATAGTGTGGAGGGCTGTCAGAGGTTACAGCGGGACATCGATAGGATGCAAAACTGGGCTGAGAAGTGGCAGATGGAGTTCAACCCAGATAAGTGTGAGGTGGTTCATTCTGGTAGGTCAAATATAATGGCAGAATTTACTATTAATGGTAAGACTCCTGGCTGTGTGGAAGATCGGAGGGATCTTGGGATCCGAGTCCATAGGACACTCAAAGCTGCGGCGCAGGTTGACTATGTGGTTAAAAAGGTATATAGTGCATTGTCTTTCATCAACCACGGGATTGAGTTCAAGAGCCGAGAGGTAGTGTTACAGCTATATAGGACCTTGGTCAGACCCCCACTTGGAGTACTGTGCTCAATTTTGGTCACCCCACTACAGGAAGGATGTGTAAACTATAGAAAGGGTGCAGAGGAGATTGCCAATGATGTGGTCTGGATTGGGAAGCATGCCTTATGAGAATAGGATGAGTGAACTTGGCCTTTTCTCCTTAGAGCGATGGAGGATGAGAGGTGACTTGATAGAGCTGTATAGGATAATGAGAGGCATTGATCATATGTATAGCCAGGGCTAAAATGGCTAACATGAGAGGGCACAGTTTTAAGGTACTTGGAAGTAGGTTCAGAGGAGATGTCAGGGTAATTTTTTTATGCATAGAGTGGTGAGTGCGTGGAATGGGCTGCCGGCGACGGTAGTGGAAACAGATACAATAGGGTCTTTAAAGAGACTCCTGGATAGGTACATAGAGCTTAGAAAAATAGAGATCTATGGGTAACTCTAGGTAATTTCTAAAGTAAGTACATGTTCGGCACGGCATTGTGGGCCAAAGGGCTTGTTTTGTGAAGTAGGTTTTCTATGTTTCTACGTTTCTACTTCTTCTTCTTTGGGAGGTTCAGTATCTATCCTGCACCTTCTGAACTGCTCCCAGAAACCCCAGCAATTGCTGTTTTGCCATCATCCATGATGGTGTCCCCACCCTTCCAACTTTGGCCAGCTCCTCTCCCATGCCTCTATAATTCCCTATGCTCCACTGTAATGCTGATACTTCTGACTTTAGCTTCTCCCTCTCAAATTGCAGGGTGAATTCTATTATATTATGATCATTGATCCCTGAGGGTTACCTTACCTTAAGCTCTCTAATAAATTGTGGTTCATTACACAGTACTCAATCCAGAATGGCAGATCCCCTCGCAGACTCAACCATGAGCTGCTCAAAAAAGCCATTCTACAAATTCTGCTTCTTGGGAACAGCACCAGCCTGATTTTTCCAATCTACCTGCATATTGAAATCCCCCACAACTCGTGACATTACCCTTTTGACATGCTTTTTCTATCTTCCATTGTAATTTGTACCCCACCTCTTTACTACTGATTGGAGGCTTCCATCAGTGTCTTTTTACACTTGCAGCTGCTTAGCTCTGCCCACAACAATTCTACACTTTCTGATGCTATGTCACTTCTTTCTGAGGAATTGATTTCATTTTTACCATAGAGCCACACCAACCCCTCTGACTACCTGCCAATCCTTTCATGCAATGTGTATCCTTTGACATTAAGCTGCTAGCTATAATCTTCATTCAGCCACAATTCAGTGATATCCACAACATTATATCTCTGTGCTACAAGTTCATCTACGTTATTCTATATACTGCATGCATTCAAATATAACACCTTTAGTCCTGATTTCATCACTCTTTTCAATTTTCTCCCCCTTTTACATTGCAACTCATTTTGTTGACTATAATTTTGCCTCATCATCAGCTTTTCCTTGATCATCGGGGACTCTAGGCTGAGAAATGGCAGATGGAGTTGAATTCAGAGTGATGTGCTGTTGTGTTTTGGTAAGGCACCCAGGACTAGATTTACAAGCAGTAGGCACCTGGGGAGTGTTGTACAGCACAGAGAACCAGAAGTCAGATACATAGTTCTACACAAGTGATGACGCAAGGTAGGCAGGGCAGTGAAGAGGAGTTTTGGCATGCTTGGCTTCATTGGTCAGTATATTCAGTACAAGGATGGAATGTCATGTTAATGTTATCCAAGTACTGCACAGAATTCTGGTCATTAACCTGGAGGGAGTGCTTAAAAGTTTTACCAGGACTGGATGCCTTGATTTGTAAGGAATGGCTAGATTGGCTGGGACTGTTTTCCTGGAGTGAACAAGGCTGGGGGGGGGGTGATTGAAGATTTACAAAATTCTGAATGACATACCTGAACAATACCTGGACATACCTGAATCTATATCTGAACAACAGATACTGTGGCAGGGTTGGGAGGGGGAGCACATGGAGAATGACCTAGCAGAGGAAAGTGACAGCAGTCGGGTCTCTGGCACTGTGTCTGGCTCTGTGACTCAGAAGGGAAGGTAGAAGAAGAAGCAAGCTGTGGTGACAGGGGACTCATAAGTTTGGGGAACAGAAAGGAGGCTCTGTGGACAAGAACAAGATTCCCAGATGGGTGCCAGGGTCTGGGGATCTTGGACCTAGTCCTCAGCATTCTTGTCAACAGACAGAGTTCATGGTTGAGTAGGTGCCAATGACATGGATAGAATGAGCGACTAAGTCCTGCATAGGGAGTTCAGAAAGTAAGGAGCTAAGTTAAAGGGCAGGACCTCCAGGGTTGTGATCTCAGGTTTGCTACCCGTACCATGTGCTAGTGAGGCCAGAGCTAGGAAGATTATTCAGCTTAACACATCGCTAAGGAGTTGGTGTAGGAGGGAGGGTATGAGATTTTTGGATCACTGGGCTCTCTTTCAGGGAAGGTGGGACCTCTATAGAAAGGACAGTTTGCACCTGAAATGGAGGGGTCTAATATCCTAGTGGGAAGGGTTTTTAATCCTACACAGTGGGGTTTAAACCAGAGTTGCAGGGGGATGGGAACCAGGGTGCTAGAGCAGTTAGTGGAGAGGTTGCGGAGACAGATGTTGTTAAGACCTCAGCCATGGTTAGGAATCCATGGTGCGACTAGTGTCCTGAGCTGCATAGATTTCAGCGCAAGAAGCACCACAGGAAAGGGGAATGAGCTCAGGGCAAGGATTAAGAGCTGCTATTATGATATTGTAGCCATTGGATAGATAGACTTGTTTGCAGGAGGGGCAGGAACAGGCAGCTCAATGTTTTTAGGTTCCATTGTAACAGACCACCCAACAATCCTAGGGATTTAAAGGAACACATTTATAAAGAGATCACAGACTGTTGCAAGGAACATAGGTTGTGAGAGTAGGTGATTTTAAATTTCCAGATATTGAGTGGGAATCCCATACAGTAAAAGGACTAGATGGGATTGAGTTTGTCAAATATGCTCAGGAAAGTTCCCATCATCAGTACGTGGATGTCCCAACAATAGTGCATGCGATTCTGCATCTGCTACAAATGAATGAGACAGGGTAGGTGACAGAAGTTTGTGTAAGGGAACACTTTGTATCTGGTGACTACAATGTCATTAGTTACAAAATAAATAAGTAAAAAGATAGGCCTGGTCTGCGGAATAAGATTCTACTTTGGAGTAAAAAGAACAGTTTTGGTGGTGTCAGAAATGATCTGGCATGTGTGGATTGGGATAGACTGTCGGCAAAAGTGTACTTGGTAAGTGGAAGACCTTCAAAAGTGAAATTTAAGGAATATAAAGCTTGTATATTAAACACAAAGTGCACTGCAGATGCTGTGGTCAAATCAAGACGTACAAAAAAGCTGGATGAACTCAGCAGGTCAGGCAGCATCCGTTGAAAGAAGCTGTCAATGTTTCGTGTCGAGACCCGAAATGTTGACAGTTCTGATGAAGGGTCTCGACCCAAAATGTTGACTGCTTCTTTCAACGGATGCTGCCCGACCTGCTGAGTTCATCCAGCTTTTTTGTACGTCAAAGCTTGTATATGCCTGTCAGAATAAAAGGTAAAGATAACAATTATAGGGAACCTTAGGAGAGACATAATCTGATTAGGGATAGTCAGCATGACTTTGTCAAGGGCAGGTTGTGCCTTACAAACCTGAATGAATTCTCTGAGGATGTAGCAAAACACATTGATGAAGGTAGAGCAGTGCAGTGTATATGGATTTCAGTAAGCCATTTGATAAGGTTCGCTGCGCAAGGCTCATTCAAAAGGTAAGGAGGCATGGGATCCAAAGAGACCTTGTTTTGTGGATTCAGAATTAGCTTGCCCACAGAAGGCAAAGGGTGGTTGTATTTGGTTTATATTCTGCACAGAGGTGACCAGTCATGTTCCACAGGGATCTGTTCTGGGACTCCTTCTCTTTGTGATTTTTATAAATAAGCTGGATGAAGAAGAAGGGTGGGTTAGTTTGTTTGCTGATGACACAAAGGTTGGGGGTATTGTGGATAGTCTGGAGGGTTGTCAGAGGTTACAGCGGGATATTGATAGAATGCAGAACTAGGCTGAGAAGTGGCAGATGGAGTTCAACTCAGATAAGTGTGAAGTTGTTTATTTTGGTAGGTCAAACTAACAACTATGACCTTCTCAAACACGAGGAAATCTGCAGATGCTGGAAATACAAGCAGCACACACAAAATGCTGGTGGAACGCAGCAGGCCAGGCAGCATCTACAGGAAGAGGCACTGTCGACATTTCGGGCAGAGACCCTTCGTCAGGACTAACTAAAAGAAAAGATAGTAAGAGATTTGAAAGTAGGAGGGGGAAATGGAAATCTGAAATGATAGGAGAAGACAGGAGGGGGTGGGGTGAAGCTAGGAGCTGGAAAGATGATTGGCAAAAGGGATACACAGCTGGAGAAGGGAAAGGATCATGGGATGGGAGGCCTAGGGAGAAAGAAACGGGTAGGGGAGCACCAGAGGGAGATGGAGAACAGGCAAAGAGTGATTATGAGAGGGGCAGAGAGAGAGAAAAAAGGGAGGGAATAAATAAATCAGGGATGGGGTAAGAAGGGGAGGAGGGGCATTAACGGAAGTTAGAGAAATCAATGTTCATGCCATCAGGTTGGAGGCTACCCAGACGGAATATAAGGTGTTGTTCCTCCAACCTGAATGTGGCTTCATCTTGACAGTACCGGAAGCCATGGATAGACATATCAAAATGGGAATGAAACGTGGAATTAAAATGTATCGCCACTAAGAGATCCTGCTTTCTCTGGCTGACAGAGCGTAGGTGTTCAGAGAAATGGTCTCCCAGTCAGTGTCAATATATAAAAGGCCACACCGGATGCAGTATACCACACCAGCTGACTCACAGGTGAAGTGTCACCTCACCTGGAAGGACTGTCTGGGCCCCTGAATGGTGGTGAGGGAGGAAGTGTAAGGGCAGGTGTAGCACTTGTTCCGCTTACAAGGATAAGTGCCAGGAGGGAGATCGGTGGGAAGGGATGGGGGGATGAATGGACAAGGGAGTTGTGTAGGGAGCGATCCCTGCAGAAAGCAGAAAGGGGGTGGGAAGGAAAGATGTGCTTGGTAGTAAGATCCCACTGGAGGTGGCGGAAGTTACGGAGAATTATACGTTGGACCCGGAGGATGGTGGGGTGGTAGGTGAGGACAAGGGGAACCCTATCCCGAGTGGGGTGGCGGGTGGATGGGGTGAGAGCAGAGTTGATAGTGGAGGAAGGGAAGCCCCTTTGTTTAAGAAAGGAAGACATCTCCTTCGTCCTGGAATGAAAAGCCTCATTCTGGAGGCAGATGAGGAGGAGACGGAGGAATTGCGAGAAGGGGATAGCATTTTTGCAAGCGATGGTGGGAAGAAGAAACACGAGGAAATCTGCAGATGCTGGAAATTCAAACAACACACACAAAATGCTGGTTGAACACAGCAGGCCAGGCAGCATCTATAAGGAGAAGCACTGTCAACGTTTCGGGCCGAGACCCTTCGTCAGGACTAACTGAAAGGAAAGATAGTAAGAGATTTGAAAGTAGTGGGGCGAGGGGGGAAATGCGAAATGATAGGAGAAGACCGGAGGGGGTGGGATGAAGCTAAGAGCTAGAAAGGTGATTGGCGAAAGTGATACAGAGCTGGAGAAGGGAAAGGATCATGGGACAGGAGGCCTCGGAAGAAGGTGGGGGGAAGCACCAGAGGGAGATGGAGAACAGGCAAACAACTAAATATGTCAGGGAGGGGGTAAGAAGGGGAGGAGGGGCATTAACGGAAGTTAGAGAAGTCAATGTTCATGCCATCTGGTTGGAGGCTACCCAGCCGGTATATAAGGTGTTGTTCCTCCAACCTGAGTTTGGATTCATTTTGACAGTAGAGGAGGCCATGGATAGTCATATCAGAATGGGAATGGGACGTGGAATTAAAATGTGTTGCCACTGGGAGATCCTGCTTTCTCTGGCGGACTGAACGTAGGTGTTCAGCGAAACGGTTTCCCAGTCTGTGTCGGGTCTCACCAATATATAAAAGGCCACACCGGGAGCACCGGACGCAGTATACCACACCAGCCGACTCACAGGTGAATTGTCGCCTCACCTGGAAGGACTGTCTGGGGCCCTGAATGGTGGTGAGGGAGGAAGTGTAAGGGCAGGTGTAGCACTTGTTCCGCTTACAAGGATAAGTGCTGGGAGGGAGATCAGTGGGAAGGGATGGGGGTGACAAGTGGACAAGGGAGTCGCGTAGGGAGCGATCCCTGCGGAAAGCAGAAAGAGGGGGGAAGGGAAAGATGTGCTTGGTAGTGAGATTCCGTTGGAGGTGGCGGATCGTGGCCACACTTTCGCCAATCACCTTTCCAGCTCTTCACTTCATCCCACCCCCTCCGGTCTTCTCCTATCATTTTGCATTTCCCCCTCCCCCCCACTACTTTCAAATCTCTTACTATCTTTCCTTTCAGTTAGTCCTGACGAAGGGTCTCGGCCCGAAACGTCAACAGTGCTTCTCCTTATAGATGCTGCCTGGCCTGCTGTGTTCCACCAGCATTTTGTGTGGGAAGAGGAATAGTCCAGGTCGCTGTGAGAGTCAGTAGGCTTATAGTAGATATCGGTAGATAAGCCATCTCTGGAGAGACAGAAAGATCAAGAAAGGGGAGGGAAGTGTCGGAAATGGACCAGGTAAATTTGAGGGCAGGGTGAAAGTTGGAGGCAAAGTTAATGAAGTCAACGAGCTCAGCATGCGTGCAGGAGGCAGCACCAATGCAGTCGTCGATGTAGCGAAGGAAAAGAGGGGGAAGGATACTCGTATAGACTTGGAACATGGACTGTTCCACAAAGTCAACAAAAAGGCAGGCATAACTGGGACCCATACGGGTGCCCATGGCTACACCTTTGGTTTGGAGGAAGTGGGAGGAGCCAAAGGAGAAATTATTGAGAGTAAGGACTAATTCCGCTAGACAGAAGAGAGTGGTAGTAGAGGGGAACTGGTTAGGTCTGGAATTCAAAAAGAAGCGAAGAGCTTTGAGACCGGCCTGGTGGGGGATGGAGGTATATAGGGACTGGACGTCCATGGTGAAAATAAGGCGGTGGGGACCAGGGAACTTAAAATCATTGAAAAAATTCAAAGTGTGACGAGTGTCACGAACATAGGTGGGAAGGGATTGAACAAGGGGGGATAAAACAGTGTCAAGGTATACAGAAATGAGTTCAGTGGGGCAGGAGCAAGCTGAGACAATGGGTCTACCTGGACAGGCAGGGTCTACCTGGGTAGGAGGTGGAAATGGGAAGTGCAGGGTGTGGGCACTATGAGGTTGGTGGTGGCAGTGGATGGGAAATTCCCAGAGCTGATAAGGTTGGTGATGAAGTAAGACTCACTGGTCTATAATTTCTTGGGCTATCTCTACTCCCTTTCTTGAATAAGGGAACAACATCTGCAACCCTCAAATCCTCCAGAATCTTTCCTATCCCCATTGATGATGCAACAATCATTGCCAGAGGCTCAGCAAACTCCTCCTTCGCCTCCCACAGTTGTTTTCCAAAAGCTCCAGCACATCCTCTTTCTTAATGTCTATGTGCTCAAGCTTTTCAGTCCACTCTAAGTTGTCCCTACAATCGCCAAGGTCCTCTTCCGTAGTGAATACTGAAGCAAAGTATTCATTAAGTACCTCTGCTATCTCTTCCAGTTCCATACACACTTTCCCACTGTCACATTTGATTGGTCCTATTCTCTCACATCTTATCCTCTTGTTCTTCACATACTTGTAGACTGCCTTGGGGTATTCCTGCTCGCCAAGGCCTTCTCATGTCCCCTTCTGGCTCCAGATCTCTGTCGTTACCTAGTTTTTGAGCCTTTCGTAAGCTTTTCTTTTCTTCTTGACTAGATTTTCAACAACATTTGTACACCATAGTTTCTGTACCCTACCATCCTCTCCTTGTCTCATTGGAATGTACCTATGCAGAACGCCACGCAAATATCCCCTGAACATTTGCCACATTTCTGCTGTACATTTCCCTGAGAATGTTTGTTCCCAATTTATGCTTCCAAGTTCCTGCCTGATTGCTTCATATTTCCCCTTACTCTTAATTAAATGCTTTCCTAACTTGTCTGTTCCTATCCATCTCCAATGCTATGGTAAAGGAGATAGAATTGTGATCACTATTTCCAAAATGCTCTCCCACTGAGAGACCTGACACCTGACCAGGTTCATTTCCCAATACCAGATCAAATACAGCCTCTCCTCTTGTAGGCTTCAGGAAACCTTCATGAACACACCTAACAAATTCCACCTCATCTAAACCCCTTGCTCTAGGGAGATGCTGATCAATATTGAGGAAATTAAAATCTCCCATTATGACAGCCTTGTTATTATTGCACCTTTCCAGAATCTGTCTCCCTATCTGCTCCTCGATGTCCCTGTTACCACTGGGTGGCCTATAAAAAAAACACCCAGTAGAGTTATTGACTCCTTTCTGTTTCTAACTTCCACCTAAAGACTCAGTAGACAATCCCTCCATGACTTTCTCCTTTTCTGCAACCCCGACACTATCTCTGATCAGCAGTGCCACATTCCAGCGGAGATTTACCAGGATGCTGCCTGGTTTAGAGAGTATGCATTATGATCAGAGATTAAGGGAGCTAAGGCTTTACTCTCTGGAGAGAAGGATGAGAGGAGACATGATAGAGGTATACAAGATATTAAGAGAAATAGATAGAGTGGACAGCCAGCGCCTCTTCCCCAGGGCACCACTGCTTAATACAAGAGGACATGGCTTTAAGGTAAGGGGTGGAAAGTTCAAGGGAGATATTAGAGGAAGGTGTTTTATTCAGAGAGTGGTTGGTGCGTGGAATGCACTACCTAAGTCAGTGATGGAGGCAGATACGCTAGTGAAATTTAAGAGACTACTAGACAGATATACTAAGTCAGTGATGGAGGCAGATACACTAGTGAAATTTAAGAGACTACTAGACAGATATATGGAGGAATTTAAGGTGGGGGATTATATGGGAGGCAGGGTTTAAGGGTTGGCACAACATTGTGGGCTGAAGGGCCTGTACTGTATTGTTCTACGTTCCCACCTCTTTTGCCTCCCTTCCTGTCCTTTCTGACACATTTAAAGCCTGGCACTCTAGGTAGCTATTCCTGCCCCTGAGCCATCCAAGTCTCTGTAATGGCCACATCATAGCTCCAAGTACTTATCCATGCTCTAAGCTTATCCATTTTGTTTATGATACTTCAAAGGCAAAATGACAAAACCAGGGTTGACAAGGGAAGTTAAAGCCAATATAAAAGCCAAAGAGAGGGCATATAATTGAGCAAAAACTAGTGAGAAATTATAGGAATGGGATACTTCTAAAATCCAACAGAATACAACTAAAAAAGCCATGAAGAAGGAAAAGATGAAATACTCTGGTAAGCTAGCCTAAAGATACTAAAGAGGATACAGAACCAAAAACTAAAAGAGAGGAGACAGTAGATATCAGAATGCTGAAAAATGAAGCTGGAGAGGTAGTAATGGGGGAACAAGGAAATGGTGGACGAACTAATTAAATATTTTGCATCAGTCTTCACTGTGGAAAAGACTGGCAGTGTGCCAAAAATTCAAGTTTATCATGGACAGAAGTGAATGAACTTGCCAATACTAAGGAGGTGCTAGGGAAACTGAAAATTCAAATGGTCAGTAAGTCATCTGGACCAGATGGTCAACACCCCAGAGTTCTGAAAGAGCTGGCTAGAGAGATTATGGAGGCATTAGAAATGATGTTTCAAAAATCAATAGATTTTGGCATGTTTCCTGAGGACAAGAAAATTGCAAGTGTCACTCCACTCTTCAAAAAGAGAGAGGCAGAAGAAAGGAAATTATAAACGAGTTAGTCTGACCATAGTGATTGGAAAGATGTTAGAGTTAATTGTTAAGGATGTGATTTTGGGGTCCTTGGAGGCACATGATAAGATAGGCCATACTCAGTATGGTTTTCTCAAGGGAAAATCTTGCCTGACAAATCTGTTGGAATAATAACAAGTAGCATAAACAAAGTAGAGTCAGTGGATAGGGTGTACTTGGACTTTCAGAAGGCCTTTGACAAGGTGCCGCACATGAGACTGCTTAACAAATTAAGAGCCCATGCCATTACAGGAAAGATTCTAGCATGGATCGAGCATTGGTTGATTGGCTCAAGGAAAAGAGTAGGACTAAAGGGAGCTTAGTGTTGGGACTGCTTATTTTAACATTATATGTCGATCATTTGGATGATGGGATCGATGGTTTTGTGGCTAAGTTTGCAGACAATACAATAGGTGGAGGTGCAGGTAGTGTTGAGGAAGCAGGGAGTCTACAGAAGGACATAGACAGGTTAGGAGAAGGGGCAAAGAATTGGCAGATGGAACACAGTGTCAGAAAGTCATGCACTTTGGTAGAAGAAATAAAAGCACAGACTATTTTCTAAATGGAGAGAAAACTGAAAAATCTGAGGTGCAAAGGGACTTGGGGGTGCTCATGCAGGATTCCCTATAGGTTAATTTTCAGGTTGAGTTGGTGGTGAGGAAGGCAAATGTGATGTTAGCATTCATTTCAGGAGGACTAGAATATAAAAGCAAAGATGTAATGTTGAAGCTTGATAAAGCACTGGTGAGATCTCACGGAGTGTTGTGAGTAGGTTTGAGCTCCTTATCTAAGAAAGGATGTGCTGATATTGGAGAGGGTTCAAAGGAGGTTCACAAAAATGAACCTGGGATTGAAAGGTTTACCACATGAGGAGTGTCTGATGGCTTTGGGCTTTGCTACTTGTGAAATGTTGAAAGGCCTCGATAGAGTGAATATGGAGTGGGTGTTTCCTATGGTGGAAGAATCTAAGACCAGAGGACACAGACTCAAAATAGAAGGATGTCCATTTAAAAAGGAGATGAGAAATTTCTTTAGTCAGAGAGTGGTGAATCTGTGGAACTTGTTGCCCCAGGGCAAATATGAAAGCCAGGTCATTGGGAATATTTAAGGCAGAGATCGATAGATTCTTGATTGGTCAGGGCATGAAACGTTACAGGAAGAAGGCTGGAGATTGACGCTGGGAGGAAAATGGATCAGCCATGGTGCAATGACGGAACAGACAAGTAACCTAATTCTGATCCTATGTCTTATGGTCTTATCAAGATCCCATTGTAATCTTAAAAAACCTTCTTCACTTTCCATCATACCATCAATTTTCATGTCATCTGCAAACTAACTAACCATGCTGCCCGTAATGTCATATTGAATATATGTCAAAGAACCAGGGACCCATCACCAATCCCTGTGGCACACCACTGGTCATAGCCAACCAGTCTGAAAAAAGCCACCCTCTGAATCCAACCATCAAATCTATTTTATATCCAGTTGGCTAGCTTGCCCTGGATCCCACGTGATCGAATTTTCTAGACTAGCCTACCATGCAATATCAAAGGTTTTGCTATGTCCCAGGTAGATAACATCTACCATACTTCCATCATCTATGTTCAGATGTTGGTGGGTATATGGAACAAGCTGCTGACGAAAGTGATCAAAGTTGGTCATTAGGACAGGTACATAGATGCAAAAGGTTTGGCAGGATAATGAGACAATGTAGGCAGCTGAGACTAACTCAAATGGCAACTTCATCAGCACTGAGACATTGGGCTGAAGGGTGTGTGACAAGGGTAATATAATACACTATGGGACATAAAATTCTGGTAGACCACAGAGGGTAAATGACAGGGACCTTAGGAGTGTTGGTGTATAGACAGACCCTGGGTTCAACTCCATAGCTTCCCTCATACTGGTGACACAGGTGACTAAGGTAGTGAAGAAAGCATGTTGTATGCTTCCCTTCTTAGGTTAAGGCGTTGAGTATAAGAGTTTGCAGTTGTACAAATCATTGTATTTAGAGTATTATGTGTGGCCCTGGTCTCTATTCTACAGGAAGTTGAAGAAAGTACAAAGAGAGTCTCCAGGATGCTGCCTGAAATGGAGGACAGTAGTTATAGGAAGAGATTGGATAGTCTGAGTTTGTTCTTTCTAGAGTACAGGATGCTGAGGGGAAACATATCGCTGGATTATAAGATTATGAGGGGCATAGATAGGGATGTCTAGAACTAGGGCACAGGTTTAAGATGAGGGGGGGAATTTGTGGAATTCGTTGCCACAGGCAGCTGTGGAGGCCAGGTCATTGCGTGTATTTAAGGCAGAGATTGATAGGTTCTTGACTGGACATGGCATCAAAGGTTACAGGGAGAAGGCTGGGGAATGGGCCTGAAGAGGGGAGAAGAGGATCAGCCATAATTGAATGGCAGAGCAGACTCGATGGACCAAATGGCCTAACTCTGCTCCCATGTCTTCAGCCTCTTCAAATAACTGAAGGCCTCCGGTGCAGGCTCCATTCTGGTGAATTTCCTCTGCAGTGCTGTCACATCCCTTCTCAACAGGAACTGTACACATTCCTCTGTGCAAGAGAAATATCTCACTTGTTTCTCTCATGGTGAATTTCCTCTGCAGTGCTGTCACATCCTTTCTCAACAGGAACTGTACACATTGCTTTCTCACAAGTGAACCTTCCTTGCAATCCCTTTGCAGGAGGAGCATTTTTCCTGCGGATGGAGACTAACAATTCCTCAATTTGTAGTCTCGATGAGGTCATGCAGATAGATAGATACTTTATTGATCCCAAAGGAGATTACGATGTCACAGTATCATTACAAGTGCACAGATATAAATATTAGAAGAGAAGTAGAAAGAATAAAAAATCAGTTATCACAAGCAGTCTAACAGGAGAGGTCATCACTTCTCTGGCTATAGGTTAACTCACCACAGAGCCTAATGGCCGAGGATAAGAGTGGCCTCATATAGCGCTCTTTGGAGCAGTGCAGTTGTTCAGCCAAGGCAGCATGCAGAGGGTGAAAAACATTGTCCAGAATTGTCAGGATTTTCCGGAGGGTCCTTTGTCCTACCACAGCCTCCAATGTGTCCAGTTTAACTCCTATAACAGTGCCAGCTTCTCTCGTTAGTTTATTGAGCCTGTTGGCATCACTCGTATTGATGCCGTTGCTCCCAGCATACCACTATATAGAAGATTGTACTTGTGACAACAGACTGATAGAACATGTGAAGGAGAGGCCTGCATATGCCAAAGGATCTCAGTCTCCTCAGGAAGTAGAGGCGACTCTGGCCCTTCTGGTTCACAGCCTCTGTGTTGGTGCTCCACTCAGGTCTGTTGTCCAAGTTCACCCCCAGATACATTTAGCAATTTGTTCAACTTGGTGATGTTCTCATGAAGCCTCCTTACTAAAAATCTCACCTAATTTAGCACCATCAGCAAACTTAGAGGATGCTATCTTCTCTGCCCAGTCAAATCAATAATCAATGATCACTATGGTATCCACTACTTACAGCCTGACAATTGGGCACAACCCATTTCCTCCCATTGTTGCTGGTAGGCAAAGTAATAAAGAAGGTTTTTGGCACATGGGTCTTTGTCAGATAGGACACTGGGTACATGTTGGGATACAGGATGCTGCTGGGGCAGCACTTAGACTGTTATATTCTATTTTGTTCACCCTCCTAGAAGCAAGATGCTATTTAGCTGGACAGGAGATTTATGAGGATGTTACTGGAGTTGAGGGACTGAGTAATGGAGAGAGTTTGGGACTTTTTTTATTGGAGCAGAGGAGAATGAGAGTTGATCTGATAAAGGTCTATAAAATTAAGAGGGGCATACAGCACTCCCCAGGGCCCTACTGTTCACTGTATAAGTCCCACCCCTGTTTGCCTTCCCAAAATGCTTCACCTTCCACTTATCTGAACTGTGGCCATCCCGCATCCCAGTAGCCCAGATTATCAAGGTCCTGATCTCCATCTTCACCGTCACCACCTATTGTTAATGTCATCTGCAAAGTTATTAACTATGCCTTGTACACTCTCATCCAAATTATTGATATGGATGATGATCAGCAATTGGCCTTGCACTAACCCTGAGGAACTCCACTTATTATGGGCCCGCACTTCCACCATCACCCTCTGATTCCTATCATCATTCTATTTGGGTATCCAGTCAGCGAGTCCCTCTGGACCCCCTACCTTTCCAAAGCAGCCTATCATGGCCTTTCTGAAATCCATATGGGCTAGGCCTACGCCCTGCCCTCAGCAATCTT